>NC_056730.1:904293391-904652141 GCF_019279795.1 Protopterus annectens
CCTGCAACATGTATTCAGAGAGAACCACCGTGTCTCTCTTCATATACTCTGGGGAGGTTTGTCTCAGGTCATTCACTCTGACAAGAACTATGACTCAGTCATACTGTACTTGTGGTTGAGTGACTTGAGTGTCTGCGTGATCTGGGGAATTCTGGCCCTTGACAGGCAATTGACTGTAACCCTCTCTTTATCCAACCTGGTGAGGGGACTGTGTGTGTCTGACGATAGAGTCCTGTATGACCAAGATGTTTGACTGTGTTGTGTTTTGCCTTAGGGACTTGCTTGTGGAGACAATGTGATGTGTATTTTTGTAAGTAGTTGTTGGTCTTAACTTGGGTTTGTTTGCATGTGTAAGATTATGCTCAACAGGGTTTTAAGGTTGAAAGTAATTCTGTTACAAATATCAAAAAGTCGACAAAGCAGCTGAACAAAATAAATAGATCAAAAAACTGCTCAAGGTTTGGAAAATATGAAACCACGGACTAGCATAACTTCCACTTTATTCAACGTTTTCGTAAAAAACTTCTTCAGAACCAAAAGGAATGTTACATCAAGCATTCATTTAAGTACTGCACACAATTAAAATCAATTAATCAATTACATAGTGTAAAAACATAATTAAAGAGCCCTTTACAAAAAACAAACTCTTCATCATTATGCACTATAGAATAGTCATAACTGAGTACCTTACAATAACAAACATTATAAAACATATGCTTCACGATCTTTTAAGAAACATTTAATATTGATGGCTTTATTTAACCCAGGAAAATGATCCGCCTGTAGTTTAATTTGCCATCTAGCCTCTCTTTGAGCCAAAAAATTCCTGTAATCACCCCCTGATATCAGGTTCACAGTGTTCCAGGATAGAAAACAAACATTTTTTAAACCAATACATTCAACACTATGTTTATAAAATATTTGATTTTTGTCCTTTTTTCTAATATTATACATTATACATTAATTATTATTATACGTTAGGTTTAAATTTCATTCCCACTAGGTGAGCTGATGTAGTTGAAACCATCATTGATTTAATGAAATTTACTAGGAAGTTAAATTTAAGATACATTTTGAAAGATGTGAGAAAAAACAACAGCATGTTTTTTAAACCTTCTAACTTTAATCCAGCTTTAATTCATACTATTCAGGTGTTTGAAACAACATGTGAGAATGAGATTAGAGCTTTGCTCAATAACAAGAGTCAATATTATTTTGAATATATTTTTTATACTCGTGAAGCATATGTTTTATAATGTTTGTTATTGTAATGTACTCAATTATGCCTATTCTATAGTGCATAATGATGAATGAAGAGTTTATTTTTTGTAAAGGGATCTTTAATTATGCTTTTACACTATGTAATTGATTAATTGATTTTAATTGTGTACAGTATTTAAATGAATGCTTGATGTAACATTCCTTTTGGTTCTGAAGAAGTTTTTTACGAAAACGTTGAATAAAGTGGAAGTTACGCTAGTCCATGGTTTCGTATTTTCCAAGCCTTGAGCAGTTTTTTGATCTGTTACAAATATGTAACATAAATAAGGTATAAAATAAAGCTTGCTTAAATGCAGAAACAGAGTTTAGTAATATGTGATCAGCATCCAAACTAAATGACTGTGGCTTGAAAAATAAGGAACTTGCTGAATGGACATCTTTCCTTACAGACGTAAAAGCAGGATGTATGCATTTCATTGTCAGTGAGAGCAAAAATGTAAAATCTGCTTTTTTAAAGAATGGACAACATGACATGTTTCTATCATATGACACTGTTACAATGTGTTTCCTTAAAAAACATGCTTTTCTGCACTTATCAGCATTCGCACAAGAACAGATGTTCTTATACAAAGATCCAAATAGAATACTAAAGACAAAAACAGGATGTTCATACTGCCAGAAAAGCTGGCCTCTTATAAATTCAGCAAAGATGTGACAGGACATTGTTAAACAAGGAAGCTTAAAAATAATATTATTAAGTCAGCATTTGTGTCAGCATCTGCAACAATCAGTATTGTTTCTACAGGATGAGCAATTCTCCAAAACAGAATACCAAGAGGAAATGTATATGTGTGTGCATGACTAAAATTGTATATAAAGATCTGTATTAATCCAGTTATGTTAGGGGTATTGGTAGGGACATATTTGTCCCGAGGTAAATGTTATATCTCTCACATCATCTGTACTATATGAGAAGTAAAGTGGAACAGTACTTGAAGCTGCAACATTAGTGCATGTGGTTTATTATAAAAAGTTATTTGTTACTGCTCTATGTTGATGCTGCAAAGTATATTCTCTCATCAGTGTATATTCTGCAAGTTTCTGTATGCAACAGACTGTGAATGCAACTATAACCAGACTTTGAATTCAGCAGAATCCAGCCAGCAAGACTGAGTGTCTTAAGAAGACTTCAAATCCATCGCAGTAAGCAGCACCATATAATTTTTCAATGGCAAGCCAGCCAGACTGACATGCATGTATTTTCTTTTCATCTAAAATACATATGTTACAATGCACAAGAATAACAGGCAGACAACAGCAAATATAAATAATTTAAATATAAACATATGTTAGTTAAGCTAATATCTATTTGTTTTTTACATTTTTTTATAATTGTATAGTAACACCACACCAAACAGTTAAAGTTCCGCATTTTAAAAAAGAAACAAAATCACAGATGGTATTAGTCAAACAGCTTTTGTAAAATTAATGGCAGGGCAGTTAAATAAATAAAAAAATACTGAAATCCATGTAAGCCAATTTTAAAATAATGTCTATTTATGTAGTATAATTGCATAGTTATGCAAATCACAAATACTTATATTTCTACTAATATCAAATTGCAAGTGTATCAGACCTTCCTAGACTAGATGAATAGTTACAGGAAATGTTGGAAAGATAAGATAAACAACAAGACTGATTGCCAGACAAGTAGTTTGAGTTTTTCTAAAACATTATTGTTATTAAAACATAATTGTTAAAATGTTTACAGGCAACACTATTTGGTAATTGTTATAAAATGTCACAATTGTGCAACCATGCCCTTGATAATCTGTTTGCAAGTAAATGTTATAGCCAGCAGATGAGCTATAGTATACATACAGTTCAAATCATTTATGCAGGAGGGCATAAATACCTACTAGTGATAATAAACAGCCAAAAATGATCAAATCAGACAAAGGTCTATAGTTTAATAACCTAATAAAGCAAATGTATAACCAAAGTGTTGGGCTGGCATACATTCTATTCTCACAGCATAAAGCAGATAAACAATAGTGCAGTATACTACAGGGGAGGGGCACTCTCTCAGTTTTACACTGACTGTATAAGCAGTACTGCACAAGGGTCTGAAATAGAGCTACAGGGAGAAATACTATTTCATTCCTTCTTGACAATACTCTTTTGGGGGGGGAAGGAAAAAACAGGTATTAGTGCATAAAAAACAATGGTAAACAGATTAAATCTGAAAGTCCAAAATATTTTATGCTAGTTATTATTGTGTTGTTTAGTATTAAATTATATTTACAACCTATTAAACTGTAAAGCTATACACAAGATGATTTAAAATTGCTTTGCTACAGCCATACAAGAGAGAGTAAAGATATGTAAAAAATTGAACAAGACTGGTCACTATTTTAATATGTTTTTGGCAAAACAATGTTGGCATCAAAAAGCAAGAATGTTTCTAATTGCTGCGTATGTAGTTTAAAATAACAAGACGTATGCCTTTGGTGCCAGTTCCACTAGATATTTCTAAAGAGACATACATATTTTCCAAGATTTTGCTTGATGTTACTGTTACTACATTTGTAAGATTGGACTAAATGTACTTTACAGTCTTTGTATGTACAAATGCAGAAGAATTCAGTAGAAAGGAAATTAATGTCTAGTAATGAATATGTGTGAAAAACCATGTTTAAAAAAATGAGTCCAGGGTACCTAATAGATTGAAATATATGAATAGCAAACAGTCTATGTAAATACATACTGTACAGGATACATTGTAATAAGTTCAAAAGTAATTTGTCAATTTGTAATATTATCACTGGTTTTAAGTTGGAGTCTTATTATTGGTTTTTGGACCATCATTTTATCTGTACTAGTATTGGTTACCCCAGTTAAAGGAAAATTAAATATTGTATTTATACATCTAATGGACTAATATGCACATAACATTCTTTAGTATATACATCATGTTTTTTTAAATCCTCAAGTATTAAATATACTGAAATAATTGCATTCAAATATTTATTATCTAAGCCAGTTCAGTAGTTTACCAAAGTGTTAATGGGCAGTTCAGAAATATGAATGCAATATTATGGTTAAAATGACATTGAAACTGTATATTTTCAGCAGTGTATAAATGTTTGCAGTAGCACATAGTTTTTGTCTCTTATAGATTAGTCTATTTATATTCTTTTGATATTAATAAAAGTAAAAAGTTAATTCAACAGTTGCAAAGAGTTAATAAAAGAGTTCTAAATCATAAATGAAATTCTGTGATTGCAAAAGAATAAATTAATCAAGTTAGAAAATAAAATTAAAGCAGACACAGCTCATAACTGATAAAATATTTTCACAGAATGGTCTGTAAAAGAAAAAGTTGTTAGATACATTAAATTTTAGTAGTAATACTTGATATCATTGTATTGACTATGTAAAATTGCATTTTGACTTGTATCAAAAGAAGACTAAAGGTTTAGTTTCTTAATGTGTTTTCTATATAATGTGATCAAAAATACATATCAGTATAAGGTGTTTTGAGTACATTAAACTAAAAAGAGGGAATTGCAAGATTATGCTCAACAGGGTTTTAAGGCTGAAAGTAATTCTGTTACAAATATGTAACATAAATAAGGTATAAAATAAAGCTTGCTTAAATGCAGAAACAGAGTTTAGTAATATATGATCAGCATCCATACTAAATGACTGTGGCTTGAAAAATAAGGAACTTGCTGAATGGACATCTTTCCTTACAGACTTAAAAACAGGATGTATGCATTTCATTGTCAGTGAGAGCAAAAATGTAAAATCTACTTTTTTAAAGAATGGACAACATGACATGTTTCTATCATATGACACTGTTACAATGTGTTTCCTTAAAAACATGCTTTTCTGCACTTATCAACATTTGCACAAGGACAGATGTTCTTAGACAAAGATCCAAATAGAATATTAAAGACAAAAACATGATGTTCTTACTGTCAGAAAAGCTGGCCTCTTATAAATTCAGCAAAAATGTGACATGACATTGTTAAACAAGGAAGCTTAAAAATAATATTATTAAGTCAGCATTTGTGTCAGCATCTGCAACAATCAGTATTGTTTCTACAGGATGAGACATTCTCCAAAACAAAACAGAATACTAAGAGGAAATGTATATGTGTGTGCATGACTAAAATTGTATATACAGATCTGTATTAATCCAGTTATGTTAGGGGTATTGGTAGGGACACATTTGTCCCGAGGTAAATGTTATATCTCTCACATCATCTGTACTGTATGAGAAGTAAAGTGGAACAGTACTTGAAGCTGCAATGTTAGTCCGTGTGGTTTATTATAAAAAGTTATTTATTACTGCTCTAAGTTGATGCTGCAAAGTATATTCTCTCATCAGTGTATATTCTGCAAGTTTCTGTATGCAACAGACTGTGAATGCAACTATAACCAGACTTTGATTTCAACAGAATTCAGCCAGCAAGACTGAGTGTCTTAAGAAGACTTCAAATCTATCACAGTAAGCAGCACCATATAATTTTTCAGAATGTAATTTCTGAGGGCGGTGTATGGGAGGCCTCTGAGGTTTTGGTAATTTTTTTGTGAGTACCTCTGCATATGTGGGTTTATGTATAGAGACCTTATATAGTGAGGGAAATGATGTGCATTTGCTGACAACCTGTTTATCACTTGAATTGTCAGTATGTGAGAGCCGTGTCTCAATTTTCATAATGTAACTAATCTTTCACATACTATGTTTGCTTTTTCAGGATTAAGTGGTTGTCAGTATACTTGAGACAATCGCTACAATTACGCAGGATGGCCATGTCCACAGGCTGGCAAAACAGATTGCAGAAATGTGCCTATTCATGGTATCAGATTTTTGTTTTTACTCTGTGTTTAACCTTGGAGAATGGTTGGGAGATTTAACTGTACTGGGATGATAGTAAACAGATGAAGAATAAGTGCTATACTCAGTGAGACCTGCAGCTATCAAGCAAGGCAATGCAGCTCTATGCACAATTCAGATGCTCCTAGAGCAGCAGGGGGACTGGAGAAGGTTGCAGAGATAGTTATTCTAATGGAAATTTTAATTTGATAACATTTGCATCTATAAAAGGCCTTTTTAACTGATGCTATGCAGAGAGCAGCCTAGTGAAAGCACTGTGCTTATACAGAATCAGAAAAACAAGTTTTACAGCAGCAAAGTCTATAGACCAATCAGGAAAACTTTCAGCCAGCAGCCCCAACTCACATAAGTTTGCTACAGCATACTTTTGCCACAGGAGTGCAATCAGAAAACCCTATTGATATTAAAAATGCTGGTTTCTGAGTGCAAGTGCAGGGAAACCACATAATCTAGACACTACTTCCCTGTAAAACTAGCAGAGACAGTGTAATTAAGTACTACAACAGCAGTGTAGGCAGTCCATTTTTTAAAAGTACAAGCAATGTAACAATTAATACAGGATTCTTATGAAATACAGTAAAAATAATCAGCAGACATGCAAAATTATACTTATTTTCATTCTTTTAGTAGTGGATGGCTTTAGATGCATCAGCTTCAGTTCAGGCAAAGTAGCCAAGCCAAAAGCAGCTCTGAAGAGCTGAGCACAAACCTACACAAGCACTGGGCTTATATAGAATAAAAAAAAAAGTTTTACAGCAGCAAGGCCTACAGACCAAGCAAAAAAATACACACTAACCTTTCAGCCACAAACCCACAACTCAGATCAGTTTGATAGGTGTGCTACAACACACTTCTGCCACAAGATGCAGGCATACAAACATCTTAATGTAAAAATGCTGGCTTTAGAGCTCAAGTGCACTAGATACTACTGCCCTATAAAACTAGCAGACACAATGTAACTAAACACTACAGTAGTAGTGGAAACAGTTCACCTTTGAAACTCTACTAAAGTGTGAAAAATACAAGAATTGATACAGGATTCTTATGAAATACATTAAAAATAATCATCAAAAGTGCAAAAAGATCATCCCACATGTTGCTCTGCCAATGTCAGCCCTACTTTGCCTGCTGTCCAGGACCCTCCAACAGTGAAGCCTGAGAAAGTATGAACATGCATGGCACATAGTCTTCCCAAACATAAATATTTCTATAATCCCCTCTGGTATGCATGCAGCTGCACATTAAAATACAGTTATGACATATGTTGACAGACACACTTTTTCATACAGTTAATCTTCAGTTGCATGCCAGATGTGCTAAGAAGGATAGATATGCAGTGAGCCTTGGTCAGTCATTCTCTTCAAACATGGAGTACAGTGTACTATATTGTACTGTAAAATACATTGCTAACATGGTGCATCCCCTTCTGACACATGGCTTTTTGGTGTCAGTGCAGATTATACATCTAAATCAGTCCCAGGTGTGAGCAGCTGCTCCCTGTGGCTGGTGAGTAACATAAAATACTCATCAACCTCAGTAAATGAGTCACTTCAGTGTTAGCAGTTCACCTCTTGTCATGTACCTTTCTATCAAAAGGTAAATTGCATTTTCTCTGCATGACATTTCTCATGAGTAACTTTCATTGTTCATGTTGTATGAAACCTATTAAGGTTGCCCAGAGCGTTAATGTCCTGCAAAAGTGCTTGCCAAATTTGGGCATGTTACTGATTGACTGTGTACCTTTGCCCAAAATGTGTATACCAATTGTGTATACAGCATGCAGTAGCAATTTTGTCTCCTGGTTGGTGAAATTTTCAAAGCATTGCCTCCTATGGGTGGCCAATAAAGTTGCTGTATACCTGCAGGAAAAAAAAACATAATTCGATGGGTATGTATGTTTTACACTGGCATGTACATTATTATGGCCATATTTCCTCATTTTATGCACCATATTATCAGTTGTAGTTAGTAATATGAACAGCCTCCCCACATCTGTGTAGTGTAGTCATTACTTCAACATATAATAATGGTGCCCCACACCCTTAATATGTTCTTCCTCTGGTTTCCTATGTCCTTGGCTGAACCACACAGACATGGACAGACAGGTTAGTACAGTATCAAGCCAGTGTCATGTGCTCCTAGTTATGCATACACTATGACATGTGCCTCACTGTCACTGACAGTTACAACAGTGCTTGTTGTCACTGAGGTACATTATTAGGCATAAATGTTTCCAAAAGTCTACAAAGCCCGATGTCTAGAGGCTTTACTGAAACTCCTCTATTTCCAAGTTGTATGGTTGTAAACATTGCTATGCAAAATGGCACTGCTCCTTTATATCATGCTAACATGGTTGTTATACTAATGAAAGCTGTCAGTGCCACTTTCTCAACTGCTTCCACTGTGGAATATACTGTTCATGCATAGCAGTACTAGCTGTACATATTGTTGTGAACACAAAGCATATGACCTAAGTTGATATGCATATGACATTGCACAACTGTAACTTAACAATGCAGCAGAGTTATTGTTACATGGCAGTGACACAGTGACTGCTATGTGTCAGTACTGCAGTATAGCACAATATTATGTGGAACATGTTTCAGAAATATGCATTTGTGTGCTCAGCAATATCATTTTGCATCTTGAATGAATGGACCATACTGTGTTGTCATACCAGCTTCAGCCTGTGAGAAATGCAAAGCTACAGCTTGGTGTGCTAAAGAAGGCATGATTTTCCTTTGTTTCCTGTACTGGAACAATAGGGGGTGCTTGCTGTGAAGTGTGATGTCCAACTGCATCAAATGGATGGTTAACCCAAACTGGTTGGAATGCTACAGGCATCAAGCATTCTGGAGAATAATGTCAATCTAGGTAGAGTGACCAAAGCAATGTCTCCACAACCTGCATCATCAGCGGGAGACAGAGGTTCAAGAGAGGGAGCCTGAAATATACTGTAAGCAATTGTTCATTACCACTGTCTTCTGCTATCTTAACTACTGCACTTGTTTACTTAAGACTACATACTTTATTTCCCAGCAATAAAGTAACAGCAACATCATGGTTAGGTGCCCCAGCAGGAGGAAGCATCTCTCCCTGCATTAGAATGTGTATGAGATGCTTGCCTGTTTACTATATAACTGTGATTATTTTCATAGGATATGTGTGTGACCATGTTTTCCTATTGTCTCATCCTTCTGCATGTCCATTTGTGGAGGAAGAGGTAAGGCTAGTCTCTTCAACCTGTGTCACCAGTGTCCACCAGGCTTGCCTGTCAGCAGGGTAATGATGATTCTCTTACAGAACGTTATGTGGAAGTATCACTGATGTCCTCTAAATTTACTACTCAGAAAGGGTTAACAGCTTCTCTCTTGAAAGTGCTACTGACCTCTTGGCGCCATTTGTAGAATCTAGTGTCTACTGAGGTGCATTGGCATCTGGATACCCATCTGGTAATATATAGCCTTCTAGCATAACTGACAGAGTTGTGAAATTGCTTGTTTCCACCAAATGAACCACCAGATGAACTACTAGATCATTACATTAGTCTTGCATGTAAGTGAAGCCAGTTTTGTTGGCCCAAGGGCTTGTCTGGCATTCACTCATGCAGAGACCCCACCAATCCTACATATCACAATTTGCTCACCCTCTGTCTCCATCCACTGTATATATGGGCATACCGCTGTGCATGTGTGTATACTGCCCCTTTCCATGTTCTTGATCTGTTTGCCATATTTCCTTCCACTGTCTCACTACTTATCCTTCCCACCAACCCTTCCATTGCATCTCTTGCAAAAGGATTTATTTCCCCAAATAAACTTCATTCCCCTTATATTTGTACCTTATGGTTATCATTTTTATTTCCCTCAATTTGCTGTTTTCACATTTGCTACTTTCCGATTTCTCTATATCCTCACTGTTTATATGAAAATGAAGTAAGTCACTTTGATGTGCACACCCCCATTGCTGTATTAGTCGGCAGGTATGCTGCTCTTCTTGTGTCGAATGGGGTGCTATTTGAAGCTGCGTGAAAATACATTGTGTACTTGTCTGCATATTTTTGTCCACACAGCCTTACCTTGCCTGTGATGTCTTCCACATCAGTCACATGCACTACTACAGAACTGCTGATGCACAGTAGCCTAGAGCTGTTTATTTCATTATCAGTACACCTCACTTTGCTTATACATTTCTTTTCTTATAATGATGATGATGATGATGTTATTCAGTGCTTTATGCATATCTGATTAGCTGTGATATTCTTCCTACAATGAGATCCTGGATAATTACTGCAGTGCAGAACATGTGTATAAATCCCTGCCTTTATGATCAAGCAGACTCACTTCAGTGAAGTGGTCTTGTACTGTATAACAGAGTCAAGTGAAAAACTTAGCAACATAGCTGCAAAAGGCAGTGATTAACCATGGACATTAGAGTAAACCCATTTTATAGGTTTCAGTTTTGTGGCCTTTGAGGTGTGTCCAGAGCTGAGCATTTATTGCACATTAGGATATAAGTTGGTATTAAATTTAAGCTTGCTGGGGCAATTTTTGGGAACTCATGTTACAGAACTGTAAGTTGAAGGGATGATCTAGTTATTAAGATACTTTATTTGCAATGAAAAATAAATACGTTTGTTGTTTCAAATTTTTAGCAAGAAGAGGGCTGCAGCATTCCATAAGCAGTTGAAAGATTATAATATCTTAAGAAAGATGGCTGTTGTGGCACTACAGAACCAAAATGCCTTTTGAATAGACAAACAGTAATTCTCCTTGTTGGTTCCAAAGTGAAAGAACTATTAATGTTTTATTTTCTATTGAAGACATTTTTAAACAATAATAAACTGTATTTTATCCTTAATAATTCATGCATTACTAGTAGAAGCTATTGTAATAACCAAGCCCTATTACTGACATCTAAAAATCTGATGTTACATCCTGCATAATTATTACTTCGGTACATTTAAGGTGTGTCCCTAGAAAGCCCATGGGAGCTAAAGGTATATTTCCCTTAAGTTTCCTCCTAGAAGCAGTGCTAAGGAGCTCATATATGCCTAATTATGACATCATGGTGAAACATAACTTAAATAACTCGGGTGGTACTTGATTCAAAAGAAGGGGCACCTTACTAGCAACCAACAATTTATCCAGTATGAAAAACTTTTCTCATCTCTGAATATGTGGACTTGTGATAACTACACCAATATCTTCACCATTACTGAGTCATGGCCCTTAAGCTTGAGGTTATGATCCCCTCATCATTGGTCAGCAAGTACAACAGTTTTCAAAACTAGAGACTGGGAGTTGGAGTTAGTGATGCTTTATCATTGTTCATTAAAAAATCAGGAAGAAGGATGATTTTGAACTTTTTTTTTTAATGGGAAACACCATAAATACTAGAATCTGTGCTCTCTGAGTACTGAAACAAATGACATTTCATTAACTCTGATATTTTATAAATTAACTCCTGTTCATCATAACTTTTACTTCTCATATGTACTACTTACAAAGCTGTCAGTTTGCATTATTCAGTGTCCAGTGCTTAGAATCTGTTTGGGATTTTACAGTATATAAATGCTGTAAAGTTATAATGGAATCACAGTAGTAATTGGAAGTTATACTTAACAATCAGAGGTATAATCCTCAGAATTATGAAAATTAATGTCCCTGCATAACACTTGTGTTGTCATTAGTGGTCACTTAATAACAGTAACCATGGCCCGAACTTTCCTATTTATGAATGCATATAGGATAAGAGCAAACAAATCTGAGTAGGTCTGCTATACTGACCACCTTGTACTTCACTGATGTCAGTTAACATGCTCCTATCTGCCATTATGCTTTAGCTCAGTGAAATAATGTATTATTGACTGGTGACTTTAATGTACAATGAGGCATAGACTACAACCTGAACATGGCTACGGTATGTACTGAGACATAAAATACAACAACCTGAACATGGCTATGATATGTACTGAGACATAAAATACAACAACCTGAACATAGTTATGGCATGTACTGAGACATAAAATATAACAACCTGAACATGGCTACGGTATGTACTGAGACATCAAATACAACAACTTGAACATGGTTACGGTTTGTACTGGGACATAAAATACAACAACCTGAACATGGCTATGGTATGTACTGAGACATAAAATACAACAACCTGAACATGGCTACGGTATGTACTGAGACATAAAATACAACAACCTGAACATGGCTAAGGTATGTACTGAGACATAAAATACAATAACCTAAACATGGCTATGGTATGTACTGAGACATAAAATACAACAACCTAAACATGGCTAGGGTATGTACTGAGACATAAAATACAACAACCTGAACATGGCTATGGTATGTACCGAGAAATAAATTACAACAACCTAAACATGGCTACGGTATGTACTGAGACATAAAATACAGCTTGAGCATGGCTACAGTATGTACTGAGACATAAAATACAATAACCTGAACATGGCTATGGTATGTACTGAGAAATAAATTACAACAACCTAAACATGGCTACGGTATGTACTGAGACATAAAATACAACAACCTGAACATGGCTACGGTATGTACTGAGACTTAAAATACAACAACCTGAACATGGCTACGGTATGTACTGAGACATAAAATACAGCTTGAGCATGGCTACAGTATGTACTGAGACATAAAATACAATAACCTGAACATGGCTATGGTGTGTACTGAGACATAAAATACAACAACCTAAACATGGCTACGGTATGTACTGAGACATAAAATACAACAACCTGAACATGGCTATGGTATGTACTGAGAAATAAATGACAACAACCTGAACATGGCTATGGTGTGTACTGAGACATAAAATACAACAACCTAAACATGGTTACGGTATGTACTGAGACATAAAATACAACAACGTGAACATGGCTATGGTATGTACTGAGAAATAAATTACAACAACCTGAACATGGCTACGGTATGTACTGAAACATAAAATACAACAACCTGAACATGTCTGTGGTATGTACTGAGACATAAATTACAACAACCTGAACATGGCTACAGTATGTACTGAGAAATAAAATACAACAACCTGAACATGGCTATGGTATGTACTGAGACATAAAATGCAACAATCTGAACTTGGCTACAGACATACCTCTCAACTGTCCAGATTTTCGTCTCATATTTTCATTCTGTTCCTCATAACATTTTTTTTCTGGCCAATCATTGACAAATTGTTAAGGACAGAAGTCAGAAAATATTGACAGATATTTGAATTTCATAGTTCATAAACTTCAGAAAATTCATGTTAATGCAAAACCTGTTACTGTATCAACTTCCTACATCTTTAAGAAGACTATTTAAAAAGTGTCCCTATTTTTGGGACTTTGTCCTCCCATTATTTATGGCTTTGTCCAAATTTCTTGACCTGAGAGGTGGAGAGGTATGCTGTAGTATGCATTGAGACATAAAATACAGCAACCTGAACTTGGCACATTAAGTGAGGACTAATAAACATGCCACTGACACCCAGTTATCACACTTTCAATGCTCTCCAACCTATTGATATTCCACCATTGTGGATGTTCATGAATTTGATGACCACTTCAATTTGTTTACCATTCTTTCAAACAAAGATTAACAGATCTTCAAGGAACTCTGTTGAATATGTGCCACTAAAGCAGCATCTGTAGCAGGAAATGAACTCTAGAAGATTCTTGCTAGCACTGACTGGATATGTGTGATTGACCAAAAGGAGTACAGAATATCCTTGTAATATTTGATCAACAGATTGCTGCCTTTGCATATTTTTTGTACCCACTTAAGCCACTTGTTCAAAAAGCACATCAGACCATCGGATAAGCAAAAACTCAACAGCTGTGCATCAGTCAGCTTCAGAGAGGTACAAACTAAATGATACACTAGATGATATACAGTATCACTGTAATGGAAATCAGGGCAAATGTCTGACTAACAGGCCTAAGGCCTATCTCTTGAAACCATAGGTCTCAACCTCTTAAGAGGCCAATGTGGAACATAGACCCTAACAATGTGTGACAAATGGTCAAAATGTGGAACACCCTATTTTCGCACTGCGCAAAACGTGCCTTCGCCATGGAGCATGGAATAACTGTAAAATTCAATAACACACACTTCTCAGATCCAAAAACCTTTATTTGATAATCTGCAATACTATAACCACACCATAAGTAAATGAAACAGCACTTTACAAAAATAAAAATCACATTTACTACATTTTCTAAACAGACATATTGCAATTCACACAAAGTTTAGACCAAGTTAAACAGCGTCCTATCACATGTCAGATGTAGACTTATTGTATGCTGCTGTGGCTTTCTTGGCAGCCTCTAAAACATGTTTTGGCAGCTTAATATCACAGACATCCAGTTCTTCATTCATTTTGACTGCCAACAAAGAGTTCAGTGTTTTTATACTCAGAGACTGACGCAGTTCAGTTTTCACTTTCCGCACCATACTAAATGCTCTTTCTGCTTGTGCATTAGAGTGTGGCAAGCAAAGTAGGCTTATCATCAGCTGCTTAAAGAGTGGCAGTTTCCCTTCAGTGCAAAGGTCCCTCAGAAGGTATGCCCAGTACTGTGACACACATGAGTGGGGCCCATCTACAGGGCCTGCCAGATTCCCTGTGTCCTCGATCTGATATTGGGTGAACTCATTGATCAGTTGTTCAGCCTCAACATCATTTTCACATACACCCAGACGGAAGCCAACATCTCTGACAAGTCCTGAAGAAATGTCCAATTTTTTGGCTGGATTAATAAGTAATGCAGCATCTTTCAGTAAGTGATCCTGCATGGGAAACTTTTTCAGCATTTTCTGCAGCATAAAAAGCTACAACTTTTTTGTAAAAATTAAATTCAATGACTGTGCCGGCAATATCCTCCTCGTGGCTGTTCATGTACTGCTTGATTTCATAGCCAATCCACAGTTCACCATTTGGTAGAACACAGCTACTGTCAGTCAACAATGACACATCACTGTGTTTGATTAGTCTGACAGCAGTTGCAGGTCTGAGGACTCTGCCAGCGTACTGCTGCAGGAGTTTATGCACAGTGGCATGCAGTGTCAGTAGCTGACTTTCTCTGCTCTGAAGCTGTATGTTGAACTCCAATAAGGGTTCCAGTGCATACTTAAGGAACATAAAAATCATATGCACTTCATGACTCTGCAGGTTTTTAGAAATTAAGTCAATCTTAGCAGACCTTGGCTCTGCAGGCAGAAAATATGAATTTAGAGCTGGCCACATGTCCAGGGTTCTGTTAATAACCTTACCAAGACTGAGCCATCTAGTAGGTGCATGTCTAATGATCTTGAGGGGGTCAGTACCTGTGAACAAAGCAAATTCCTGCAGTTTTTGTTGTCTTTGTGCACTAAAACTGAAATGGCAGTACACATCTGATATAAGTTCTTCAACTGGTGAATGTAGTGCTTTTACAACAGCTTTACTGCAGAGATCTGCCAAGTGGCAGAGAAACCCCATGTTTATAATTGTGGGCTTCACCTCCTTTAAACGAGACAGCACATAATTGTGTTTTCTAATCATTGGGGCAGCATTGTCTGAAGAAATTTTGTCAGTGTGGACATTAAAGAATCAAACATTGCTTGTCCTTTTCCTGACACACATTCTGGCATATGAAGGAACCTTATCACATTTTTGCTTGTCTTTTCATCAAGATAACCAACAAGGATGACTAATAGTTTGTCATCTCCCATGTCTGCAGTGGCGGCTGGTGACTTCAAATCACAGGGGGGCTGCAGGAGACGCTGAATGGGTGGGGTCAAAGGGAAGGGGTGTGGTCAACCATAAAGGGGAGGAGCTATGCACAAAACCACAAAAAACTAACTTTAATTAAATACGCTGCCCTGGGTAGCAAACCATCATTATGAAAGTCCAATCAAGACAAAAATAAGTGTAGAAGAATAAAAATATTTCAATGCATTGGCTGCATGACAGCTTACTTAATATCTAGATGGAAACAAAAGGTTGTGAGGCATGAAAAAATAAATTACTTTTTAAATACATTACTGGAATGCCAGTCAAAATAAAGTATAAGAAAACCAGAAGCACTCAACTCAAACCACTTCTCCTTGCACTGCAGTTCTAATTATAATATATTCAGCTTTATTAAAGTACCAAGCAACATGCTGAAAGTAGAAATCTATGTGATGCCCCCACTTGTAAAAATGTTTCTTATCCAAAAAGACCTGCTGCCTGACAACTTGTTTCATGGGGAAAACATGATAAAAGTAAAAATGAAAAGCAAACAAGAAACAAGCTCAAGATACATTGCTTAAAGGATTACTGTACAGGTTATGGACCACACATGATTGGCATTCTGTTTAGTTTACGGGTAAAGCCTGTAGAGATGACTGGAAGTCTCCAACAAGTGTAATGAGCTTTTCAAAATAATGGAATCCTGTCCTTTAATACCCAAGGCTTACACATTATCTAGTCAAGTATTCTCTGCATGGCAACAACAGAAAGGCTTTCAATGTTGGCAATTCTTTAACAGTATGCTTATTAAAGCTTACTTGCATCTTACGATGTCAGACAAGCTTACCTTATGGTCATTAAAGCATTGCTACTTAAACACAGAGCAACAGGCACTTTGAGTAATAAGCATAAATCAACAGTACAAAAATATGACAGAAACCAGACCATTCTGCAAAATCAAGGACAGATGAAAAGCCACTGTAGTACTTATGCAGTCCTCCCATCCAAGGTAGATACAACTACTCCTTGCCTTGCTTGGACACATCCAGAGTCACTACATGGGGAGTGGGGTGCAACAAGCATGTCACAATTTGAAATCTCTCTGGCTGACTGTGATGGCCCTGACACATTTGTCATACCTCTCAACTTCAAGAGCAAGAAATCTGGACAAAGCCATACACAGAAGTGGGACAAAGGCACAACAATAAGGACAATTTTTAAATATTGCTCTAATAAACTTAGAAAGATAATAGAATAGGTCTTGCATTAGTATGAATTTTCTGAAGGGTATAAAATCTGAAACTCAAATGTCTGTCATTTTCTAACTTCAGTCTTTAGTGATTTGTCACTAATTTGCCAAAAACACAATTTTATGAAAAATGGACCAAAAATGTGATGCAAAAATATAAAATAGACACACAATACAGCTTCTACCTGTCAAAGAAGGGACACTTTAATATTAGTACTGCTACCTTGAGCAGCTGACAAAATAAAAGAATCTACATGCATTTCAAGTAATCTATAACTTTGATTATTACAGTTATTTCTTAATTGTAAACCCTCCATGTTTTCTTCCAAAATTGCTATTTTATGGAGGGATTATTAGGGGAAGAGCAACATTTTGAGCCAAAAATTGGGGACAGTTGAGAGGTTGGCTATGCCTAATTCTATAAAGCAATTTATTTGCATGTACCTCTCAACCTGTTAATGCAGTAAATCTGAACAAGGCCAAATATATTGGGGCACATATAAACAGTACTAAAATTGCTCTTGTATAAATTGAGACAGTTGATAGAACGGCTCTTACTTTAACATGCATTTTATGAAGGTTATGAAGTCTGAAACTTATTATTTAGTGACTTCTGGCAAATCATTTAGGAATTAAAACTACAAATTTTATGAACAACAAACCAAAAATAAGAAGCAAAAATCTATTCATTCTTTGAAAATCTGGACAGTTGGGAGGTATAGTTCAGCTGGGCCTGTCTGAGTTTGCTGCCCTTCCCCTGACAAAATAATGGTTGAACTGGAGCCTCTGCAGCCATTCCAATTAACCATTACTTGGCTATTTCACTCCATTTACCATAAACACTAATGTGCATACTGCTTTACTTCAATGATTGGACTTCATTTGAAAGTTTTATTTTGTATTTTACAGCACAAACATTAAGTCATCTGTTAAACAAAGCAATGCAGTCTCACAATGAAAACTTAGCATTAAAACTTCTCTGCCCTTGAAACTCACATTCATTGAAACAGCATTGAAACCCACATTCAAAGAAAATACATTTTGCCAGTGGCAGATAAAGATTAATTTTGGGCTGTTTTCGAATCATAGTCCCCTTGCATATGAAACATACATGTGCTCTTTGATACACCTTCCTCATTGTACTAAAATTATATTCCTTGTACAATACAGTACACTTGTTAGAGGGTGTTTTAAATTTGTTTTGAACATTTTTCCAGTAAGCAATGAAACAAAACATATGCACCCATAATGACAAAACTGCCCAGTTGAGAACATTTATCATAAAAAAAGTCTACTCAGACTTCCACAGTCCACCATTATTAGTAAATATACACAATTCTACAGTCCACCATTATTAGTAAATATGCACAATTCTACAGTCCACCATTATCAGTAAATATGCACAATTCTACAGTGCACCTTTATCAGTAAATATGCACAATTCTACAGTCCATATTCAGTGAATTCAGTTCTTGCCATAGCTGTCAACCTTAGCACAAAAACCTGGACAAAGCCAATAATGGGGAAATACAGTCCCAAAATAGGGACAAATTTAAAATATTCATCTTATAAACTTAGAAAATTGCTAGAAAAAAAGGTTGTGCTACTATGTATTCTGAAGAACATGAAGTTTGAAATTCAAATGCCGGTCAATTTTACTGGACAGAACAAAACAATTTTCAGCAGAGACGTAGGGATTAATACTGCAGACACGTCTTTGTAAAATGGCAGGGCACCAGAGCAAATCCACACAAATACAGGGAGGAGATGCAGACAGAAGCCACCCCAACCAAGAATCAAACCAGAAAACCTATAGTTGTGAGGTAACAATACTATCACTGCACCATCAATTATATAAGGAATTAAACATTCAGAAACCTGAAGTCTGAAATTCAAATGCCTGTCAATTTTACTGCGGACAGAACAAACACAATTTTCAGCAGAGACGCAGGGATTAAAACTGCAGACACATCTTTGTAAAATGGCAGGGCACCAGAGCAAATCCACACAAACACAGGCAGGAGATGCAGACTCCAAACAGAAGCCACCCCAACCAAGAATCAAACCAGAAAACCTATAGCTGTGAGGCAACAATACTACCACCGCACCATCAATTATGCAAGGAATTAAACATTCAGAAACCTGAAGTCTGAAATTCAAATGCCTGTCAATTTTACTGCGGACAGAACAAAACCAATTTTCAGCAGGGATTAAAACTGCAGACACGCCTTTGTAAAATGGCAGGGCATCAGAGCAAATCCACACAAACACATGGAGGAGATGCAGACTCCACACAGAAGCCACCCCAACCAAGAATCAAACCAGAAAACCTATAGCTGTGAGGCAACAATACTACCACTGCACCATCAAATCTGCAAGGAATTAAACATTCAGAAACCTGAAGTCTGAAATTCAAATGCCTGTCAATTTTACTGCGGACAGAACAAAAACAATTTTCAGCAGAGATGCAGGGATTAATACTGCAGACACGTCTTTGTAAAATGGCAGGGTACCAGAGCAAATCCACACAAATACAGGGAGGAGATGCAGACAGAAGCCACCCCAACCAAGAATCAAACCAGAAAACCTATAGTTGTGAGGTAACAATACTATCACTGCACCATCAATTATACAAGGAATTAAACATTCAGAAACCTGAAGTCTGAAATTCAAATGCCTGTCAATTTTACTGCGGACAGAACAAAAACAATTTTCAGCAGAGACGCAGGGATTAAAACTGCAGACACATCTTTGTAAAATGGCAGGGCACCAGAGCAAATCCACACAAACACAGGCAGGAGATGCAGACTCCAAACAGAAGCCACCCCAACCAAGAATCAAACCAGAAAACCTATAGCTGTGAGGCAACAATACTACCACCGCACCATCAATTATGCAAGGGATTAAACATTCAGAAACCTGAAGTCTGAAATTCAAATGCCTGTCAATTTTACTGGACAGAACAAAACCAATTTTCAGCAGGGATTAAAACTGCAGACACGTCTTTGTAAAATGGCAGGGCACCAGAGCAAATCCACACAAACACATGGAGGAGATGCAGACTCCACACAGAAGCCACCCCAACCAAGAATCAAACCAGAAAACCTATAGCTGTGAGGCAACAACACTACCACTGCACCATCAAATACGCAAGGAATTAAACATTCAGAAACCCTTAAGTCTGAAATTCAAATGCCTGTCAATTTTATTTAACATTTTTAATCAGGACAGTCTGACTTGGAACAAATAAACAATTTTCAGCAGAGGCCCAGGAAGAAATAATGCAGACATGTCTTTGTAACATGGGAGGGCACAAAAGCAAACCCACACAAACACAGGGAGAAGATACAGACCCCACAAAGAAGGAACCCCAGCCAAGAATCAAACCCAAGAACCTGCAGCTGTGAGGCAACAATGCTACTACTACACCATCAAATATCAAGCATTGCAACATTTACAAACCACAGATATTATGAGGAACAGATCAGATCGAATATGAGGTAAAAATCTGAAATTTTTTTACAAATGGTGGTGGGTAGGGAACTCAAGTCTTTAACACCTGCATACAGGGTACAGGGTTCAAGCCTGAGGCATTCCCTACCACACCACCATAAGCACCTGGGGCATTTTCACACACACACACACACAAGCACCATACACAAACTCCAGTAAAGCACAAGCACCATACACAAATAAAAAGCACAAACTCAATAAAAATAAACATTGTAAATTAAAAACATACATCCTTCCCGCGCAATACGCGTCCCATAATCCTGGTGGGTCTGTGCACTGTAAAAGTGCACAGATGTCTCCTTGTGTCCCCCTATGGGGATGGCCGGGCTGCCTTGAGCATGCGCATAGACCGATAAGTCGGGACTCGGTCTATGCGCATGCGCGAAGTCCGCGAATTAAAATATTTTTTTTTATTTTTCATTTTTTTTTCTTTCTTTTTTTATTTTTGAGGGGGCTGCAGTCCGGCAGCCCTATGCCACGAGCCGCCCCTGTGCTTTGGTCCATATACACACAGAGTGGTGATTTCTGGCAGGCTGCTGCAGCATCATTCTGGTAATGAGGCCCCAGAACATCCAGTGCAATGCATGATGCCTTCGTCGCTCCACATGTCATTTTATGGAGAACATCTTGATCCTCTCCACACTTCTTCATAAATTTCAGGATGTGTTCTCCTGCTGCAAATGATAAGTTGTGTTTAGCAAGGAGAGACTCTAAACCAACCTCTGCCTCAACCACCTTTGTACTTGTTAACTCTTGAGTTCCAAAGAAATCCACCATAGATCTTCCAGCTGCATGCTTGCAATTCTGCCTTTGTTTTTCACTGTTGGCATGTCTTTGCAGATCATGTTGGCCCCCGTGATGGACTGTGAAATCCGTGTTACAAGTCTTGCAGAAAGCAAATTTCACTCCGCGCTTACTCATAGAAAGCCAGTCAAAGGCACTTGCCCAACTTGGCTGAAAAATTGTGTATCTTCTCTTCTTTGGGGTGCGATCTATATCTACATCCCTGTCCTTACTGTAATCTGGGTAGTCTGTACCTAACAGGTTTGTAAAACAGTGGTGTTAAACAATGAAACAAATGGGGCTATGGTGTAGAAAGGAAAATTAGAAAATGTCCTCAATAGCAAAGATACAAGACAATAGGGCCATAACCTACCCATATCACTGGACGTTTCTTGACTTTGCACCCTCTTCTTTTGCTCATCTCTGCTCCTTTTGTTTACTATAAAGGCCTGCATGTTTCACTTCCTTGCTTTGACGACACTTTCAATCCTCTGGTGCTCACTTGCCCACCTAACCAATGTTGCAGAAGGGAAGAGTGACTTTCATGACATTCAGTACTCAAAACACCCTTGATTATCTCAAAATCCATGCCAAGGATAAACACATCCAGCTCAACAAAGGCACTTGCAACACACATCATGACAATACTACTTGCATTTTACATTCAGCACTTTAGATGTGTTTTACCCCTGTCCTACAGCAAGGTGTGGGCCTGGCAAAGATGCCTAAAAAGGTATTTAAAGCCAGGACCCTCTGCGCTTTTACAAGAATGTGCCATTTAAGACAAAGAATTCAAGATCAAGTTACACAAAGTTCTACCAAAAACAAAACTGGATACATTAAAGCATACCATTACTATAACTCACTTTTGACATCCATCTGGACATACTTCTCAACCTCTTAGTGCAAGAAAACTGGAAAAAGCCCAATATAAGAGGGACAAGCAGCACATAGACTTTATATATTGCTCTTATAATCTTAGAAATATTGCTCTTATAAGCTTAGAAATATTGCTAGAATATTGCTCTTATAACCTTAGAAATATTGCTAGAATATTGCTCTTATAAATTTAAATATTGCTAGAATATGCCTCTTAAAACCTTAGAAATATTGATCTTATAAACCTAGAAAGTTGCTAGAACAGGACCTGTCTTGGCATACAGTTTCTCAAAAAAAAGGTAATTACTTTCAGAGACGTACTAGGGGGACAAGCAGCAGAAACATACAAACACTTTAAATATTGCTCTTATAAACCTAGAAAGTTGCTAGAACAGGACCTGTCTTGGCATACAGTTTCTCAAAAAAAAAAGGCAACTAATTTCAGAGACGTACTATGGGGACAAGCAGCAGAAACATTCACACACTTTAAATATTGCTCTTATAAACCTAGAAAGTTGCTAGAACAGGACCAGTCTTGGCATACAGTTTCTCAAAAAAAAAAAGGCAACTAATTTCAGAGACGTATTAGGGGGACAAGCAGCAGAAACATGCACACACTTTAAATAATGCTCTTATAAACCTAGAAAGTTGCTAGAACAGGACCAGTCTTGGCATACAGTTTCTCGAAAAAAAAAGACAACTCATTTCAGAGACGTACTAGGGGGACAAGCAGCAGAAACATGCTCACACTTTAAATATTGCTCTTATAAACCTAGAAAGTTGCTAGAACAGGACCAGTCTTGGCATACAATTTCTCAAAAAAAAAAAGGCAATTAATTTCAGAGACGTACTAGGGGGACAAGCAGCAGAAACATACACTTTAAATATTGTTCTTATAAACCCAGAACGTTGCTAGAACAGGACCAGTCTTGGCATGCAGTTTCTCACAAAAAAAAAAGGCAATTACTTTCAGAGCCGTACTAGGGGGACAAGCAGCAGAAACATACAACCACTTTAAAAACTGCTCTTATAAACCTAGAAAGTTGCTAGAACAAGGATCTGTCTTGGCATACAGTTTC
Source organism: Protopterus annectens (assembly GCF_019279795.1). Lineage (NCBI taxonomy): Eukaryota > Metazoa > Chordata > Ceratodontiformes > Protopteridae > Protopterus > Protopterus annectens. The sequence goes on from NC_056730.1 coordinate 904,316,775, forward strand.
TCCCAAAAAAAAAAAAAATAGACATACCAGGGGGACAAGCAGTAGAAACAGACACTTTAAATATTGTTGTTTTAAACTTAGAAAGATGCTAGAATAACACAATCTGTTTAGGCATACACAATTACTATCTATCACTTCAGAGACACTAGGGACAGAAAATAGTGAGACTAAATATTAATAATTACACACTTAGAAAGTTGCTAAAATAACAGGATCTGTGCTAGCATACCACTTCTAAAGGGAAATATTTTCAAGTTCAACCATTACAGCTAAAAGCCTAAAACACTTACCTCTGCTCTGGCTATACACACGGTACCACTTCAGCAATACAATCCAAGCACAAATAATCCAATACAACCACGGCACAAAGTTGATATTCCAACTCGGTTGTAGAGCAGCGTAGCAGAAAGATAATCCTCAGCCCTTCTGTTCTGACACAGCAAACAGACTCCTCTCACTGACTGAGTCCCCTCTCCGTCCTGGCAGGCAGGCTAACTCCCACTTCCGACTCCTGCGATGTCTTTGTCTGCAGCCAGCCGCTCCTTCCTTCCTTCTTACAGCCAAACTTTTCATGTAGTCAGTCAGTCGAAGCAAAATCTCTGATTCCTGGAAGCCTTTTTGAAGCCATTATTTTGGTGTGAAAAGGCTTCCAGGAGCATGATTGGCCTGTATTTTGGAGCTCTCATTGGCTCCCGTCCTCCTCAGATTATCTAATTGATTGGCTCATAGACCGAGTTCACGACAGGCCGTAAATGTGGTCTATGAGCCAATCAAAAACTGTGGAGCACAGCCAACGCAGAAGGGTAGCAGAGCTATGCATTGGTTTGTATACCACAATGCCAATTGGCAGTAATTGCGGTATACAAACCAATCAAAAGCTTTGTAGCAAAGCCACAGCTGTTCAGTGTGGAACAGCGGAACAGTGGCTTCGCTCTTCATTAAATGCAGAGCATTCTGCATAATCTGGAGCACTTGGATGCTCAGCTTGAAACAGAGAAAGACTTCACACTCCAGCAACCCCTGAGAAGACTGTTGGAAGGAAATAAATAATGTGGATGGAAGATGCAAACACAATTAGACATTTGCTAAAAACATTGATAGGAAAAGGATGGAGTAAAATTGTATTCCTGAAAAAATCTCTATATGACTGATCAGCAACATATCATTTCCTTGTTACAGACAGATCCATTGGTTGAGGAGGAATGCAGAACAGATATTTTTTCAATTAACTTCCTTTTTAATAAAGCTGTTAACTCAATATTAAATAAATCACTATATACAATACTGGGATAAGGATAAACAGTATTAGATGGACTGAAATACAGCATTTTACATTCGAGTGATGCCTTCCTAGTATTGCTACAAAAACATATTAAATAGTATCAGGTGAAATGCTGCATTTGAACAATTAGATGATGGGAGCAAAACTGCTGAAAGAAATATTAATAACTTATTAAATGCACGATACCACTCTTAATGACTGAAAGTGAGTAAGAGTGGAAGATCCTGTTGATGAAGATTAAAGCAGAAAGCACAAATTTGTCTTTTTTACTCAACCCAAAATGTAATACGATGATGTCAAATTGCTCTATTAATGAACTCCAAATAGATGGGGAAGAAAGAGAGGCAGTGACAGGTTTTATTTTTCTGGCATTAAAGGTCTCTACAGTCGTGGAATTTAAATCCTCTTGCTTGTTGTAGGGTAACAAATCTGGAAAAGATTTTAAACAACAAAGCCATTATATTGTCAGCATAAGTCTGTGCAGTCAAAGCTATGGTTCCCCATTAATGACATATGACTATTAAAACTGGACTATAAGTAAGGCTGCATGTGGAAAAATCAATGCTTTTGAACTGCGGTGTTGAAGGAAACTTTTGAGAATTTCACAGAGTGACATAAGATCGAATCAGTTAATACTTAAGGAAATAAACCCAGACTGTTCACTGAAAGACCTGACAGTAAAACTAAGACTAAATACATACTGCTAGAAAATGCAAGACAGCATTCACTTGAGAAGACACTGATGCTGGAAAACATCAAAGGCGAAAGAAGAATGGGGATGCAGTGGCTAAAGTGGGCAGAAAACACCAATGGAGTAATGCACATGAGTCTCCAAGAGCTTAAGGAAGTAACTGTTAACAGGCAGCTTTGACGTGCTTAAGTCCTTAAGGTCACAAAGATCTGATTTGTTTAAATGACTAAATAACAACAACAACAGTAGCGCTTTACAAGAATGGTCACAGCTACTGAGCAGAATCATTCAAATTGGCTTAACTTCTTTGTTCTCTTGCATAAATCACAGAAAAGTAGCAATTCCTTGTAGGACAAGGTGCTCTTGGATTCTTTTGATCTAGTCAATGGCCAACAACATAGATTTAGAAAAGGACAGAGCACAGACATATCACTGCTTTTCTCAAATGAGACTGCTGTAAGGACAATGTACAATAGTGACTTGACTTATCTTATTACATCTAATTGGTTCTGTATTTTATGATAATCCAGTAACACATCCAGCACTTTATAATTTTAGTACTGTTGAATTGTTTTCCAGCAAGTTGCAGAACAAATACTTTAAGGTAATAATATATTATTCCCAATCACAGCCTTGTCTAGCAGACAATGGTGTACTGTAGGGGAGGAGGGTACTATTGGGTATCCATCTCCGCAAATTATTTTAAACAGACTAGTTGGAATTCATAGACATGCTGAATAGTATGTAAGAGACAATGGTGTACTGTGGGGGAGGAGGGTACTATTGGGTCTGCATCTCTTCAAATAATTTTAAACAGACTAGTTGGAATTCATAGACATGCTGAATATTATGTAAGAGACACTTGCATAGTTCTTTGTAGTGAGCCAGTTGTTTAAAATTCACTGACAATAGTTGTACAGTTGTACAAGACCTTTTACAGCACAACATGCAGTACATGTAACTGAGTGCATAAATGGATGTAAATGATAATGTACAGGCAAAAAGTAAATGCTGGCATTTCAATGACATGATAAAAATGTCATGACTCATGCTTGTTAGCACAGGTGCTGTGCAGCTTCCATATACAGTGCTATACAAAGATGAAGTTTGTGAAAAAAATATCCACGTAGCAGTGAGCAGACACTTGCATTTGCATCAGTTTTTTGTTGAACAATACTACATTGGTTTAAATGCCAGCACTATTTACTAAGTTGAAAGGCCTCACTTACCTAGTACATGTAGGAGCTACTGGCAGTGCCTGACCTACTACACTGATGGTTGGACAGTGTCTTTCTAAAAAATGGATGGATAAATAATTCAGAGACTGTGTGATGTAATTGACCTGAATATTGAATACCCAGAGATGTATGGTCTTTCTATATCTATGGAAGCCAAGGAATGTGTAGCTCTTACTATCTTAACTATAGGGTCCTTTCAGTGACCACCTGGAGCCATGTTGGGTATTTTCCAGGCTTCTGCCTCGCATATACTCAGCATGTTCCTCATTATTTTGCTGCTGGTGCATGTTAATGAGAACATATAGGTCTCTAGGGCTCAAGTGGAGCATTGTATCCCAGCAGAGTGATGCTGTGGTGAGACCAACACTAGTAGTAGCTAGGCAGTAGCCATTCATGGGACTCCCCTATTTTCAGCATTCTTAACAAGTTAATTGTTTGTTTTCAGTAAGCATTGCTTGATTTGTTTCTAACTTCAGAATATATGCATAAATGCTTTATCCTTATATTTTCAGGGTGTACTTTTTACTTTCCCCTCAAGTGTTTGGCAGTGTCCAGTATAGACACAGACACCATGAGTGACATTTTTCCTGTAAAAGCACAATTGAAATTTTAGCAATGCCTAGGTGCACACAGGACAACTAGTTTGCTGTGACAAGCATTGCCCCTACAGCTTCAAACTGGATACTCCTAACATTGCATTATATTTTCACTCCAGCTTTCTAATCGATAAAAAAAGGATAACAGGGTCTGTCACCATGGATATAACTTCCCCATTACCTCCATTACCAGTTGGTGGATATGAGCATCCTGTGGCAATATAGAAATTGCCTTATGTTTACTAACAACTAGTTAATTCTCAACCAAACTGATATGCTATGTGAGAGGTGTATTTACACAATGCCACTGGAAGCAAAATTCTCACATAAAATTTCATCTAATGGCAATAAGGTTGTCAGCAGTACACACACTGCACCCATCACATACAATTCAAAGCAGACATGCAGACCCACATATGCAGAGGAACTTAAATGTGACTTTCCTAAACCCCAAAGACCTTCTAGACAAAGTACACATAACAAATACCCCCGGCAGCCCCAACTGCACTCTTTCAAAACAACACCCAAATCAACACATATAGCCATATCTCATGGAGCCTCTACCTCTAAGCCCATTAGGCAAGACACTACACAATCCAACATTTTGGTCATTAGAGACTCCGTTGTGAGATACACTGATGTCCCTCTCACCAGGCTGAGTAAGGAGAAAGTCTTGTTAGTTGCTTATCAGGGGTAGGATCCACCACATTACACATGCACTCAGGTCATAGGACCACAATTACCAGTATGACACAGTCATAGTCCATGTGGGTGTAAATGATCTGAAATAAATCTCCATAGACTATATGAAGAGAGACATTATGGACCTCTCAGAATATGTGTCCCAAGCTGGTATGAGCCTAGAATTGAGCAGCATTTTACCTTCTCCAAGGAAGATGCCACAATACAAACAAAAGATGAATGACTTTAATAATTGGCTTAGTTTTTGGTGTCATTCTGAGGGGGTGCAATATTTGTCAGGATGAAAGGAGATGGTCAACAGACGCTGGTGCTTTGCCATAGATGGTCTGTACCTCTCCCCTCTAGGATTTTGAGTATTAGCTAAAACATTCTGCTGGATTCATGAAGCTCCACACAAGAGTAAGACTATTCTTGCATGGAGAGGTTTGTGTCTGTTTAGAACAGCAGCCTGCCTTGCATATGCATCAAGGCATGCTGCTGTTTAATCTACATAGGCACGAACCATGAACGAGTGCAGGGGTTGTGTCCGAGTAGTGCACAGACACGTTAAACACGCCCCCTGCACTCAGAAAGTGCCATACAGCACTTTCTAAGCCAAACTGGCATAATATTAGAGCTTTACTTTAATATTATGCCAGTATTCCAGTGTCTGCAGACACTTGAAATGAAAAAATGATCATTTCAGTGTCCGTGGACACTGAAATAAAAACATCAATAAAAAAACAATGCAGGGGGTGTGTTACAGGACCTATGACACACCCCCTGCATTGCTAAAGTGCCATACGGCACTTTTGCAACCTGCTAAAGCAGGAAATGTGTGCAAATGCACACAAAATGGGGCATAAATCCCCCCAAATTAAAAAAAAAAACACAAACACAGCCCCACAAACATAGAAAGCTGATAGAGAACAGGTCATGCAGCAGTATGAATCAAGTAAGAATAGAAGTCTGAAAGCAAATGTATGGCAACATTCCCTCACAGCACTTCATGTTAACAAAGGCACAAATGATGGGGGGAATAAAACTACATTAGGGACACACCTGAGAAATTGCCCTCACACACTTAGAAAGTTGATTGATTACAGGATATGTATTAGCAGGAGTTCCTGAAGGATAGAAGCCTGAAAGCCAAATCAATGCCAGTATTTCATGATTGCAGTCCAAACTAGTTTTCAGGACACCAAAATACACACCCATATAACCTAATAATATCATAATAACATATAACTTTTTTACAGTAGCCTAAAGAATGTTTAAGTGTAGTTAAGTGGGCGTGCACATTATGCCCGCCCATTTAGCATAGCTTAAACATCCCATAGGAGCTAAATGCAAGCAGACAGACAAAGCTTCTAAGCTAAGGTAGTGTAGTGGTTAGAGTTTTGCCTTTACATGCAGGTGTTTATGGTTAGAGTCCCAAGGCAGGCAATTTATTTTCCTATGTGAAAGTAGTGTTAAAATTATTTTAGTAAACTTAAATTATGTAGCAACTTTTTTTTCTCAACCAGGGTAGTGTAGCAGGTCCAAAAGTGAGATGTCAGTGTAGAAAAGATGTGAAACCCCCATATAAACACAAGTGCCCCATACAGTATAGTCACACAAGAATATAATTTAATGAAAGCACACAGGGGGATTCATGGAAGGTAAATGTAAAATTATAATGTATATATAAATATTATTTTATAATAAAAATTTATATAAGTATAATATGCTTAAATGTGTCTTCATCACTATGTATCCATCAGACCTTTTTCTGCTCAGTAACAAAATAGTCAGCCCTGCAACGTCTTGAACCCAGGATGCTGTCCTCTACAATCACAGCAAAATGCTACTTCACCATCTGAGCTGTGAGAAACTGCAATGCTTTAACAGACATATCATGCATTTGGTCATTTAACATTAATGAAAATAAAACAACAGCCCCAAGTGTCAAACGCATGATCCTGAGCACTATAGTCAGAAGAATGTACCACTTCACCATCTGAGCTACAGGAAAGAATGTGGTTTTTCCAGCATATCATGCAATAGAGGCACACAACATTAAGGAGAAAGCTTTTTGGAACCAGTCATGTGTTGTATATAGACAAACACACACACACACACACACACACACACACACACACACACACACACACACACACACATATATATATATATATATATATATATATATATATATATATATATATATAGGGTCTATATTACATCATCAAACTAAAACAAGTTCGAACGATATAATACTGAACTTGAAAGTCCGAAACCTGAAAATAGTGAAGCCATGGCACATCGAATTTTTCACAGGGAAAAAAAATCGGTGGGCTGTTTTCAGGACTTTGCTATTTCCTCCAGTGTGGTGTGATCTTGGAGTTGGTATATTTAAGTAGGGGGATATGGGAGTCTGGAGGGTGAAGCCCCCCCACTTTATGTTAAGTTTCAGGTTGGAGGTTTTTTTTTTTTTGTTAGGGAACAGCGATTTTTTTCCCTGCGAAAAAAATCACTGTTCTTTGTGTTTGCTATTTTAGTGTTTCGGATATTAAGGTTCGATATTACATCGTTCAAACCTACTGAAATTTGATGATGTAATATACACCCATATATATATATATACATATATATATATATATATATATATATATATATATTTATATAGATATATATGTCTGATGAAACATATATCTGAAAACGTAGAGTCATAATATAGACATACATATATAAAAATATAAAGAAAGGGAAAAAAAAATATATATATATATATATATATATATATATATATATATATATATAAGAAGTGACTTTCGTTCTTTTGAAATGTCGATGGAATCATATGAATCCATATATATATATATATATATATATATAACTTGCAGTGCAGTTATACCTCAGAACCATCCCTCTCAACCTGTTAGTCCAAGAAACCTGTACAAAGACTGTAAAGGGGGGGGGGGGCACATATAGGGAGATATTTCAAATATTGCTGTTACAAATGAAGACATTTGCTACAGCAACAGGGTGTGTTTCAGCAGACAATTACTGAAGGATATGAGGATGGACACTGAAATGTTATGCCATTATTTACTTACATAAATCCTTGGATCATCTGTGATTTACCAGACAAATACAAATAAATTGTGGAACTGAACAAAAGTATGGGCCAAACATCTGAACATTCTGTGAAAATCCTGGCAGTGGGGAGGTATGCTCAGAACCCCTTAGTGCAATGAATCTAGACCAAGCCTGACAAAGTTGGGAGACAAAGGCATGAAAATAGGGACATATCCAAAATACGTCAGTAGATAAGCTGAGAAAGTTGATGTAATAACACTGTATGTCCTAACATATATATATATATATATATATATATATATATATATATATATATATATATATATATATATATGTATATATTGACTGAAATATCATAATTCCAGGACTCAATTGCTTCCCATTAGTTAGTGACCTCAATCCCCACATCATCACACTGATGTGTCAGAATACACCACAGTTATGGGGACCAGACCAAAGATATTGGCCAGAAACCTGGACATCCTACAAATATCTGGACATAACACAACAGTAGGGAAACTACACTGAGCTACCGAGCAATGTCCAAACTACAATCAGACTAACATAACACTACCCAAGTCCAGCTCTGGGGCTGTACACATGCATTAGCAAATATAACAGGCACTACAGGGATGTAACACTAGTGGAAAACAAACAATGGTGTGGGAGTGCATACCCCCCAAAACTTGCACCACAGTCACAGTGACATACCAGTAAGCAAACTGAGCACTACAGTATAATGACTGTGTGAGCAACAAAATCCCATTTGCCACTCACACATTACCTCTACATATACTGGCCCAAGTCACAGTGTAGTGGGAATTGTGAGGTGTTAAGGGACATGTCATGGTCTGCATGTACAAACATATACACTCAATAGCAAACCAGAAACTGGAGCAGCATGCATAGTCAGATAGAAAGGGCCCATGACACTCACATGTACCTCCTCCCTACACAGCTCAAATAAGATGTGCACACTACACTGCTACACAATCCTGACAGTCTTTTAACAATGGGCAGACATACACAGACCTCTCAAATTTACAGTTTCCCACAGAATGTATAGGCACAGGACATATATCTATGGCCGCTTCCTTGTTACATATCTGGTGGTCTATGGCATCACTGGGATGGTAGCAGGAATGAAAGCAATAAATAATGATACTACATACCTCTGAACCTCTTAGTGTGTGACATCTGGACAAAGTCTGACATAATTGGGGGGCAGAGGCCCAAACACAGGAGTATATTGGACATATTGCTGTGATAAATGTAGACAGTTGCTGGTGTTACCGACTTTGTTGTAACATATCTTTTCTGAGGGTTATGAAGTCAGTAACACTAATGGATGTTAGCATTTACTGACTGCATTCCCCAGAGTATCCTACCGATTAGCCAAGGACAACAACTGTCTTGGGAACAGGCCAAACATATGACCCATGTATCTGGACAGGGTCTAGGCCTCTGGACAGTGTAGAAGTATGACTGCAGTGATATAACAGAATGGAAATCCCCTGACAGCTGACAAACATGTCACCCAGCACCTTATGAAATGCAGTAAGACCAACGACACTCCTCCATATCACCTCTGGGCAATTACCCATGTATATTCAAATATAGCATGTACTACAAAAATGTCCGCCCAAAAACATTTGCACCACAGTCACAGCAACATACCAGCATCCACAATGAACTCTAGAGTAGAACGACTGTCTGAACAAACATATCCTGATTGCCAGTCACACACTACAGCAACATATACTGGCCCAGTTTACAGTGTACTGGGAACCCTGAGGTGTTACAGGACATTTCACAGTCAGCACCTACAAGCATGCAGACATGATAGACCACCAGCAGTTGTAGCAGCATGCAGAGTCAGATAGGTAAAGGACGTATGCCACTCACATCTTCTACTGTCCCTACCCACCCCAACAAACATATACACACAACACTGCTACACAATCTTGGCAGTCTGTTCACAAGGGCCAGGCAGGCATAACTGTCATATGTACAGATTTCCACAGATTTACCAGGGTGTGGAACTATAATCCTGGCTATTGCTGCATATCATGGCCAGGACTCTGCCAGGTTATTTGCATGATAACCGGAGTGCAGTTGGTAATTAATGATATACCATACCTCTGCACCACATAGTGCAACATCTGGACAACGCATGATGTACTTGTGAGACAGGGAGCTGGAAAGAGTGACATATCACACATAATGGTGTTACAAACTGAAACAGTAGCTGGTGTTATGTGTTGCTGTAACATAACATCCCTGAAGGATATGATGTCTGGAACACCAATAGATGTCAACAATTACTGACCACAATCCTCAGATTATCGTACCAACCACACAAAAACAGATGTTGTTTGAGGAACAGACCAAGCATAACAGGCAAACATCTGGCCAGTCTGTGGACAACATGCCAGTTGAGACATTTGTCAGAGGCATGTCACTGTCAGATGTCAAGTTACCCACTAAATGCATGTCCAGACTAACCCTGTCAATCTAGCAACCCTCCATGTGTATAGCAGCACTAATGACATACAATCTGTACCCAATTCTGGAGCTTTGTCCCCATGTTGTTGGCCTGTCTTCACATGTCTCATCCTGTGAAGTATTTCCACCTATTGTCTTTGAAGCTGTAGTCCCCACACCTCCATAATGTCCCCTGCACAGGCAAGGAAAATGGGCAAGGCCTACATGAAGGGCATCCCATATGTTGGAACTAGGAGCAGTGTCCAGGCCCACACCCCAATACTATGTGGGCATCTACATAGCTTTATGGCCTTAGCAATACCTGACAGGACATCAACCCCCTCAAGGTAGACTGAACACCTGTGGTGGACAGCAGCAATACACAACTACCCATCATAGGTGGAAATAATTGCAGTGTGGGCCAAGAAGGAACAGGTGCTTCATTGGAAGCCATGTTACCTTGCTCTGCACAAGCAACAATGGTCACAGATGATGGCTGTCTTTGAGTGCAAACTGGAGACATCCACCAAGGCCAATCACTATGCCTTCCAGATGTGTGGCTGCAATTCCAGAGGCAACACACATATCTGCTCTGTAGTGGAGGTCAATAACACCACGTACACATATGCCATGGATATAGACAACTGGCTGCAGACAGGTGAAGTGTAAGCATCACCCTCCTGTACCCCATAGGTACACATGTGCATGTACAGCACCTGCACCCCACCCTTCATGATCAGGAAGCAGGTCTGTAATGCCCCCTCAAAGGAAACACATGGAGGTCTCCATAGGCCTGATACTATTCCTGGCTGCATCCAACATGAACACAGGCATGGGCTCTCAGACCCATTCTGCAGTGTAGTCAACTACAGCCTGAGCACTGGTGTCATCCCATCTGCACAAAGGACAGACAGAAAGTTTATAAGAAAACAGGTTATGCATTAGCATTAATATCCAGAAGAATACAAGTCTGAAACTGAAATGTATGCCATAATGTCATGACATCAGTCCTCAATGACATGGCCGAAAGCCACAATACTCTCCATTTAATATAGTAATATAGTATTAATATCCAATAAGTGATATAAAAATATACCGCTTAAATCCCCAAACCAAGATAGTGTAATGGTCAGCATCCCAGGTTTGCATGCAGATGTACATGGTTTGAGTAATACAACAGGCAATCCAAATTTACATGGGAAAACAGAGTTAAAAGTGCTATATTAAAATATGTGTGAAGTTATTTTTGTCCCCCAGGGTAGTGTAGCTGATGTAAAATGGATATGTGAGTGCATATAACATATGAAAACACCTATGTATACACGTGTCCCATACAGTATAGTTACACCACTTGCTACTGTAATGAAAGCACATTCAGCCATGTCATGTAAGGGAAATCATATACACTTACTAAATGAAGTCATTAGTGTGGTATATTATGCGAATGAACTGTGAGCAATGGTTAGCAATGCTTAGCGGGTATAACAACACATTTCTGTTATCCTCACCCCCCTCTCTGGGGTTTGAGTGTCCAAATTTAACGCTAAAGTCTGTACAAATGCACAGCTGTTGCTGTATAAGAAATGGACAGCTACGGACCTTCTGTACACCCATCCTGCACATCCGTAGCTATCTTCCATATTGTTTTTACTCTCTGTGTGTCCCTTTTTCATAACTTTCCTATCATCCCTTTTTCTTTTAAAGAATTAGTGGATGTGGTCTTGAACCCAGAACTCTGTACACAATAGTCAGAGCAATGTACCACTACAGCACATGAGCTGTAGGGATTACTGGTGCTTTTTCCAACATATGCTCATTCAACAGTAGGAAAAAGATTCTGTAGAATCAGCCAGGCCTTATATTTATACATATACACATGTGTGTATACACACACACACACACACACACACACACACACACACACACACATATATATATATATATATATATATATATATATATATATATATATATATATATATATATATATATATATATATATATATATATATATATATATAGATATATATATGTATATATACGTATGTAGATGCATATATATGAACAAATATATACATAATATAAATAGTGATATACATATAAAATATACAAATATATATATATATATATATATATATATATATATATATATATATAAGAAACTATACATATATAGAAAATCTCTCTCTCTCTCGCTATATATATATATATATATATATATATATATATATATATATATATATATATATATATATATATACACTCATAACATGTAGTGGAGTCATACCACAGAACCATACCTACCAACCCCTTACTGCAAGAAATCTGGCACAAGGCTGTCCAAATGAGGGGACAATGGGACAAAACTAGGGACATACTTCAAATATCGCTCTTATAAATGTAGAATGTTGCCAGAGTGACAGGGTTTGTTTCAGCATGCATGTTCTGAAGGATGTGAGTTCTGAAACTGAAATGTATCATTTACTGTAAGAAATCCCCAGATCCTCACAGTGATTTACCAGGGATATGAAAATAATGCATCTGTGGAACAGACTAGAAATGTGAGCAAGAAACCTTGACATACTGAAACAATCCAGACAGTCCCAAGGTAGGCTCAGAACCCCTTAGTGCAATGAACCTGGACCAGGCCTGACAAAGTGTGGAAAGAAAGCCATGGAAATAGGGACAGATCTGAAATACTGGAGTAGATAAGCTGACACAGTTGCTGTAGTAACACCCTCATGTCTGTCCTAACATATATTGACTGAAATAGCACAAGTCCAACACTCAATTACTTCCCACTGGTTAGTGACTGAAATCCTCACATCCTCCCACTGATGTTTCAGAAATACACAACACTTATGGGGACCAGGCAACAATACATCCTACAAATATATGGACATCACATCACATAAGGAAAACTACACTCAACTGCTAAGTATGTCACCAAACACTGTTCAAACTACAGTCAGACTAACCCAAATCAGTTAGGGGGAATTACACATGTATTGGCAAATATATCAGGCACTACAGGGATGTCACAGCACTGAACAACAGACACCAGTGTGAAAGTGCATACCCACAAACAATTCAGCCACAGTCACAGTGACATATCAGTAAGCCAAAGGAACAGTACAGTACAAGGACTGTGTGAAAAAAAAACATCTCAACATGTTTGCCACTCACACACTACCCCCACATATACTTGCACAATTCACAGTGTACTATGATGCCTGACTGTGGTATGGGACATGTCTCAGTCTGCCCCTACAAACATATACAGCCAATAGACCTTGAGAAACAGGAGGAACATTCACAGGCAGATAGAAAAGGAGCCATAACACATATATCCATGCCCCTCTCTACACAGGCCAAATAACATTGACATAATACACCGCTACACAATCCTGAAAGTCTGTCAACAATTGCCAGAAATACACAGACCTCTCAACTGTACAGAGTCCCACAGAATGTCCAGAATTTCCCCTCATATATGAGGCCTCTTTCACATAACATGTCTGGCAGTCTGATGCATCACTGGGATAATGTCAGGAATGTAGGCACTAAATAATCATATACCATACCTATCAACCTATTACTGCATGACATTTGGACAAAGCCTGACATAATTGTGGGACAGAGGCCCAGAAACAGGGGCATATTAGAAATATTGCTGTTATAAAACTGAGAATGTTGCTGTTGTAACGGGGTTAGTTGTAACATATCTTTTCTGAGGGATATGAAGTCAGAAACACAAATGGATGTTAGCATTTACTGACTGCAATCCCCAGAGTATGCTACTGATTTTTCAAAGACAAAAAAAGTCTGAGGAACACACTAAACATAGGAGTCCAAATTCTGGCCATTCTGAAGATAGCCCTACAGGTGAGATTTATGTCAAACACATAACATTGTCAGAGTTAAAATCACCAAGGAACTCCATGTCCACACAAACACTGTTAGACTAGCATTAATCCAAATGTATAACAGCAATACCTACATTTTGCCCCTATGTCTCAAAAATTCTCCCCCATTCTCTTGGCCTGTCTCCAAAGTTGTGTTTTTAAGAGGCATTTCCAAATACCCTATGTGATGCTATTGTTCACACACCTCCATGAAGTCCTCCTCACTGGCAAGAAAAAGGGCCAACCCTCACATGATGTACTCAATGATTGGGGTGTTTTGCCATCCCATTGACTATATGAATAACAACACAGCTTTCCTGCATGCAATTATCAAATGGGGTGACACCAATTGGTGCACAGACCATCAGCTGCTCATGAGCATTACCTATAAAAGGCAAGCTGCTGCCTATGCAAAACAGATGTACACCCTACATCCGTGAGAGAGAGAGAGAAAGAGAGAGAGAGAGACAGTGAAAAGAAACATAAAATCAAACAGGACACTACCACCTACACTTGAATAAAACAAACAGGTATGTCAAACAAGTAAGCATGTAATGGACTGCAGTAGGTGGTATGTAAGACTGGGAAATAGGAACTGTAACATATATGTCTCAACAATATTTGCTGTATTGATATATTGCTGATCAGAACCTATGGCCATACCATCTGGATCTGTCTGCCATGACATAGATCATAGGTCAGGCCGGTGACTCACCCCAGGTAAGGATGGATCACATATGACTACCACTGCAGTGTGTTTTGAACAATACTGACTGTGACAATGACAGGCCAGCTACTGGGATGTCATACATATCCATATCTTACTTGTGAATATAAATATGATATACTTTGTTGTCGCAGAAATGTGAGAGACCTATACATGGTATTTGCATACTGAGCTGATACCATTAAACTGTACAGTGTTATGCACATTGACCATATGTGTGCCTCGTATTTGTAGTCATTTACTCATACAGTTGTGTTATGTCTGGCAAATCACTGGCAAATCTTTGAAGACTGACATTACAACATTACCTTCTTTTTCTTCTGACTGTTCCCATTATGGGTCACCACAGTGGATCATCTGTTGCCATTTCTGCCTGTCCTATTCATCCTGCTCTATCACACCAACCACCTGCATGTCCTGTCTCATCACATCCAGGATCCTTATATGAGGCCTTCCTCTTTTCCTCTTATCTGGCAGATTCATCCTTACCATCCTTTTCCCAATATTCTCAACATCCCTCTGCAGCACATGTCCAAACTGATATAATCTTGCCTCTCTGGCTTTGTCTCAAAACCGTCCAAAATGGGCTGACCCTGTCATATACAAATTTCTAATCCTGTCCACCCTTGTCACAACCAGTGCAAATCATAACATCTGTAACTCTGCCATGTCCAACTATGACTCCTGCCTTTTTGTCAATGACACTGTCCCCAACCCATATAACATAGCTGGTCTCACTACCCTGTTGTAGACCTTCCCTTTCACTGTTACTGGTACTTGTCTGTCACAAATTAGTACTGACACTCTTCTCCACCCTCTCCATCTTGCCTGTACTCTCTTCTTCACCTATCCTCCACAGTTGTCATTACTCTGAAATGTTGATCCCAATCATTTATACTCATCCCCCATTGGCAACTCTACTCCCTGAATCCTCAACATTTCACTACCCTCCCTTTTATTCACACACAGATATTCTGTCTTAGTCCTGCTGGCCTTCATTCCTCTCCTCTCTAGAGCATATCTCCACCTCTACAGGGTCTCCTAAATCCATACCCTACTCTCAGTACAGATCACAATGTCATTTGCAAACATCATAGTCAATGGGTATTCCTGTATGATCTTGTCTGTCAATCTGTCCATCACCATTGCAAATAAAAAAGAGCTCACAGCTGATCCCTGATGTCATCCTACCTCCACCTTAAATGCATCTGCCACTCCCACCGCAGACCTCACCACTGTCACACCACCCTTGTACATATCCTGTAGCAGTCTGACATATATTTCTGCCACTCATGACTTCCTCATACAATGCCACAACACCCCTGTAGGCACCCTGTCATATGCTTTCTCTATGTCCAGAAAGACGCAAAGCAACTCCTGACCTCCTCTGTACTACTCCATCAACACCCTTAGAGCATACATTGCATCTGTAGTGCCCTTACCTGGCATGACAACATACTGCTGACCACTACTCATCACCGCCCTGCTTAACCTAGCTTCCATGACTCTTTCCCATGACTTCATGCTGTGACTAATTAATGTTATCCCTCTGTAGTTACTACAGCTTTGCACATCGACCTTATTCTTAAAATGGTACACAAACACTTTCTCTCCACTCCACATGCAACCTCTCACTTTTTAAAATATCATTAAACAATCTGGTGAAAAACAGCACTGCCATTTCCCCTAAACACCTCCATGCTACCACAGGTATGTCATGTGGACCAACAGACTTTCCAGTATTCATCCTCTTCATAGCTATCCTTACTTCCTCCTTGGTAAGCCATTGCACTTCCTGATTCACCATACCCACATCATCCAACCCTCTCTCTCTCTCATTCTCTTCATTCATCAGCCTCACAAAGTACTCTGTCCATCTGCTCAACACACTCTCCTCGCTTGTATGGTTCCCTCATTATCCTTTATCACCCTTATCTGCTGCACATCTTTCCTAGCTCAGTCCCTCTGTCTAGCCAACTGGTACAAGTCCTGTCATGCTTCGTTAGTGTCCAACCTGTCATACAAGTTGTCATATGCCTCATCCTTAGCCTTTGCCACCTCTCTCTTTGCCATGCACCTCATCTCATCATACTCCTGTCTACTTTCCTCATCTCTCTGACAATCCCACTCCTTCATCCCTCTTTCTCTGTATACTGTCCTGTACTTCCTCAGTCCACCACCAGGTGTCCTTGTACTCCTTCCTTCATCCATATGTTACACCAAGCACCTTTCTAGCCATCTCCCTTACTAGCTCTGCTTGACCTACCCAGATCTTTGTTAAATTGTCACTGCCACACAGTGCCTGTCTTAACTCTTCCCTGAACTCCACCTCACAATCACCCTTTAACAGTTCCCACCATCTGATCCTAAGTGCTGCCCTCACGCTCCTCTTCTTCTTGGTCATCAGTGTCATTTTACATTACAGACCAACAGTCTCTGCTGCCTAACTACACTTTCCCCTGTCACCACTTTACAGTCTCTAATCTCCTTCAAAATGCCCCCCCCCTACATTGGATATATTCCACCTGTGTGCATCTCCCTCCACTCTTGTATGTCACCCTATGCTGCTCCCTCTTGTTATAGTAATTATTAAGCACAGCCATATCCATCCTTTTTGAAAAATTCACTACCATCTCACCATCTGCATTCCTTTGCTTAACACCATACATACCCATCCCTTCCTCAACCCCTCTGTTCCCTTCGCCAGCATGGCCATTGAAATCTGCTGCAATCACCACTCTCTCACCTTCAGGTACAATCATCACCACATCATCCAACTGACTTCACATTTCTCTTTCTCATCCACCACACAAGCAACTTGTGTAGCATATGCACTAACAGCATTCATCATTCCACCATCCATTTCCAGATTCATAAACATCACTCTATCAGACACTCATGTCATCCTCCAAAAACACCCTTGGCATACTGTTCCATCAGGATAACCCCTAACCCATTTCCCCTCCCATCCACACCCTGATAGCTAATTGTGACCAGGCTCTGATACACCTAGCTGTACTCCCCTTCCATCTGGTCTCTTGCACACACAATATTTCCACCTTCTTATGGCCATTATATCAGCAAGCTCTGTCCCATACCAGTCATACTGCCAACATTAACATTTCTTACCCTCACTACCACACTCTTAGACTTTCTCCTCTCTTCCTGCCATATGAGTGTTGGACACCCTCCAGGGTATGTCTATCAATGCAAAGGCTGGTGTGCTATTGAATGAATCATGTGTTACAACAATATTAAGACAGTGTCACTAATTTTGTCCCATTGCCCCATGTATGTGTGGCATCCTACAGATGTCCTGTTCTAATGGGTTGAGAGGGATGACTGGGCAGCAAGACTGTGAATACAGTGTGCCATACTGACATAGAACAGGAATGTATATCAGGTATTACCTGTGCACATGTCAGTATAAGTACGTGTATCTGGCCGCCTCATAACAACAGACATGGGATGCAAAATGGCAGTTAAATAAGCCGTACATGTACACGTGTAATCTTAGTTACTGTGCATCGAACAGAGTGACATTTCTACAGCTACTGGTTGTTGCATGGCCCTGACACAGCCATGGGTACTACAATAAGCATGATTATCTGTTTGAAATTGGAGAGGTGTCCAGCTGTGTTATGACTGTGTGTCCGTGCCTACTACAAATAGCTATATGACCACCAACATAGGTTCATAGGTAGGTACTAGGCTGTCATCCCAAGGGCCTACATAAGCCTAGCCAACAAGGTTCCCTGGCTTACGCCACCAAAGAAAGTTATTTTCCTGTGCCACTGTTGAGCAGAGACACAGAAGTGATCCCCGGGGTGTATTTCTATTTCCCATCCACTCATCACGATTTTTTTTTTGAAGAGTGCTAATGAAGAACTTTGCTTGACATACATGGGTAGCCTGTTCCAGAGTATGGGAAGTCTCTGGGACAGGAATCTATCCCTCCAGCATATCCTGTTTATTGTGGAAACAAGGTTTAGGTCCCTAGAGCGTGTAGCTTGGAGGGATTGGGATTTTTTTAGGTGTAGCATGTCCAACAGCTCTGGGTTTAACATAGCTTTATATGTTAGGCAGAGATCACCTCGGAATAGGTGATATGCTACGGAGTAAAGCTGGAGTTATTTGAGGCAGTCAGTGTAGGGCATCTGTTTGAGGCCAGTAATCCTCTTTGTGAGGTACTTCTGTGGCCTTTCCAGCTGCTGAAGATGTCTTGTAAGGTACATTCCGAAAGAGGCGTGGTACTCTATAATGGGTCTAATGAGTGTCGAGTAGAGGGGAACAATTACCTCTTTTTTCCTGGATGAGAACCCTTTTATGATGAGGTGTGCCATGTAGAAGGACTCCCTGACTACAGTGGCGATGTGACTATCAAAGGAGAGGCTACTGTCCACCTGGGTCCCAAGGTCTCTTATCACACGTTCGGTGTTAAGTAGATTGCTGCCTATGTGGTAGTTCATGGGTACAGAGTTTTTACCAAAGGGGATGTCACTGCACTTTTTGGCATTGAGCTTGAGGCCATGGCTCTGACACCAGGCATCTGTCTCAGCGAGGCCCTTCTGTAGGATGTCCACATCATTTGAGGACTTGACTATGGCTCCTAGTTTGCAGTCATCTGCAAACTTTGTTAGCCAGAGACCTTCTGTGTTAGCCAGTACTTCAGAGAAGTAGATACCAAACAGGAGTGGTCCCAGGATGGAACCCTATGGTACTCCACTTGTCACTGCTTTGAGCAACATAGCTGTATGGACTCAGCAATACCTTACTCATAAAACCTGCCTCCAACAAAGTAGAGTAATCCCCTTTGCTGGACAGCAGCAATACACAAACCACAGACTTGGTCCCTATATTGGCTGTACAGGGAAAATTAGGAGTTGGCACCAACTTGGCATCAAGTCAGCCTTTATCTGATCATGCATATAAGGTCACAGGTGGAGTACTGTAAGGCTAACTATGAGTACAAATTGGACACATCCACCAAGGCCAATCACAAGGCCATCCTCACATATGTCTGCAATATCAGAGGCAACAAACCAACCCATCCTGTAATGGTGGTCAATCAGACCACATACTCACGCAACATTGCTACAGCCAACCTGCTGCAGATAGGTTTAGGGCAAACATCACCCCTTGGTTTATTGTCACTATAGGTGGATATGCAAAGCATCCACACCCCTCCCCTCATCACCAGTGAGCAGGTACATATTGCCTACTGAAAGGCAACAAACATAAGTATCCATGGGACCTGATAACATCTCTGTCCGCATCATACCTGACCTCAGGCATGTGCTCCCAGCTGAATTACACACTGTAGTCACACCAATCCTTGCCACCATCTACACCGCATCTGCATTGAAGATGGCCAATGTCATCCCTCTACACAGACATGAATGAGGAGTAGAGGATTATGAAATTAACTAGCCCTCATTGTGAGGAATATGACACATCAGGACCAGCAATACAGTGCAAGCAGATACAGTGCTGATAGAGTACAGGAGTATGTTGTGGTTGTGAGTGGTGGCTACTGGTATTCAATGTAGCTGTGCAGGTTCTGTACATACTGTTGCCAAATGTATGAGGTCCTGTGATGTGTTTCCCTTTTTATGTCTTCCAGGTGCAATGTTGCTCAGCAAAGTTCTACTTTCTCAACAGCTGAGACAAATATAATCATAGTAGCCATAATACAGAACCATGCCATGATGTTTGGCCGGACCCAGCAACATCTGTGGGAGAGGACTGGCCTGTGGGATGACCTAGTCCACAGGGTAAATGATGTTGGCCTGCACGCAAGTACATATGAGCAGGTCCGGGATCATGCAAATGATCTCATACACCATGCCCGGCAAAGGGCTGCTGCAATGGCCAGGGACCACACACCCACAGGTGGGGGCCCAGCCATGCAATCCCTACTGACACCCACTGAGTAGCTCCTTGGCAACCTTGGGGCACCCATTCCAGTACAACATCAGGGGACAGACCCCCCTACATGCTGGAGGTGGTTGGCACCCAGACAATGGACGAGGAGTGTGCAGGAAAGGCCCCAGTGGAGATTACTAGACTAGTGTATCAGACATACTTGTATTTTTAGAGTATCTACGTGGATGTGTCAGATCAGATTGCAGTTGTGGATGGGGTTTTCTAATGCACAGAAGTGTACATCTATGGTGAAGGACAGCAAATTGTGTAGTATTAGGGGTTGTACTGTAAATGTGCAGACATGCTGCATCCATCCTGTTCATCTGGTCTGCTTGTGGGATGGCAGCCTGAAACTGGTGAGTATGGAATTATTCTGGTGTGGTTTACCAATACCCCAGGCATGTGAAGGCCATGGAATGTACCATGCACAAAACTGTTACTCATAGCCATATTGCTTTATGTGCATGTTCACCTGTGGTGGAGTTAACTACATTGCATCACAGTGGTCACCACAGGTGCCTATCTGAAGAGAATGTAATATCCATGTAGCATACCTCACAACCTGCCAGTGTAAGACTTCTGGGCAGAGACCAACAAAATTGGGGGGGGGGGACATACGGCCCAAGGTAGGGACATGTGTGAAACATTACTCTCATACAGTGGATGTAAACAGTGTACACACCTCTGTTAAGATGCCAGGTATTTGTGATATATATATATATATATATATATATATATATATATATATATATATATATATATATATATATATATATATGTGTGTGTGTGTATATACAAACTGAGACCACAATATGTCAGTCCACCCCTTTTCCAACCTGTAATGTGACCCATGACATGTACAATTTTGTAAAACCAATCAATATGTTGGGCACCAAATATGGAGTATACAACATATGTGTGCATACCCTTCAAATAATATTTTATTGCAGCAGCTTGTGATTTGCTGACAGCATTCAATTAGCTTGGGTACACACCTGCCATCAAGTAAAGGCACTCTGAGTAACACCAATTAACAGTCTGCTGTCCAAGTAGGATATTCATGACATTTGCTCAGTTGCCTACAACAGCAACAGCAATGGCTTCCAGACAGCTTACAAAGCAGCAAAGGGATCTCATATTTGAAATGTATCAGTCAAGAGTAGGGTACAACAACATTACTACAGCATTGCATACACCATGGAACACAGTAGAGAAAGTTATCAAAAGGTGGATTGAATATGGGACAAGAGTGCTGTTGAAAAGAACCTGACGTCCCTCCACAAATTTTGACAAGGCATGTCAAAACCTGGTCAGGGAGGCTGCCAGGAGACATACAGCAACACTGATGGAGTTGCATGAATGTCTTGCAAGTACTGGTGTTGTGTACTACATGTGAGAACACTCTCACATATTTTGCATGCATCTGGCCTATGGGGTATGATCAGAAGATGGAAGCATTTCCCCACACCAAAAAACATCTAGGATGTGAATACAATTTGCAATACAGCACATCAAGTGTCCCAAAGGCATATGTGAAAATGTGTTATGGTGTAATGAGACTATGGATTGACCTCACAGCCACACTAGCAAAATGTATGTGTGGTGCATAAGCATCACCCTTCTTAACCTGAACACCAACATCCCCATGGTGAATCACGCTGGTGGCAGTGGCTTGCTGAGTGGATGCTGTTCCAAAGCCAGAACTGGGCCTGTAGTCACGGTGCTGTTAATTCAGAACAGTTCAAAATAACACCCACATCTGGCCAAAATCCATCAGGTGTCTGCAAGAATGCTGAGGATAGAAAGGGGTATCAGCCTTCAACATGACAAAGACTCGAAGCATACACCCAAAGCTACCTAAGAAAGGCTCCACCTGAACACACTAATAGTTATGGATTGGCCCAGCCAGAGCCTAGGCCTGCATCAGATAGACATAACCCAGTGTTACCTGATGAGGGCTGTGCACATGAGCTGCCCTTGCAATCTGACAGAGACAGGTGACCTTTGCATGGAAGAGTGGCCAAATAATGCCAATTTAAGATGTGCTATGCTGATGGACACCTTCACAAGAAGAGTGAATGCTGTATGTTACTTACAAGGTGCTTCAACAAAGTATCATTTTAAGGGTGTGCACACATGCAAACACCATATTGTACATATGGCAGTCATTATATTTTACACATAACACATTTGTTTGTTTATCAATTGGATTGCACAGGTCATTTGTCACATGAAAGGTAACATATTTAAATGCATTATTGCGGTGTCATCTCATATATTACAAGGACATGGGCTGTTAATAGGGTTGAGTACACTTATCATATCCACTGTAAGCTTAAAAGGTTGGTGGTATAACAGGAATTGTGTAACCATACATTTACTGCTGGTTTGGAGGTCTGACACTCAAATGTGTCATTAATCAGTGATGTCACTCCTCAGATCATCCCAGTTATGTATCTTAGAAACACAGGGGTTATGAGAAACAGATCAAACATATAAACCAGACATCTACACATTCTGCAAGGATCTGTACAGTTGTGAGGTATGTTTTGTAGTACTTGCTACTGTGCTATACAGGTGAACAGCAATGATGTGTACATGGGTGCAGTCTGTGCTGGGGAAGGACCATCACCTACTAGCACTAAGTATGTATCCCAGAGCCCTATATTGTTATTTCATGTAGTAAAACTGGCTGCAATGCATGATGTTGAGGGCCGTGTGTCATGCATGTCACCATTTGCGTAATGTGTGGTCTGTGTAACAGGTGTGTGTGTGTGTGTGTGTGTGTGTGTGTGTGTGTGTGTGTGTGTGTGTGTGTGTGTGTGTATGTGCATGTGTACCAGCCAACATCAGAGTCCAGGTATTAATGTACATATGTTGTCTTCCCCTCAGAGGTGGCAATGGGGTTTGGGTTCCCTCCCTCTTGGAAACTGATGTCATTACCTCTGCAGACTCTGACAATAATGATAGGAATAGTGAGGTACAGGTGGGGTTGTCAGGGGCTAAATCTGTGCCATTGGTTGGCATCCAACTCTTGTCCACACCATTGCCGCACACAGTGACAATGCCTACACATTCCCCATCACCAGTGGCCACAGATGATGGACAGTTGGTAGGTGGTGGCATTGAACAGTCTAGTGTGGTGACTATGGCAGGTGTGAGTGTAGACACTGGCCATAGCCAGAGTGCAGGTGAGGTCCCACACAGGTGGATGGACAGGGGTGCTCGCAGGAGGACCACTGCTCATCAATCCACTGTCGCAAGTGCCACAGCAGGAGTCACCAGGCACATGTTTGGGCTATCATGGATGCACAGGTATGTAGTGAATACCACATCAGACAAATACTCACAGTGTTGGATCCAACTCTTCCTGATTTATGTGGTGACATACATGGCCTTGTTGTGGCCCCTTGTCAAAATACTGAGGTCATGAATACATGGTGGGGTGAGACTTTGGCAATACTCAACCATGGCATGTCTGTGCTGCAGCATGTGGTGGGAGATGGGGATCAGCCATGTGGATGTAGGTCAGCACCAATGACAGCTGAGAGTCTATGAGGCCATGCACCTTCACACTACCATGGTGGCAGTGACACCAGCACTGCTGAAGGGGGTCTTGCTGTCCACATCACATTGGAGCAGGCCATGGGAACATGGTCCTGTCCGGTCCCATCAGGGACACGGATCCAACAGACAGCAGTCACCAACAGGAAGCAGTACTGCATCTGGCCCTGGGGCTGGTGGTGCCACTGATACCTCTGGCAGGACCAGTTCCTGTGGCCGTGGCTGGAGACAGTGAACTGGACATCCTGCCATGTACGGTCCACAGCTATCCAACGTACCCCTGTGTAGGGCAGCCACATGCCGTGACTGTGCACATACATAGACACACATTTGTATCACAGGCAGGCCACCTCCAGACACACACACAGCAACTCTGCACAGCCCATCTATTGGATACCCCTCCAAACATAAACACATGATGTCAACCATATGGCCCAGAAAAAAACCTTTGCATGGACGACTAGTGCACAAGTCCAAAAATCCAATAGTAACATCAAAAAAGGACCAGCACTACAAGAGAAGGACCAAGGCCTTTACTGAAAAGTCATGAAGCAGCCACAGACTGGTTTCGGCCCAAAGCCTTTATCAATCTACCAATACCCTGTAAAGAAAAAATCTTATATAACATGATCTAATCATTTAACCAATCATCATAGCCCAATTAAAGGCATTCATTCAAACCAGGTGAAAACAAACCCCCTAGTTTCACTATCCATGCTTTTTCTTTCTTGTTCAAAATATTTTTTCAACCTATTTTAGAACTTCTATACCCCCAAACTCTATCAATAATAATGAACATGAATTGGGCAGAGGTGTGTTTTAAAGTGTGTTTGTATAATACATTGCTAGAATTTTTATTTCTAATGCTGCTGAAGTATTCAGACATCTGAAATTTAATAGGTCTAGATGTCTGCCCTATACAAAAGGCAGAGCAAGTACACATTACTAGGTAAATTACACAAGCAGTGTTACAATTACCAAAAACATTAATATTAAATATAAGTGGTGTATTTTTTGATGAAAAATCTTTGGTTTCAACTATGTGTTTACAAAATGAACAGTGTCTACAGGAAAAACAACCCACCACTTTGTCCCCTTCAATAGTAGTTTGTTTGGGTGTTGAAACTGGTTGATTACTCTTATAGTGGTTAAAATAACCACCCATGGTTTTATCTTTTCTAAAAGAAAAGCAACATCTATTTTCCAAGAATGTGTTGAGGTGTTCGTCCGATAGCAAAATACCCCAATAACTTTGTTTGATATCCATAAATTGCCATGTATTCCTACCATAACTGGTAATAAATCGGATAGGATAACATTTTTGGTGATCATAACTCTTATATTTCAACAAGTCCCCTCTATTCATTTGCTTAACCTGATTACTGGTTTGAAACAAACATGATATATCCACGTTGTACAAACCTCTGAGTTAATTCCTCATCTTGCTTAACAAAAATCAGCATTATTAGAAAAGATCCTATGAATCCTCATATATTGGGACTTCAGAATGTTATGAATGATGTGAAGTGGATGACAGCTTGTTGCATCAAAAGATTATTAGACTGGAAAGGTTTACGATAGAGTGTAGAGGATAGTGTATCATCCATTTGTTTATTGACCAACACATCCAAAAATGAGATTGACTGCCTATCAAAATTTAAAGTGAATTGGATGCCTCATTTGTTTTCATTAAGATATTCAACAAATTCATACAAATATTGTGCATCAGATTTCCACACTAACCAACAGTCATCTAAAAACCTCCTCTGAATATCAATTTCTTCCAAAAAATGTTATGACTATTGTCATAAATAATCATTTGCTTCAAGTACCCCATAAATAAGTCAGCATAAATGGGGGCAAAAGAAGCCCCCATAGCAGTGCCCTTGAGCTGTAAATAACAAGTGTCCTTAAAGTAAAACACATTCTTAGTGAGCACATGCTCCGTTAGACAAATAAGAATTATCTTGAATCCAGGACTGTATAAAGATGTTTTTTCCAGCCAATATTCAAGAGCATTTAAGCCAGCCCAATGGGGAATACTTGTATATAAAGAAACCACATCTAGAGTGCACATTAATCAGCCATCATCCAATTGAGCATCAGAAATAACATTCAAAAATTCCGTAGTATCTTTTATCCGAGCTCTAACATGTACCAATAATGGTTGAAGATATCTAGTGAGGAATTCAGATAATGGTTCCATAAGGGAGCCATTACCAGCAACAATAAGTCTTCCAGGGGGCTGTGTGGCATGTTTATGAATTTTCAGAAGCAAATAAAGGTGTTGAGGCAAAGAACTTTAAGCTTTAAATGGAATGAGACTTCACTAATAAAACCCTCACTAACTGCCAAATCTAAAAATGCATCAATCTCACTTTTGAACCAGGGGGTAGGATCAATAGACATTGTAGTATAAAATCTACCATCTTTTAATTGTCTATCTGCCTCTGCTGTATACATCACCCAATCCATAACAATGGTTATGCCCCCTTTATCAGCATTCATAATCACAATATTCTTATTCTGTTTCAAATTGTTTAAGGCCATAATTTCTAATTTAGACAAATTGACAGAAAGAAACCAGTTATCAGTATGAATGCCAAAATGTAACTCTTTCAATACAAATTTATAAAAAATGTCAACATGTTTATTCATAGGGGGTACAGATCTGGACTTATGGAATGTAAAGTCAGATGTTAAAGTTCCAGTAGTATAGGCCACATCATTGTCAAAAAATAATCTCAAAATCAATAACCTACAAAATGAGTTTAAATAGTGAACAAAAGTTTCCTCCAACACAACATAGCCAGTTACAAAGTTTAATCCCTTATGCAAGAATTTAAATTCATAGTCAGACAATGATGTAGATGAAGTATTGTGAACATTGTTAACATAATCTACTTGGGTTGAAGAAAATTCAGCAAGGTTTCCAGAGATGCGTCTGGATTTATGTTTACACCCCCCTCCGTCTTGATCTAAAGGGACTTTACTTGTATTACAATTGTGTATAGAACCAACTTCTAGAAAGGAACACCTTTTCTTTGAAGCTGGTGACATTTGTTGGAGTTCAGGTTCTGTATCAGTGTAAGATGATGAATCTTCACCCGAGGTATCACTAGTGCCCTTTTTGAGAACAGACTCTCTGCTTTTCCTTTTCATTTGTTCAAAAGGCTTACCAGAACTATAGCCTTTTTTAGTCCTGTTAAACATATGTATTTTCCTGTCTTTCAATTCACTTTCAAAAACTAATAGATCACTACTTAGTTTTTGAAAACAAGTTTTATAAACAGGTTGGTCACTGTATTTTTTCACCAACTCACATAGATTGGTGACCTCTGGCATTTGGCTCTCAATCTTCCATTCATAAAAAGCATGTAAAGCTTTAACAAAATTCATTGCTGTATTTTGTTGTATGTCTGCCCAGGTATTTAACAAAACATCATTGGCCTGTCCAACTAAGGGTTTTATTTTAACTCGAAGACCCCTAGGTGAAATCCCCTTCAATATATAGGCTTTAAAAAGCATAGTATGCCATACTGAAGATCTAAGGTTTTTCATACTCCGAAATAATTTATCAAACAACTCAGTACATTCATTAACCTGCTGTGGTTCTTGGTTTAAAGAGCCTGATCTATTGGGGTCAATACCAAAAACCCCAATATCATCCTTATCTGCAGAAAGACCTTCTAATATGCTCATCAAATCCATCTTAATAAAAATTGGAACCAAAAACCTTAACTCTTATGTATATATTTTGAAAATAAACCAATATAATAAATATACTGGTTTATGTAACAAAAGAAGTAAACAACATATATAAGCTTAAACAATAACCTTAGTGTATGGTACACCTTCTGATATTGAACCTCTCATATGAAATATAACTGCTAATATTAAATGCAGTAATCACAAATCCCAAACCTAAAGTTGATTTAGGACAATATTGACAGGCCCAATGTGTGATAATATTTACATGGCCTTTAGGACAAACATAAAATACATATTAAGCATTATAAACATCTTCTCAAATGTCAGGGTACAATCCAACAAATTCTGTTAGTGGATTAATTTGAGGTATAACCCCCCCTATAACTCAAAAATAGTATAGCAATTCTCCAATTAATCTTATACAATGTCTTTGGTTATCAAAAGTTATGAAACAGAGTTAAAAAAATTTTTTGACCATGTGACAATTAAATAGTAGCCCCTCAATATTACTATATATACAAAAGCCCAAAACTGCAAATGTTCCCCATTTTGTAATATTATACACAAAAAAACAACATATTTATTAAGCTTCCAATACTCACCAAAAGACATGACCAACACACTTGAAATAAATGTGCAAACTCATTGATAACACTTTTAAGTTTCACAAACATGAAAAAAGTACTTCCGCCATCTTTATTGACGTGAAGCTGTAAGTGAACCCTAAAAAGGAATCGTAATTGAAGCTAAAGTTCCAGAATTTCATACAAAAACTCAAATTGAACACAGTCCCAAAATCACCAAAAGTTCACCGGCAAACATAGAAATAAACATATATAGTCATCAATGAACATCTAGTGTCCGCAAACATGAAAAATCATGTCCGTCATCTTCCATAACACCAAACTGTGAATGAATCCCCAAAACAGATCACAATACAAGCAATAGTTAACTAAACAATCTCAGAGTCACTGGTGAACTGTATCTTTAGAGTCAGGATTATTTACACA
This sequence comes from Protopterus annectens, assembly GCF_019279795.1. NCBI lineage: Eukaryota > Metazoa > Chordata > Ceratodontiformes > Protopteridae > Protopterus > Protopterus annectens. The sequence continues at coordinate 904,345,670 of NC_056730.1, forward strand.
ATCATGCAAAATGGGAAGAACGCCAAAACCAAATGTCAGCTTGTTAAATTCCACTGTGAGTGCCAAGGCACTAAACACACAAAATGTCATCCCAACATATAGATTATCATAGTAATCCACCAAAAATCAAATATAAATGGTACCAATAATCCCAAGACGGTTTCTGAAAGAAAAAAGCTCTCAACAAGAGAGCTAATGACAAAAGCCTTACTATCATGCTTGCAATCCACCAACATATATTACATACACATAGATGCCATCCAAACCTGTAAGTTGTCCTTATACTTCACCGACTTGATAAAACCAAAAATACAATGCAGAACAATATCAGTAGTCCCAAATGGAAATCTGGTGTTTGTATTTGCACTGAAGCAAACTCTCTTGATTAGAGAGCTAGTAGTAAAGCCCAAAACTCCACAAGTCTGGAATAAATAGCCCAGGCCAATGGTCAAAAAGCCATAACAGGCTTCCAAGAAAAAATGTATAGACTCTCTCAACTAGAAAGCCATTAGCAAAACACCTTTTATGTTGCACTTGCAATCCACCAATGTATATTGCATACACATAAATGCCATCCAAACCCATAAGTTGTCCTTACACTTCACTGACTTGATAAAGCCAAAAATACAATACAGAACAATGTCGATAGTCCAAAAGACACTACGGAATTTTTGAATGTTATTTCTGATGCTCAATTGGATGATGGCTGGTTAATGTGCACTCTAGATGTGCTTTATTTATATACAAGTATTCCCCATTGGGCTGGCTTGAGTGCTCTTGAATATTGGCTGGAAAAACATCTTTATACAGTCCTGGATTCAACACATTTCTTATTTGTCTAACGGAGCATGTGCTCACTAAGAATGTGTTTTACTTTAAGGACACTTGTTATTTACAGCTTAAGGGCACTGCTATGGGGGCTTTTTTTGACCCCATTTATGCCGACTTATTTATGGGGTACTTGAAGCAAATGATTATTTATGACAATAGTCATAACATTTTCTTGATAGAAATTGATATTTGGAGGAGGTTTTTAGACAACTGTTGGTTAGTGTGGAAATCTGATGCACAATATTTGTATGAATTTGTTGAATATCTTAAGGAAAGCAAATGAGGCATCCAATTCACTTTAAATTTTGATAAGCAGTCGATCTTGTTTTTGGATGTGTTGGTCAATAAACAAATGGATGATACTCTATCCTCTACAATCTATCGTAAACCTTTCCATTCTAATAATCTTTTGCATGCAACCAGCTGTCATCCACCTCACATCATTCATAACATTCCAAAGTCCCAAAATATGATGATTTGTAGGATCTATTCTAATAATACTGATTTTGTTAAGCAAGATGAGGAATTAACTCAGAGGTTTGTACAACGTGGATATAATATATCATGTTTGTTTCAAACCAGTAATCAGGTCAAGCAAATGAATAGAGGGGACTTGTTGAAATATAAGAGTTATGATCAACAAAAATGTCATCCTACCTGATTTATTACCAGTTATGGTAGGAATACGTGGCTATTTATGGATATCATACAAAGTCAGTGGGGTATTTTGGTATCGGACGAATGCCTCAACACATTCTTGGAAAATAGATGTCACTTTTCTTTCAGAAAAGGTAAAACCATAGGTGGTTATTTTAACCACTATAAGCATAGTCAACCAGTTTCATCACCCAAACAAACTACTATTGAAGGAGACAAAGTGGTGGGTTGTTTTTCCTGTGGACACTGTTTATTTTGTAAACACATAGTTCAAACCAAAAAGTTTTCATCAAAAAATACACCACGTATATTTAATATTAATGTTTTTGGTAATTGTAACACGGCTTGGGTAATTTACCTAGTAATGTGTATTTGCTCTGCCTTTTATATAGGGAAGACATGTAGACCTATTAAATTTCGGATGTCTGAACACTTCAACAGCATTAGAAATAAAAATTATAACAATGCATTATACAAACACACTTTAAAAAACCCCTCTGCCCAATTCAGGTTCATTATTATTGACAGGGTTTGGGGGGATAGAAGTTCTAAATTAGGTTGGAAAAATATTTTGAACAAGAAAGAAAAAGCATGGATAGTGGGACTAGGGGGCTTGTTTTTACCTGGTTTGAATGAATGCTTTTAATTGGGCTATGGTGATTGTTTAATTGATTAGATCATGTTATATAAGATTTTTTTCTTTACAGCCTATGGGTACATTGATAGAGGCTTTGGGCCAAAACCACTGTATGACTGTTTTATGACTTTTCAATAAAGATCTTGATCCTTCTTTACTGTAACCATATGGCCCAGCCTGCCATCCATGTCCCTGTTATCCATTCCATCGATGCAGGGACATGCTAATATGGGTCTGATGCACAGGGTGAATATAGTACAGTGTAGCCATGTAATACTATGTAAGGTGCTGTCTGCTTGCATTTGTTATGGGTACACATACAAGTGTATGTACCTTATTAGCCAGGATGCATTATTGCTGTTAGTACCACTGAGTGAATGTAGTCTGACATGCTGTATTCTGTTTATGTTCCAGGTGTCTGTGTGTCTGCAGGCTATAGCCCTGCAGACATTCCCAAGAGGGAGTTTAGCAGAGTGGGAATATACCAACCATGTCATAGGCAAGGTACAGCTTTATATGTACATGTACCAGGTGTGTATGCATGCAACAGTGTGTGAGGGACACTGTCAGGCAGTGTGACCTTCCACACATACCCCTTGTCACAGACAGGTAGCCTTCAGACATTTCAGCTCAGTGTTGCGTAGGGGTCTATATCACATTGTCAAACTTTTAAAAGTTTGAACGTCATATGGTCGACATGATATGATCAAACTTTTAAAAATTTGAATGTTTCAACTGAGATCTTCATACAGTGCAGAATGGGTAGATGTTTTGAGTGGAAGCATTTTGCATTTTTTGTTACCCCTCAAAGCAGAGGAACTCAGCTTCAGTTTGAGGGGGTACTAATCTGGGGACTATGAAGGGTGCCAATTTTTATAGTTATTGACCTGCAAGATGTCTTCAGTTACTACAACAGTAGTATTGTATGTGCCAGACAAACCATGAACATGACATAGATACTAACCATACCACAAAAATTAAAAACATGTTTTATGGAGGTATTCACCCCTATACACCATTAATCGTATATATACTAACTCCACAGGACCCCAACCAAGAGGAATTTTCCACTAATGAGCTATGGTCCACAAAACATACAACCACAACACACATTGACGCAATTTGGTTTTGATATATTGTGATGGCTTTGCAATCCATCAAAGAGACAATTGTTAATGCTGACTAATATATATATATATATATATATATATATATATATATATATATATATATATATATATATATATATATATATATACATATATATATATATATATATATATATATATACATATATATATATATATATATATATATATATGTATATATATATATATATATATATATATATATATATATATATATGTATATATACACATAAAGCGACTAAAGCAAAGCAGTTTATTAGCATCGCAGAATCTTACATGAATTACTTGTACACAAGTATATTTGCACTCACTCGTGCACACACATACACACACACACACACACACACACACACACACACACACACACACACACACACACACACACTCACCCATATACTCACACCACACATGCTTGCCAAGTGAAGTCAGCTATGCTTGATTTAGAGAAAAACAAGAAATATGAATTAAAGTGTGACTTGAAAACTAATTATTTTTCTTTTGTTTGTCCTTTCTGGCAAGTATCACCCTCAACACCAACAAAAAGCAATTTCTTTGGGATTAAACACTAGCTCTGCAGTCTCTGTAATTCTCCTTCAAGGACTACAAAGCTATGGTATGCCACATCAAATTTAGAAACACTGCAGTAGAGGTAAAATATATTGTTGGTAAAGAAAAATCTCTCTTGAAAAGTAATTACAGGAAAAGTAGACAGTAAGACTAGATGCAAACCACCTGAGGTATGTTTTGCTCTCAAAGAAGAGACTAACACTTCTTAGAAGTGTATACTGGATTGGCTACTTTAGGCGGAAAATATTAGCATACAAAGGTCATAACATGTCAAAAATGCCATTTACACTCCAGAAGCAGAGTCAGCTATCAGTTTGCAAATGTGTACTCTGCCACTGGTCTAAAGAATACAGCACAGCCATCAGCTAAATAGAAAATACATTGGAGACAATCTGTCCATATTAGATTTGTCTTTTTATTTTCCATTATTTCATTATTTTATAAGGTGAAAGAGAATAAAGGGAGTTCTTAGAAACAAGTGCTACAGATCATTCATTAATATCTGATGTCTGCATGGTGATTGCAAAGATGTATTCAGTTATAGCGAACTATGCATTAACCATTGCTCTCATGTATGTAAAAGTAATGGCAGTTGGGTGTGCTAGCAAGTATCTTATGCACAGGATTTCAATTGACTTCACAGAATTATATTAATTAGAATAGGTGAAGCCAGTTATATGCCATGTATGCCATTATATACATTTATAAAATCACATGACTATTTTGTGCAGCGAGATAAGCTGGAATTTGAATTAAAGTGGCTTATATATCATATTTTCGTTAAACTGCTTTTTTAGAATAACTGCCCAGGTTAATGTTTCTTTTGCCCAAGCCTGCACCCTCTAAGATTTGTGGGAATGAGAGGCTACAATTTTGAAGTTGGTATGCAATTCAAGAAATCTGGGTTCACACATGATAAATGGTACAATGTTTCTTAATTGCCATGAATTAGAAACTGCTTTCAGGTAAGGGCTTACAAAGACAGACATCAAATTCATAGAGATGGGGAATGGATCTATATTAAAGCAGTGAGAGAAATACAGAGATGGTTGCTTTGAATTAAGGCACAGTGTAAAGAAGTTATGCACTGTTCAAGAAAGAAGGGGCAAAAAGGATTGATACCATTGTTAAAAACAGGCGAAAGACACTTAAAAATGATATTTGGAGAAGATGTGGCAGATGATGAAAACAGGAAGTTATTACAGGTTTCCTCATCTCAGTCAGCTTACACCATGGCAACAATCTGAAAATATTTATTCATACACAGTCCAATTACTTGATTAAGTTGATTATGACAGATGTCAGTGATGGCCCTCATAGAGTAGCCTGATACATAACTATTGAAAGATAGCCAGAAAGATAAAATACAATGATAAGAAGGAAACATAAAGACCATTTGGCCAGATCGTGTAGATGATCAAACATTTAATCAATGAGATTAATAAGGTTTGCTTAATTTTAAAGTTAGAGGCTCTCAACATCATTTAACTGAAGAAATGTTCAGTAGAGTTGTCCAGCATTGATGGGTCAAATTTCCCTCATTACTCAGATTGCCTGATAGCAAGGTAAAGAAAGAAAAGATTAATGGGTTAAAAGCTCTTTTCAGTAAGAATTGGAGTATTGTTTTTGTGACATTTAGGTTAACAGGGAAGCTGAGAGTGACACTCAACTGTATACACAAAAAGGGTTGCAATTTAAAATTTTGTTTTGAAAACAATGGCAACTTTTATTTTGGAAAAGGTTTCTCATTTGGTTAGGGGTGGTAACTGGAGTGGTCTATTAGAATCTAGGGAATTGTATTGGCAATTACCTTCAGATGCTTCTAGTCTCCCTGGACTTACTGAAATTATTTCTTTCAGCAGACTATAATTATAGAAAAATGAAAGATCATCCCCAGGATTCAATAAGTGTTTTTCTCCATGCAGGAATAGTATAGCAGCTCCTGCACAGAATATGGCCGCTGAGCGATCCAGTAAACAAGGCTGGGGGTGTGCACGAGCCTGCTAGCACTATTCTTGCATGGACACCACTGAATATTGTTAATTACATCATTTGCTGGTGAAAAACATACAAATGAGGTGAATTAGTGATTCAGTAAGCAGGCAGGCATCTGTGCAAGAACAGTGTGAGGTGCAGAAATGTATTTGGCTACTAGCCGAATACATTTATGCAAAAATCAAAATGGAGGCATGACAGCTCAAAGTAAAACATATATTATAATCCATAGGCATGCTAATGACCAAATATATGGCCATTGGCATGGAAAAGTGTTGCAAAAATATGAAAATAAACGTTTTACTATCTTGATTAATGAGGTTTTAAGTATGTCCTGTATTTCCTGAACTATTTCCTTTTTATTTAAGAGGTTGGGGTTTAAGGACCAGTTATATCCCCTATATGGTGTGTTTGTTCTAGAGTCCTTGAAAATGTTTAATGTAATTTTAGAATGGTCTGATAGGTAGCGGGCATGGATATCTACTGTGGGATCAAGATTGGTTAGTGTTTCCGAGATTAGAAAGAAGTCTATTCTTGACCACAGATGGCCTTATAGCAGAATTTTATAAAACATTCTACCTTATTATTACTCAAATTCTATCACACGTATTAAATTATATAATATATAATACAATTAATGATATACATTTTAATGCATCCAAAACAAAAAATCAGATCCTCAGAACCCGGACAACTACAGACCTATATCCCTTCTAAATATTGATACTAAAATTCTGACATCTATTCTGGCCAGTAGACTGAAGAAAATATCGAACATAATTATATCCAATGAACAGTCTGGCTTTTTGGCATCCAGACAAACCAGTGATAATACTTTAACACTACATACACTAATTTCATTTGCTAACCAAAAGAAACTAAACATGATTATAGATGCACAAAAGGCCTTTGATAGAGTTAATATAAAATTTTTATTTCAGATCTTACCCTACTTTAATATACCCCAAACATTCATTCTAAACATTATATATAAATAAAACCTGCTCCAAAAGAATTCAAATCAGCCTCTATCACCCCTATTATTTAACATGTACCTAGAACCCCTATTCCTATATATCAAACAAAAGATATATCATAATGTCCAAAAATAATATCTGCCATTGAAGACTTTGCATTAATATCAAACTACAAAATAAACCTCAATAAAACCAACATATTTTACCATTGATAGGCCAATTAAAAGCTGAAGAAAAGGTCAAATATTTAGGAATTACATACTCACAGATAATAAAGACTTTTATCTCAATATATTTAAAAAAAATTGGGAACACATTTTTTAGCCGATCTAAAAGAACATTTTGAAATTACCACCACTAGCAAAAGTTTCAATTATTAAAATATTTTAAACAAATACACAATTTATTTGGGAACCAAAAAGTAGAATATCTTATGATAAACTGATGAGTGGACTAGATCTACCTAATTTTGAGATTTACTACTTAATCATAAATGCAATAGAACTTTAAGAATTGCAACCTCAATGGTTAAAGATATGTTTTAAATATATTAAAAATCTGAATATTAATCCCAAATCATTGCCCTTCTTAAACAGAGACAACACTAAAACATATAATATAATGGAACCCATCAAAAATTATATAAAATTAACGCAAAATCTCTTTAGATCAGTAAATCTCTTTCAATACATGATGATTCTACAACCCTTCCAAATTGATAACCAACTAATAGACCTGAAAGATTCCCCACTTATAATAAACTTATCATTACAAGATATATATCCATACATAAATTGTTGAATTAAGACAGCAACTGGGTCTTCCCAAATCTTATCTATTGATCTTGAGACAGATTAAAGAAATATCGACAAATTACTTATCTAAACATCATTAAAGAGGAATTAACAAATTGTATATCACTATGGCAAGCCCTTTTACAAAACACCAAATTTATAACATGCTCATACAAATTGATAAAAGACATCAAATATCAAAATCAGCTACTCTTAGCTAAATACTGGAAAGAAAAATTGCCACTGGTGGAAGAAAACAAAATAGCACAGGCAATTAATTTAACGACAAAATCCATCTCCCTTCAAAAGCTATCATTCACCCAATTCATGATATACAATGATGCTTACTACACATGCCTTAGCTTGCATAAATTTAACCCTACGAATTCTCCAAAGTGCCCACATTGCAAAGATGAAACTGCTGACCTTTTGTATATGTTCTGGAGCTGTAAATGTATATATAAACTTTGGAACTCACTGAAAATACAACTCCAAAAGATGGGATATCAAACAACAATGCTTACTTGGGAATTTATGGTATTACATATCCCCCCAAATAACCCAAATTATCATCCTAATAAATATTTTTATGCTAATGAAACTTTACATAGCTACTAACTGGATGACCCCATCTAAAACCTCATGGGAAAACTTTAGGACCTTAGTGATAAGGCACATCTTAGCCCACAAATACATATTAAATAAACAAAACAAAAAGCCCTACAACTTGAAAACATGGGAACAAATATTTAATATTATACTGGCATAAAACATAGAACCTGAACTACCTCGTCAATATACACAATACAAAACATAACAATATTTGAAACTACACTTTTACAAGATACTAACCCTGGAGAAAATAACATATATTTTTTTTTTTTTACTTTTAAGAGTGAGTATGGAAGCATTCATGTAAATAATGTAAATATGCTGTAAGAATATTGTTAGAATTGCTGTTAGATCATCAGTGGTATACCTTTTGAACAAATGTTCTGTAATGATTTTTTATTTTTTTTTGGCCGATTTTGTCCGTTTAAGCATAGGGCAGCGACGCACAAACGGGATTGTGCTGAAAATGCAAAAAAATGTGAAAAGACAATTTTAAGTGAAATCTGCATTTTTCCATTATAGTCTATGGCATGCAGAATCAAAACAATAACAGGTAACACTGGTTGCTAAGGAGGAAAGCTCTGGTGTAGTGGTGTAACTAGGGATGAAGGCAGTTGGGTATGCAAATGCGCAAATTTTACTGAATCACTAAATGGGAGACCATTCTCTGGCTGCCCCTAATTGTGTAGGAGCTATACGGCAGTGGTGTAAGCAGGAGAAGCAGCTGACATGAAAAGGGTGTGTGTCATGTTTGGTGTAAGCACACTGGAGCTCCACAGCTCCCATTTGAGCTTAGCTAAGCACAGCTAAGCAAGGGTGTGTGTCTGAGGTTGTATTGACTTATTCCATGAAATGACAAGCTTGTTCACATCCAGGGGAGGGCCATTTCTGCTTCAAAGTATTTACTTTAGCTAAACAGGTTTGTACAGTGTGCACTGGGTCTAAAAAAAAAAAAAACCCAGAACTAGCAGAAGTGTTTACATTTGGGCACCGGTTTGCGTGGCGCACCACAGGGCGTAAAAGGGGTAGAAATGGGAAGGGAAAAAAGAAAAAAAAACGAAATAGCAGAATAAAAGCAATCAAGTACAAATAAAATAGCAAGCAGGTGGAATGTATCATAGCCAGCCAATCATACAGGCAGCATCTGTTATGTATGGGTATGTATATATTGTTTGTGTTGAAGTTTGTTCAGTTTCTGATGAAGTCTTACCATATGTGCAGGACAAAAGCACTTCATAAAAACTGAGAGAGAGTTTGCTTTGGTGTTTCCAAGCTGTCGTTTTATTTTTCACTAGTTTGTCTTACTTTGGTTCCTGTCTTTTAGCATCTGCAGTACAACAGTATAAACTGTGCAAACACCTTTCAGTCTGATTTTCCCACAAACTCTGCACTATTGGTGTACACATGTATGGGAATTTTAACTGACAAAATGTTAGGGGCTGCTGTCGCTTTGATAAATCAGTATGTGCTGGAGGCTGACAGCAGTGAAGAGGATAGTGTTGACAACTGCCCCAGACTGAGGAGGAGGAGAAAAGTGTTCAGACCCAGGGTAACCTACCAGGGGCTACATGATCTGGAGATAGTAGAGCTCTACAGAGTGGACATAGACATACTTCAGCAAATCACTGAACTGTGCCGGCCTCATCTCAGACCATAGTCAACAGAGGGGAACCCATCCCAGTGGATACCAAGGTATGTGTTGCCTTAAGAATATTTAGCTATAGGTACTTTCAAAAGACCTACTGGGGACATCATGGGGGTCTCACAGGCATCTGCATCCAGGGTACTCCACCAGTTCCTGGATGCCATGCTACCACATGCCAGTGAGCACATTTACTTTGCCAGCACCCATGAGGAGAGGACCAGCAATGTGTGCCTGTTCCACCATGTAGCAGACTACCCAGAGGTACTGTGTGCCATAGACTGCATGCACATCCACATCAAAGCACCACCTGGTGAGCAGGGTAGGGTCTACATAAACTGCAAGGGCTTCCCCTCCAACTGCCAGGTCATGTGCAATACCCAGGGCATTATCATGAATGTGTGCGCTGGCAGCCCGGGAAGCTATCATGACTCCCACATCTGGCAATCCTCACAGCTGTATCAGGGATTTGCCAGGGAGGACATCCTGTATGGCCAACTGGTGGGGGATGCTGGCTATGCACTTGAGCCATGGATGATGACATCCATCAGAAATGCATAGATACCCACTCAAGAATGCCATTATGAGGCACACGCACAAACCAGGATCATTATAGAGAGTGTGTTTAGGATGCTCAAGTTACAGTTCCACTGCCTTGAAATACCTGATGGAGCCTTGCAGTACCCTCCAGTCACATGTGCACACATGTTCATAGTATGTGCGATGCTACACAATATGATCCTGTGGAAACAGCTGCAGCAGGAACAGCATGGGAAAGGGCCACACAGCCCACCACCATTGTCAAGGTCCCCACAGGCACAGAGGGACTCAGTATGCCCAGTATGGCCTGGCCTTGGTAAAGAGGCAATGCATAGCATGCACACTGACACTGTAGGCACCCAGGGACTGACACCTTTCTCTGACTTGCACTCACAGTAAAAATGGATGACACACACATCACACTACCTGTAACTTACCATATATAGGCAGTGTACTGCATGCATCCAACAGATGCAGCCCTCAAGCGCTGTCTATACAACTGCTGCAGGTACAAGGTAAGTCAGTCTTATTAACAACAAATGAATGCATCAGTATGTTCTGGTAGCATATCTGTGGTATTGCTGCATGCATGCAACAGAATGGGGTAGCCTACTGGGATAGCAGCAGACAACTGACAGCTATGTGGGACAACAGAAAATGTCTACCCACTACTGGCCTTCCCACACCATGCAGTAGTACCCAAGGTGGCAAATCTCAGTGCAGTATATGTAGGGGGGCAACTAACTCTGGGTCGTAGGTCACAGGCATGGATGTCAGTGTGGGGGTTCCATCCTCACCCCTTAGACTCACCCAGCAAGTCAGCTGTAGAAAACCAGAATGAAATGTCTGGCAAAGGCCTACAAATGGTGACAATGTTGAATTACCCCCCTACAGACTTACACAGTGATAGCACAGCAGGTATTGCAGTTGCAGTAAGGCTCTGAAAGGTAAGAAGTCTGAAACTCAATTATATGCTATGACAATCTGACCTGTGGTCTTTAGTGATATGCCTCTAATACCCAAGATAGGGCACAATAGTTTGCTAAATAGAACCGAAATGTAAAGCAAATATCAGCATAGTCTGTGCAAATGTGTACAGTGGACAGGTGTGCTTCACCCCATACTCCCACAGAAATGCAGTATCATGTATGTTTGCAGGGAAATAGCAGCAGTGCACACATTGCCAGGGCTGTCCCAATACACAAGAAAACATGTTGCATGTCCACAATATTCAGAGGTCAATAAGCTATGTGTATGTGTGGTTAATACTGTCAGGATCTGCCCAGCAGTTACTCCTGGCTGTTCTGTTGTAGTGACCTAAGTACACTGCTGTCTTTCATAGGTTCATAGGTTCATAGACTAGTACTAGGCTAACTGCCCTTGTGAGCCATTTTAAGCCTAGCCAATTATCAAGACAGGTCATGTGCAGATAACTGCAGTGCCGACTATTATGCATGTCAGCTACACCTACTGCTCTGCCACTGACATACTTGGAAGTCACAGTGCTATGTGGAATATACTACACATATAATGGACATGTCTGCACAGTAGAATGCACTCTGTACCCACACCCATACCTCCCAAACTCAGACAGGAAGACATCTGGACTAGGTCAGAAATAAAAGTGGGACAAAGGCACAATGATAGGCATGTGTTGTAAATACTCCCCTTACATACTGAGAAAGTTGGTAGGAGAAAGTTGGTAGGATGAGGGGTTTGTATTAGCGGGAATTGTCTGAAGGTTATGTAATCTGAAACAGTAATGTCTGTCATTATTTTCTAACATCAGTCTTCAATTATATGCAACTAACTTGCCATAAAAACACAAGTTTATGTAGACTGGGCAAAACCACTAGGCAAACACCTGGACAATCTGCCAAAACATGTACAGTTGAGAGGTATGGCCAAACCAGGATATGACATCTCAGGTAAGAAAGATACCACACAAACAGGAGATACCCAGCCAGTATATCACCAGGTTGATGGACTGTTTACACAGCGTCATCAGTCTATTGGCTGTAGCCACACCTCCCAACTGGCCTTGTTGGGCAAGAATGTAAATAGCTGGGCTCATAATATTGGTCTGAGCATCATACATCTTATATTCCTCTGATAAAGCACTGTGATGAACTCAGGATGTCTGTAACTAGGTAATGGCATAATACATTGCAGTGTCAGACTACAGATATGCCAGAAAATGCCATCTAAACAAACCCAGTACCCTTAGGAAAGACCTGTTTACTCCTGAGAGGTATGGCTGTAGCACACAAAATGCTGGATCAGAGTACACCTATCTCTGGAATGGAGTCCCACTCTCACTATAGAAGGTCACACTGGGCAAGCTCCTACAGTTAGAGGATCACAGGCCATGTTAGAACCCACATTGGACTATATAACTGTATTGTGTATACATGTACAGACAGTTATGTACACCTTAACTGTCCTTACACACACCCATCAGACAGGATTACACTCAGCTAGCTGTAGGTGGCCCATATGTGTTATATCTGCATCTGTTGCATGTGATACACAGACATATATATGGACAACAGATAACAATATGTCAAGCATACACACACATAGATCTGGGGAAGTGAGAGACAGACAGTGATAGAGAGAGACACACAGGGGACACACACAGAGTGAGTCACACACACGGACACCCTGAATGGCATAGAGTGATGTCCTGCTGTGGACAGTGGCATACCGGTTGTAACCAGTCACATGTGCCAGCATAAAAGGTTAGCCCCATTGTGTAACAGTACTGAGGTGTGGGTTATAATATCAAATCACCTGCCTGTGTGCACATGTATCCATAGGTCTAAGTATTAGGAGACTGTTCCCATGCACTACACTTCTCATTGCCCTACTTCACAAAATCTGCTGCTGTCATTTACCTTCAAAGTACCATTGGACACCTATCAGCCCTACAAGCTCTGTAGCTTGTGCAATAACTGTGAAACACTATGGTATAAATAACTAGATAGTAGGGGTGCTAATCTTAGTCCTGGCAAATGTAAGTGTGTGTATGAGAGTGTTTGTGTGTGTCACAGTGAGGGAGTGTTTGTAGGTGAAACAGTTTTAGACCATTCCCACCTACAACACTTCCCAGTGCACCACTTTAGCAGTCCTGCTGATGTCATTCCCCTTAGAAGTACCTTTGAACAACCTCAGCCCTATAAGCTCTGTGGTGCATATAATAACTATGTAACAGTATAGTACAAACAACTAGATAGGCAGGGGTTCCATTCCCAGTTCTGGAAAGTGTGTGTGTGTGTGTGTGTGTGTGTGTGTGTGTGTGTGTGTGTGTGTGTGTGTGTGTGTGTGTGTGTGTGTGTGTGTGTGTGTATGTTTATAGGCTGGCATATTTTGAGGACCTTCCCACCCACAACAATTCCCAGTGCCCTACTTTAGCAGTTCTGCTGATGTCATTCCCCTTAGAAGCACTTGTGGGCAGGTGTCAGGCCTGTAAACTCTGTAGCAGGTGCAATAACTGTGTAACACTATAGTACAAATGACTTAATAGGCAGAGGTTTTACTCTCAAGTCTGGCAAATGTGTGTGTGTGTGTGTGTGTGTGTGTGTGTGTGTGTGTGTGTGTGTGTGTGTGTGTGTGTGTGTGTGTGTGTAAGTGTATGTTTAACTGTGTATGTTTGTAGGATGAAGTATTTTAAGGATTTTCCCACCAAGTGCCCTACTTTAGCAGTCATGTTGTTGTCATTCCCCTTAGAAGCACCTTTGGGCAGTTGTCAGCCCTGTAAGCTCTGTAATGCATGCAATAACTACATAACACTATAGTACAAGTAACTAGATAAACAGGGGTTCTACTCTCAGGTCCAGCAAATGTGTGTGTGTGTGTGTGTGTGTGTGTGTGTGTGTGTGTGTGTGTGTGTGTGTGTGTGTGTGTGTGTGTGTGTGTGTGTGTGTGTGTGTGTGTGTGTGTGTGTGTGTGTGTGTGTGTATAAGTGTATGTGTAAGTGTGTAAGTGTGCATGTTTGTAGAGTGAAGTTTTTGAGGACTTTCCCACCCAGTGCCATACTTTAGCAGTCCCGCTGATGTCATGCTCCTTAGAAGTACCTTTGGGCAGTTGTCAGCCCTGTAAGCTCTGTAGCATGTGCGATAACTGCATAACACTATTGTACAAATAACTAGATAGGCAGGGGTTCTACTCTCAGGTCTGGCAAATGTGTGTGTGTGTGTGTGTGTGTGTGTGTATAAATGTATGTGTAAGAGTTTGTAAGTGTGTATGTTTGTAAGATGAAGTATTTTGAGGACTTTCCCACCCACAACACTTCCCAGTGCTCTACATTAGCAGTCCTGTTGATGTCATTGCCCTTAGAAGTATCTTTGGACAACATTCAGCCATATAAGTTCTGTGGCATGTGTAATACCTACGTAACAGTATAAACAGATAGCTAGATAGGCAGGTGTTCTGCACTCAGTTGTAGCAAAAGTGTGTGTGTGTGAAGATGTTTGCAAGGTAATGTATTTTGATGCCCTTCCCACCCAGTACATTTCCCATTGCCATACTTTACAAGGGCTCTTGATGTAATCACCTTAGACATACCCTGTGACACTATTAAACCCTATAAGCTCTGTGATGCATGTGATAACTGCGTAACACTGCAGTATACATAACTAGATAGGTAGGGGTTGTAATCCCAAAACTGACAACTGTGAAACTGTGTGTGTGAGACTCACATCTGTGTGTTTGGGTGATAATTATATCCTCTGGGGGTGTGGGTTATATCATTTTGAGGCATGTACCACCCAGTACACCTCCCCTTGCCCTACTTTACAAAGCCTGCTGATGTCATCCATCCTAGATGTACCTCTATACACTTGTCAGTCCTCTATGTTCTGTGGCATGTGCAATAACTGCGTAATAATTCAGTGGAAATCGATAGGTAGGAGTTCTAATCTCAATAGCGACAACTATAATGGTATTTCACATCCTCTGTGGCTGTTGTGTGTGTAGGTTATACCATTTTAAGGCCTCTTGACCCCCTACCCATGGCATTACTTTAAAGACCCTGTTAATGGCATCTGCCTCACATGCACCATGTAACACAATACAGCCCATACCTGTCATATGCACAGATGCACATGGGATATCCACGTTTGCAACCAATATGTTGTCTGTGTCCCCTGACAATGAGCATTCTTGTGATATCATTGCCTAACATCTCACAGTTACCATACTGACACACATGCCAGCATCAGACATCTTACCTGACTGACTCGTCAGGCTGATACAAAGTCTGTCACACTGTCATTTGTGCAGGTATGTGGGAGCAGCAGATGAGACCAATCACTATGTCTGGTGGGTTATCCCACCATCCATGAAGGCATTTGTAAGATTAGCTGTTGTAAGAAGATATGTGTTATGTCAAGGCATATAATGTATGTGGAGCATGACGTGTACTCAGCACTATGGTACATACGAGTGGATATGTAAGGTTACTAATATGTCTATTGACAACTGTGTATGTGTTTCCATATGTACAGCCCCTGTGGCTGTCTGCAGTGTGTGGCTGTGATGGCTATACCATGTTGTGTGCCTCATCCACCCTGTGAACTCCCCCATTGACAAATTAGTGTCAGCCCATACAGATGTCATCCACTGTACAAGCGCAGTTACACAGTTTCTAACACCAAGCCACAGTGGTGCAATGGTTGTATCACTGTGTATTGTATATTAATAGATGGGTAGGTCATCCACTCTGATAAGTGTCATCTCCGTGTGCATGTGTGTCTCAAGGCATGTCCACATGCAGCGGTGTGTGTGTGTGTGTGTGTGTGTGTGTGTGTGTGTGTGTGTGTGTGTGTGTGAGAGAAATAGCTCCAACATGTTAAGAGCCTCTGAACCCACCATTGCCAATACAAACAGTCCCTGCAATTGTCACCCACTTCAATAGTAGTGGCAGACAGTTGTGCTATCTGTGTTATGTATCTAGCACTATCATTCATAAGACTGTGCAGGTAGGGGCTGTGCTCAGCCCTTCATCAGCTGCCCCATGTACAGGACTATGACTCTGTGTGCACTACCAGCATGAGAGGCCAGACATCCATATGAGATAGCAGACACACATGGTGATTGTCAGGTTAGACTAACATAGGCTGACCTGTGTCAGGAAGACATAACCCAAACCTGTTATACACGGTACCAGGCAAGCCCTCATCAACTGTATGATGGTCAAGTTGATGTGACAGAAATGGCAGGGGCAACAGGTGCTGATAGCTGAATCTGTTGCAGTGAATGTAATGGCTAAGCTGGTGAGGGACCTAGTGCCAGTACTCAAGTAACCTCCTCTGTATTTGTGAGCCTGCGGGCCTACATAACACCCAGGTAACATGAATGCAGGCTAGGTAGCTGTGTCAAGGGTATCTATGCAAGGTCACTCTGTCTGCCACAATTGCCCCTCACACACTGTTGCATGTAAACACACCTGGTAAACATGTACATGTACAGCTGTACCTTGGCTATGAAAAGGTGACTGTGTTACCACTCTGCTTTACCCAACATTGCTACCAGCAGGCCCACAGCCTGCAGACACACAGACACCTGCAACACAACCAGGAAACAGTACATGACACTACAGTCAGTCAGCCGTACTAACAGCAATAGTGGATCATGGCTAACAAGGTACATACACCTCAATGTGCATCCATAACTACTGCCAGCAGACAGCACCTTACACAGCATGACATTGCTACACTGTACCATAGTCACACTGTGCATCAGACCCATATGAGCATCTCAATGCATCGATGGTATGGATAATGGGGTTGTGAGACATGTATAATCACATGCATAGGGTGTGGTGATGGATTGCCGGAGGCCTATGCTGGGCCATATGGCTGACATCATGTGCATGTGTGTGTGTGTGTGTGTGTGTGTGTGTGTGTGTGTGTGTGTGTGTGTGTGTGTGTGTGTGTGTGTGTGTGTGTGTGTGTGTGTGTGTGTGTGTCTGGAGGAGTGATGTTCAACTGGGCTGTGCAGAGGAGTTGTGCTTCTCTGCTGGTGACTGGCCTGGGATAGGAATGTGTGAGTGTTCTTCTGCACACCTGCAAGCAAAGTGGATGCTCAACACAGGTCTCTGTTTGACAGCTGTGGACTGTACATGGCAGGATGTACAGTTCACCATCTTCTGGTAGGGATGAGGTAACCAGTTTTGCCAGAATTATCACTGGCATCGCCAGGTCCAAAGACAGATGCAGTACTACTCCCTGATGGTGACTACTGTTTGCTGGATCTGCATCCCTGATGGGACTGGCCAGGACAACGTGCATTTGGCCTGCTCCGGTGTGGGGTGGACAGCACCCTCCCTTCAGTAGTGCTGTTGGTATTGCCACTATGGGACTGTGAATGTACATGGCCATGTGGGCTCACAGCTGATCATGTCACTGACCTACGTCCACTTGGCCAGTGCCCTACCCCCACCACTTACTCAAGCACAGATAATGCACAGTCGAGCAGTGACAATGTCTCAACCCACAATCAACATTGGCAGGATGACGTATAGCATCACAACTGCCATGGAGGTCGCCATGCATGGCAGGGAGTGCTGCATGCATGACCCTGAGCATCTGTCTTGTGTTGCAGTCAGTACATGCCTGTGCCTTCATGATGGACTGTAACATGCATCTGGTGATACCTGCCATGGCACTTGTGACAGGGGCTTGATGGGCAGCAGTCCTCTGTTGAACACCCTTGTCTATCTGCCTGTGTGTGACCTTCCTTGCCCTCTGCCTATGGCTGGTGTCTACACTCACCATTCTCAACACACTAGCCTTTCCATGCCACCACAGTTCTCCCGTCTACTATCCATGGCTGTTGGGGACTGGTCATGTGTGGGCATACTGACTGTGTGTGGGGACATGGTGGGTAAGAATGGGATGCAAAACAATGGCAAGGCACCAACAGCCCAATCAGTGCCTCACTATGACCACCATCATCATGGGAGTCCGCTAAAATGCTATATCAGGTTGTGAGGGGGAGGGACACCAACCCCTGTGTTTACCTGTGAGGGGAACATAACATATGTAAAGTAATATGTTGCAGTATTATGTTTGCTGAGATATATATAGATATATGTATGTATATGTATATACATATATATATATATATATATATATATATATATATATATATATATATATATATATATATCTATATATATATACATATTTATACACACACACACACACACACACACACACACACACACACACACACACACACACACACACACACACACACATACACACACACACACACACACACACACACACACACACACACACACACACACACACACACACACACACACACACAACTCCTGGTACATCTGGCACAGCTGTGAGACCTATGGGCCCTTCCAGGCAGACCTTACAGTACTTCTGCCTGCCGCAATCCATCTCTATCACTGCTACTGTCCAGCCCACAACAAGGGGTGACAAATCCTACTGTGTGATGGGCCTAGTAGCAGAATGGTAATTGTGGCTAAGACCAAGGTTATTGGAGTGAGCTATACAGTGTCACCAAGTGCATATGCATAGGTTCATAGGTTCATAGGTAGGTACTAGGCTATCGGCCCTGGGGCCTATACAAGCCCAGCCAAAAAGTTACCCTGGCTTTTGCCACCCAAGAAAATTATTTTCCTGTGCCACTGTCGAGCAGAGCCACAGAGGTGAACCCTGGGGTGAATTTCCTATTTCCCATCCAATCATCAAGATTTTTCTTGAAGAGTGCTAATGAGGAGCTTTGTTTGATATAGATAGGTAGTTTATTCCAGAGTATGGGAAGTCTCTGGGACAGGAATCTATCCCTCCGGCGTGTTCTGTTTATTGTGGTAACAAGGTTTATGTCCCTAGAGCATGTAGTTCTGAGGGATTGGGATTTCTTTAAGTGGAGCATGTCCAACAGCTCTGGGTTTGTCATAGCTTTAGGCAGAGATCTCCTCTGAGTAGGCAATATGCGATGGAATAAAGCTGGAGTTTTTTGAGATGGTCTGCTTAGGGCATCTGTTTGAGGCCAGTAATCCTCTTTGTGAGGTATTTCTGTGGCCTTTCCAGTTGTTGTAGATGTCTTGTGAGGTACATACCAAAAGGAGCATTGTACTCTATAATGGGTCTAATGAGTGATGAGTAGAGGGGAACAATGACCTCTTTTTTTCTGGATGAGAAACCTTTTGTGATGAGGTGTGCCATGTAGAAGGATTTCATGACTACTGTGGTGATGTGATTATCAAATGAGAGGCGACTGTCTACCTTTGTCCCAAGGTCTCTTATCACACTTTCAGTGTTAAGTATACTACCACCTATGTTATAGTTCAGGGGTACAGAGTTTTTACCAAAGGGGACGACAATGCACTTTTTGGCATTTAGCTTGAGGCCATGGCTTTGACACCAGGCATCTGTCTCAGTGAGGCCCTTTTGTAGGATGTCCACATCGTTAGGAGTTTCTATTATGGCTCCTAGTTTGCAGTCATCTGTGAACTTCGTTAGCCAAAGATCTTCTGTGTTAGCCTGTACATCAGAGACATAGATATCAAACAGGAGAGGACCCAGGACTGAACCCTGTGGTACTCCACTTGTCACTGGTCTGAAGTCAGATTTGGAGTCTGCTACTTTCACAGTGTGGGTTCTGTCCGTGAGCCAGTTGGCAACCCATCTTGTGACATAGGGATTTATACCGAGTTTAGTGAGTTTATCTATAATTCCAGATTGGGGGATGTGTTGAAAGCCTTGGCAAGATCTAGATAGGCTGTGTGAACCACCTTACCCTTGTCTACAGCTTTGGTGACTGCTTCAAAGAAGTCTATCAGGTTTAGGAGACATGACCTGCCTTTTACAAACCTGAACTGGGTGGGGTCCAGAGTTTTGGAGATTACCAATGTCTTTGTTTACAAGTTCCATGATGATACGTTCCATGGCCTTGCAGACCAGGCTCGTCAGGCTAATGGGGAGGTAGTTCCCGGGGTCTGGGGTGGCTCCCCCCTTGTGGAGTGGGATAACCATTGCTGTGTGCCATTCAGCAGGCACAAAGCCTGAGGTGAGGCTATGACTGAACATGGTACTTAGGTGGGGTGCCAGTTCGTTCTGTAGTTCATGTAGAATGCAGCCTGGGATGTTGTCTGGTCCCATGGATGCTGTGTTGCACGTACTATAAGTGCTGACTTACTGCTATACAGACCACACACACTGACAAGGTGTAATGATATGTGATGATAACTGATTAGGGGACAGGATTATACACTTTCACTGCAGTACATACACAGTTCGGACTCACAGGGATTCATTTCACACAACATTGCAGGACAGTCTGCAATACACACAGGACACATGTAAAGTACTAGGTGCATAGCCTCATAAGATGATACCAGGCTATTGGCCCTGATGCCCCAATAAGCCTGGCCTAGACTTAGGAGGGGGGCAGGTGCTATGCATGCACATGTGTACGAATGGAGGACAGGGGGTGATGTTTACACTTCACCTGTCTGCTGCCGGTTGCCTACATCTATGCCATATGTGCATGTGGTGTTATTGACCACCACTACAGAGTAGATTTGTGTGTTGCCTCTGGAATTGTAGACACATGTGTGGAAGGCCTAGTGATTGGCCTTGGTGGATGTGTCCAATAAGCAGTCAAAGACAGCCTTAGGGTAAATCACCTGTGACCTTATTTGCTTGTGCAGACCAAGCTGACATTGCTTCCAATGAGGCACCTATTCCTTCTTGGCCCATCCAACAATTATTTCCACCTATTATGGTATTCGCGTATTGCTGCTGTCCACCATGGGCATTTATCCTACCTTGAGGGAGATGATGTTGTCCTGTCAGGTAATGCTGAGTCCATACAGCTATGTAGGTGCCCATATAGTATTAGGGTGTGGGCTCGGACACTGCTGCTAGTTCCAACAAATGGGACATTTTCTTCACAGCTAATTCTACCTGCTCTGAGGGGATCTATAGTCATTTGTATACAGTTAATTCTGTGTGACACTGTAAGGGGGGGGGGGCAGGGGAGATGGTGACCTGAACAGTGATGGCTATGTGGTCAGATATTACCAAGGAGGATGGCACTGTAGAAGTGCTGCAGTGGCTACTTATGTTGGTTAGGACCAGGTACAGGATATTTCCACCTGTCATAAAAGTGTTGACCAGCTGATCCACTGCATTGCCATTGACAAAGTTGAGGAATCTATGTGCATTCATGTTCAGGTGGCATAGGTCATGCACACTTTGGTTGGATATTTGAAGTCACTCAAAAGCAGGGTAGACAATTGAGTCTTGACAGATTCCAGCAGGTTGGAGGCCTGTAGCTAGGTATGATTTGAGTAGGTGTTTTGTCAACTGTTAACTGCACTCAGGATGTCTCCCATGTGTCATACTGTTTGGACAGCCTGGAGGTGTGTATGTGTATGTTAAAGTTCAACACTCCACCTCCTGTGGCTTTGCAGCCCTCCATTTGGGGTCTAAATGTATGATGGAATGAGTGACCTGGCAAGGTTGCTGTACTCTCCACAGCTACAAAGCAGGTATCAGTGACTGCACAAATGTCAGCATCCTACAGGACAAGGTATGCTTACATTGACATGGGTTTCATGGTAAGACACCTAGCTCCTGTCAGAGCAAGACATCTGCACAAAGGCACACATCAGTGGTGGGCAAAGGTGAGTAAATAGTGTCACTTTATGAATCTAGCTGAAGCAAACTTAGTTGCCAGCAAAGATGGTGTCACATTCACAGGTCTACTCTACAGGATATGACATCTGACAATCAAATGTATGCTAATATGTTATATAATGGGTTACCAGTGATGTGTCAGACAATACACAACTGTATGAGGCATTGACTACAAATATGAGGCAGACATGTGGTCAGTCTGCAAAACTATGGACAGTTGTCAGGTATGTGCTCAGTATATCACATACAGTTCAACACACACATCTGCACCTGTTGTGTACTATGCACAAACCCTATATAAGTCTCTTACATTTGTAAGACAAGCATATGTATCAGAGTAGCATTCACAGGTGACATATGAATAATTACAACATCTCAGGTAGCTGACCTAGCAGTGACACACTCAGTATTGGACAACAGACTCTCCAGTAGTAGTCATACATGAGCTGACCTTTGCTGGGGTGACTCAGGGGCCAGAGATGTGCTCCATGTCAATGCAGACAGGGCAAGCAGGAATGACCATAGGTGCTGGACAGCAGCATGTGAGTCCAGCAGATCTTGCTGAGGCCTACTGTTTAATATCCCATTTGACATAATTGCATCCCCCTTCTGCATTCCATTACAAGCTTACATGACTGACGTACCTGTTATAGTGCTGAAGAGTTTCCTCACTACACTGCAAATGGTTAGGTTTGTGTAGTCGCAGTCTGTCTTTGTGTAGATGGGTTGAGACCTGTGTTGCATAGGCAGCAGCTTGCCTTTTGTAGGTACTGCTCATGAACAGGTGATAGGCTGTGCACCAATTGGTGTCTCCCACTTGCTACTTGCATCCAGAGCATTTGTGTTGTCTTTCCATTACCCAATGCCATAGCAACACAGTGCTATAATTACATCCTTCATGTGGGCCTTGCCCCTTTTCCTTGCCTGTGTGGAGGACATTATGGAGGTGTGGGGGCTACAGATTCACAGACAGTAAGTGGGAATACCTCTCAGGATAGGACATGTGGAGAGAGCCCAACAACATGGAGGACAAAGCTCTTTAACTGGGCACAGATTGTAAGTCAGTAGTGCTGTTATACACAAAGAGGGTTGTTAGATTAACAGGGTTCATCTGGACATGCATTTTCTGTGTGACTTAATGTCTGACCATGATATGTCCCTGACATAACTCTCAACTGTCCTGAAGTCTACAGACTGCCCAGAGGTTTGACTGTTATGCTTGGTCTGTTCCTCAGACAACATCTGTTTTTGTGGAATCAGCAGGATAATGTGAAGACTGTAGTCAGTAACTGTTAACATCCATTGGTGTTTCAGACATCATATCCTTCAGGGATGTTATGTTACAACAAAGCCTCTAACACCAGCAACTGTTTCAGTTTGTAACACCATTATGTGAGATCTGTCCCTCTTTTTGCCCCCCTGTCCCCCACGTATGTCATGCTTTGTCCAGATGTCTTGCAGTAAGAGGTTCAGAGGTATGGTCTATCATTACTTGATGACTGCACTCCAGGTATCATCCCAGTGACTTAGCAGACTCCTGGAACTGGAATGCGGCAGTGGTCATGAATATGGTCTCACACCCTGGTCATTCTGTGGAAATCTGTACATATGAGAGTTATGCCCATTAGCTTGACAAGCCTTATCTGCAAAGCCATGGAGAGGATCATAATGGACCTCATAAATAAAGACATAGGGAATTTGCAGACTTTGGATCCAACCCAGTTTGGCTTTGTCAAAGGCAGATCATGCCTTTTAAACTTGGTTGACTTTTTCGATACAGTCACCAAAGCCATTGATGAGGGAAAGGCAGTCCATACAGCCTACCTCGATCTGGCTAAGGCCTTCGATACAATACCCCATTCGGTATCATTGAAAAACTCATCAGCTTAAATGTCAACCCATACATCACAAGATGGGTTGCAAACTGGCTGAGTGACAGAACCCACAGGGTCAGAGCTGCTGGCGCCATGTCAGACTCAAAGCCTGTCACAAGTGGTGTCCCACAGGGCTCAGTCCTGGCCACTCTTGTTTGGCATCTACTTTTCCAAGTACAAGCAAACACAGGAGGGTTATGGCTGACAAAGTTTGCAGATGACTGCAAACTGGGCCATAGTAGAAAACACATCTGACACAGATATCCTTCAGAAGGGTCTCACAGAAACGGATAACTGGTGCCAGAGCCACGGCCTAAAGTTAAATGCCAAAAATGCATAGTCATACCCTTCGAAAACAAGGTTACCCCTAGCTACCAAATAGGTGGCAATCCACTGAGCACAGAAGAAGTTATCAGGGACCTGGGGACCCAGGTTGATAGTAGTCTGTCATTCGACACCCATGTAGCTAAAGTAGTTAGGAAGACCTTCTACATTGCCCACCTTATCATGAAGGGATTCTCATCTAGATCAAGGGAGGTCATAGTCTCCCTTTACTCATCACTCATCAGACCAATGATTGAGTACAATGCCCCATTCGAATGTATCTGACCCGACACTTGCAGCAGCTGGAGAGGCCACAAAAGTTCCTCACCAAAAGGATAAAGGGTCTCAAAAATCTGTCCTATGCTGCCCGACTGAAAGAACTCCAGCTCTATTCAGTCGCCACTTGCTCAGAGGTGACCTTTGCCTAACATACAAGGCCATGTCAAACCCAGATTTGATGAATATGCTTCACCTCAAAAATCTAGATCCATCAGAGCCACAAGGGCGGAGACTTAAACCTTGACACGGCTATTAATAGGACGTGCTGGAGGGATAGATTCATCACCCAAAGACTCTATGCTGTGGAACAAAATCCCGTACATGTGAGGCAGAGCACTGCTGGCCTTGTTCAAGAGAAATCTTGACCAATGGATGGGAGATCGCAGATATACCCCAGGGATTACCTCAGTGTCACTGCTCGACAGAGGCACAGAAAAATAATGGGTATAGTTCCCCATACTAAAGGGGTGGCCTAAGCCACAAAACGATGGGCTAGGCTTGTAAATGCCCTCGGGCAGATAGCCTAGTATGAACCTATGAACCTATGAACCTATGTATGTCTTGCCATTGTGAACAGACTGCCATAATTGTGTAGCAGTGTTGTGTGTAAATGTTTGTTGGGCTGAGTAGGGAGAATAGCAGATGTGAGTGTCATAGATCTTTTTCTATCTGATGGTGCAAGCTGCTACAGTTGCTGGTGGTCTATCAAGTGTGTATGCTTGCAGTGGCAGACTGAGAAATGTCCCATAACACCTCAAGATTCCCAGTAGACTGTGAGTTGGGCCACTATATATTGGTGTTGTGTGTGACTGGCAATCAGGATATGTTTCTTCAAGCAGTCATTCTACTCTAGAGTTCATTTGGGTACTGATATGTTGCTGTGACTGTGGTGCAAATGGTTTTGGGTGGATATTTTTACACCAATATCTGCTTTTCCCTACAGTTCCATCCCTGTAGTGCATGATATATTTGGCTATACATGGGTAATTCCCCAGAGCTGATTTGGGGTAGTATTGTTTTGGTCTTACCATGGCTCAGAAGGTGCTGGGTGACATGGATGGCATCTGTCACAGGTTTTTCTATTTCGTTTATGACTTCGGTCATACCTCTTCACTGTCCAGATGTCTAGACATTGTCCAGATGCATGGCTCATATGTTTGATCTGTTGCCCATAATAGTTGTGGGTTTTTAAGAAATCACTGGGATGATGTGTGCATTGACATCAGTAAATAATGACATGTATTTGTGTTTTAGTCCTAGAATCTATCTGGAAATGTATGTTAAAGCAAACCATGCCCCTCTAGCAAACTTCTATGTGTATGACAGCCATATTTCAAAGATGTCACTATTGTTTGCCCTGTATCCCCTCCACTTTGTCGGGACTTTTTGCAGATGTCTTGCAGTAAGAGATTGTTTCTTTATATACATATATATATCTATATATATATATATATATATATATATATATATATATATATATATATAGACATATATATATATATATATATATATATATATATGTATAGACATATATATATATA
This sequence comes from Protopterus annectens, assembly GCF_019279795.1. Lineage (NCBI taxonomy): Eukaryota > Metazoa > Chordata > Ceratodontiformes > Protopteridae > Protopterus > Protopterus annectens. The sequence goes on from NC_056730.1 coordinate 904,371,778, forward strand.
TATATATATATATATATATATATATATATATATATATATATATATATATATATATATATATATATATATATATATATATATATATATATATATATATATATATGTGTGTGTGTGTGCGTGTTGTTGTGTCTTTCAACTTTTCATGGTTAGGGGTTGCCACAGCGGAACTCCGGTCCGCTAATGATTGGCAGTAAATTTTTACATGCCAAGTTGCTGGCCCTGACGCACAACCTTCAATGAAGGTATGCCCATTCATGCATATCTTCACACAGAATACGCTCTAGCTGAGAATCAAACAGGACAACGTCTTACTGTGAGGTGACAACGCTACCGCAGCACCACCACCGCAGTCATATGTGTGTGTGTGTGTGTGTGTGTGTGTGTGTGTGTGTGTGTGTGTGTGTGTGTGTAGTCTCTGTGTTCACCAGTGGGAGTGGTTAACACTGAACAGCCTGCCTGCCCCTGGAGGAGTGGTTACTACCTAGAAGCTGTAGTTTTATTGGCCATTTTGGGTCAATTCTAAACTCCTTGATCTCTCTCTTAGAACCCTACAACTCTCTTTTGCGGTTTTATGACTGAGCAGCGTCGGGCAGCGCAGCCTAAACAGGTTTAAACTATTCCAGGCTCCACAAAGTCTGCTCTTCACTTTTTCCCTTAGAACTGTTCAAACTCTCAAAGTAATCACTCTATTCTCTTTCTAAAGCCCTGCACTTGCTCAGCTCTTATAAGGAAACATTAACTAACTAAAGGACTACACCCTCCTTGACTTCTCATAAGTATTAGACTCCCGATTGGTCCTTCCTGATAAAGTGAAAAATCAGTTCCCTTCCCTAATCTGATCAGTAAAAAAACACAGTTCCCTATACTAATCTGGTATGTCCAAGGGTCAGTTTCAAGGTTACTCTCCAGTCCAGCTGGTGAATCTGGGAATTTTGAGGCAATGTTACAATTGCCTTATGTACACAGACAACCCTCTCCTCCTTCCAACAAACTCTAATACATGTGAGTGATGCAGTTACACAGCCAAACTGGAGGCAGAGCTCCCTCAACCCAAGACTGGCACAGTCAGTCAGGAGGAAAAGGTAACCACCCACACCACAAATCCAGTCTCACACAGACCTATTGCATCTGCATACCCAACACATAAACACATAAAAACATACTCGGAGGCTCTAAATAAAAATCTGCCTAAACAGCAAAGACCTCCTAAGCAGATATCCAAGCAACAGCTACACCTCAACAATACCCACAAATCACATATCTCACAAAATCAGTGTGCCTCACAGTCACAGCCCATAAGGCCAAACAACACACCAAATACACTTGTTATAGGGGACTCTATTGTCCTACACACTGACGTCCCACTCACCAGACTGAACAAGAGAAGGTCACTGTAAGCTGCCTGTCGGGTGCCAGGATCCGTCACATAATGCAAGCACTCAGGTCACTCCAAAACTAGTACAAGTATGAGTCCATCATTGTCCATGCTGGTGTGAATGACCTGAGACGTACCCCCTGGACTACATGAAAAGAGACATAGAGGAGCTCTCTGACCATGTAGCCCAGGCTGGTATGTCCCTGACCTTGAGTAGCATCTTGCCCTCACCAAGAATGATGCCACAGTATAAAGACAAAATGATCAGTTTCAACAATTGGCTAAAGTATTGGTGTCATTCAAAGGGGATCCAGTGTCTGTCAGCCTGGGATGACATGCTGGACAAGCCACGTTGCTTCACTAGGGACGGCTTGCACCTGTCACTCTTAGACTTTCTTATATTGGCCAAGGCTCTTGCCACCCCCATAGTGCCTTTTTTAGGCAAGGCTCAAAGGACAAACCCACCTCCATAGACAACCCAAAGATAAAAAAACTAAAGGTAATGCTACTCAATGCCAGAAGTCTAAACCTCAAGATGCATGCACTTGAGACTCTTCTCAGTATGGAGAAAATTGATGTCTGTGCAGTAACAGAAACCTGGTTCAAGGCTCCTGAGAGCACCCCAGTACTACCAGGTTATAACTCATACCATGCGTTTCGGCCCCAAAACCTGGACCGAAGCACAAAATGAGGGGGATTATCTATATTCATCAAAGATACCTACACCTCCAGGTTAGTGGCACTCCACAAAGCATCAGAAACCATCCATGTGTAACTAACAGCAGACAAAACTGCCTTTCAGTTTGTAGCCTACTACAGAACACCCTCCCTATTACAGGAACCCCACTTGGCATTCCTGAGAACACTGGAGAATATGAAGGTCTCTCCAAAACTATGTTATTGGGTGACTTCAACTACCCAAACATTGACTGGGAAAACTACTCAAGCCCAAACACCCTCGCCCAATGGTTCCTTGAATTTATAAACTCTAACGCAATGGACCAACTGGTCACCACTCCCACAAGAGGGAACAACATATTGGATCTGGTCATCACCAACATGGGGACTCTATGTTCCACACCAGTGGTAAACCCCTCATTGGTAAGATCAGACCATAAACAAATTTCCCTGGACATCCATATCCCGTCCCCAACCCAGCCAAGGAAATCACTGTAAAGAAATTCTCCAAAGCCAACTTTGCACTTCTCAAGACTGAGGTGGAATCCTTCAAAGCCCCTGGGCCAGAGGATAATACAGCCCAATCCGCAGAATCCTTTACAAATGCATTCTATGAGCACCTGCAGGAATGCATGGATCGTGCTATCCCAAATAAAACCAAGACTCACTCCTCCAAAAACAGGAGACCAGTCTGGTGGACCCCGCCATAAATAAGCTATACAACAGAAGGAGGAAGCTACTACATGACAGAGCAAAATCCCAAAAAGGGAAGGCATCACTGATCAGTATTAGCAAGAAACTTCGATCCCTCATAAAATCATCAAAGGCCAGTTTCGAAAGAAAAATTGCTATAGACACTAAAGATAATCACAAGGCCTTCTTTAGTTATGTCAGAAACATGGGCAGAAACTCCCAGATATGCTCTGAATTGTTGCATAACGGTACAAAATATACCGAACCTACAGACATAGCCAACATCCTAGCAGACAGATTCAGTGCAAACTCCCCCCCTTCCCCCCAAAGGAGCAAACGCCTATTCCAACTGAATGTAACCTCCCTGACATCACAGATGCACAGGTGAAAGCTGCCCTCTCCAAAGCAAAAAATACAGCATCTATGGGACCGGACGGTGTCCCAGGCTGTGTCTTACACGAGCTCCAAGAAGAACTGAACCCTCACATTAAGTCACTGTTCAAACTTAGCCTTACTACAGGATATGTACCCAAAGAATGGTGTACAGCTACAGTGGTCTCACTCCACAAAGGTGGTGCCACAACGGACCTCGGAAACTATCGCCCCATAAGCCTGACTAGTCTGGTCTGTAAAGCTATGGAGCGTATTATCATGGAACTCATAAACAAAGACATTGGGAGCCTCCAGACACTGGACCCTACCCAATTCGGCTTTGTTAAGGGCAGATCTTGCCTCTTAAACCTAGTTGATTTCTTTGAAACAGTTACCAAAGCCATAGATGAGGGCAAGGTAGTCCACACAGCCTACCTGGACCTCGCAAAAGCCTTCGACACAATAACCCACTCGGGCATCATAAATAAGCTTACCAGCTTAAATATCAACCCCTATATCACAAGATGGGTTGCAAACTGGCTCAGAGATAGAACCCACATGGTCAGAATCACAGGTGTCATGTCCGAATCCAAACCAGTTACAAGTGGCATCCCACAGGGCTCAGTTCTGGGACCTCTCTTATTCGGTATATACTTCTCTGAGGTTCAGGCTAACACGGGGGGATTATGGCTGACAAAGTTCACAGATGACTGCAAACTGGGGGCCATAATCGAATCTCCAGCTGACACAAGCATCCTCCAAAAGGGTCTCACAGAGACGGATGCTTGGTGCCAGAACCACGGCCTCAAGCTAAATGCAAAAAAGTGCATAGTCATCCCCTTTGGGAAAAACAAGGTGCCCACAAATTACCACATAGGTGGTAATCCATTAAGTACGGAAGAAGTAATTAGAGATTTGGAGACCGACATAGATAGTAATCTCTCCTTTGATAATCACATTGCCAAAATGGTTAGAAAGACCTTCTATATAGCCCACCTTATCACGAAAGGGTTCGCATCTAGATCAAGAGAGGTCATTGTGCTTCTCTACTCATCACTCATCAGGCCCATAATTGAATACAATGCCCCTTTTGGGATGTACCTTACCCGACACCTGCAGCAACTGGAGAGACCCCAAAAGTACCTCACCAAGAGGATCATGGGCTACAAACAGATGTCCTATGCAGCTCAACTAAAGAAAGTCCAGCTCTACTCAGTTGCTTACCACCTACTCAGAGGCGATCTATGCCTGACGTACAAAGCCATGTCAAACTCAGAATTAATGGACATGCTCCACATCAAAAAATCCAAGTCCCTTAGAGCTACACGCTCCAGGGACCTAAACCTCAGCACAAAAATAAATAGGACATGCTGGAGGGACAGATTCATTTCCCAGAGGCTCCCCTCACTTTGGAATAGAATCCCAATTCATGTTAGACATAGCCCCTTGCTGACCCTCTTCAAGCGAAATTTGGACGCATGGATGGGAAATCACAAATTGGTCATTTGGGGCCAGTTTCTAGCTTTTTCCAGCCCCCTGGTATAAAACACGCTAAACGCGCATTAGCGCGGAGTTGCCACAGTTGCACACTAGGGCAGCGGCGGTTAGCAAAGTTGAAACTATTTGGCCCATCTAAATTCCACTCTTCAAATTTTCCCTTAAAACTACCTTCCTTGAACTATACTACTGATCTAACCTGCGTATCCTATAACTAAAAAGATCATCTCTACTTGACTCCAAGTAGACTATACTCTATCTGTAAAACCTAGCACTTGCTCCTACAGTACTTATCACCTTGATACAGCACTCTAGGTATAGTTAGTACCCCAAAAAGGCAAACCCCATTTCTTGCTCACCCACATCCCCTGAAAACTCTTTTAAAAGTTTTTTTGTCTATTCCTTCTAGCATGTCGAGGGATCAGTTGCTAGTGTCCTCTCCTACTCAGCTGGTGAACCTGGGAATATTGAGGCAATGTTACAACTGCCTCATGTACACAGACAACCCTCTCCTCCTCCCACAAAACACAAATACATGCGAGAGATGCACTTATACGGCCAAACTGGAGGCTGAGCTCTCAACACAGGACTGGCAAGACCAGACAGGATGAGAAGGTCACCACATACACTATAGACCCAGTCTCACATAGTACCATCACAACCTCAAATCATACACATATACACACAAAGACATACTCGGAGGCTCTGATCAAAAATCTACCAAAACAGCAGAGGCCACCAAAGCAGACACGCAAACAACTACCACCTCAAAACACAACACCTGCAACACATAGACCTCATAGTCAGAGTGTCAAACAGTCACAGCCCTTAAGGCCAAACACAATGCCAGACACACTAGTCATTGGTGACTCCATAGTCAGACACACTGACGTCCCGCCACCAGACTGAGTAAGGAGAAGGTCACAGTAAGCTGCTTGTCGGGTGCTAGAATCCGCCACATAACACATGCACTCAGGTCTCTCAACAGCAGGTACAAGTACGATTCAATCATTGTCCACGCTGGTGTTAATGACCTGAGACGTACCTCCTTGGACTACATGAAAAGAGACATAGAGGAGCTCTCTGATTATGTAGCCCAAGCAGGTATGACCCTGACCTTGAGCAGTATCCTACCTTCACCAAGAATGATGCCACAATACAGAGATAAGATGATCAGCTTTAACAATTGGCTTAAATTCTGGTGTCATTCAAAGGGGATCCAATGTCTGTCTGCCTGGGATGACATGCTGGACAAGCCACGCTGCTCGCAAGGGACGGCTTGCACTTGTCACCCTGGGATTCCGGATTCTGGCAAAGGCTCTTGCCACCCCATAGTGCCTTTTTAGGCAAGGCTCAAATTCTAAACCTACCACCCTAGAACAAAACAAAGAAAAAAACTAAGGGTAATGCTGCTCAATGCCAGAAGTCTCAACCTCAAGATGCATGCACTCGAGGCCCTTCTCAGTATGGAGAACATCGATGTCTGTGCTGTGACAGAAACCTGGTTCAAGGCTCCTGAGAGCACCCCAGCACTATCAGGTTTTACCTCATATCATGCTCCGGCCCCAAAACCCGGACAACACCAAGAAGAAAGGAGGAGGGGTATCCATATTCATCAAGGACACCCACACCTCAAGATTGGTGGCATCACGATGCATCGAAACCATCCAGGTGCAGTTAACCATAGGCAAGACTGCTCTGCAAATTGTAGCATGTTACAGGCCACCTCAAACTCAGGAATCTCATATGGCCTTCCTGAAAACACTGGAGGGGATAAATGTATCTCCAACCACCATCATACTAGGTGACTTCAACTACCCAAATATAGACTGGGAACACTACTCAAGCCCAAACACTCTAGCCCAAAAGTTCCTGGAATTCATAAACTCAAATGCCATGGAACAACTAGTCACCATCCCCACAAGAGGAGAGAACATACTTGATCTCATCATCACAAACATGGGAGCACAATGTTCAGTGCCAGAAGTATACCCCTCACTGGTGAGATCTGATCACAAACTAATCTCGCTGGAGGTCCTCATCCCCCACCAAATGAAAAGACCACAGTAAAGAATTTCTCGAAGCCGACTTCACACTCCTAAAGACTAGTGTGGTCTCCTTTAAGGCCCCTGAGCCAGCGGTTAACATTACTCAAACCGCAGAATCACTGACAAATGCCTTCTACCAGCACCTGCAGGGCTGCATGGATCAGGCAATCCCAAGCAAAACAAAGACTCTTTGTACCAAAGGCAAGCGTCCAGTTTGGTGGACCCCAGCCATAAACAAACTCTACAACAAAAGGAGAAAGCTACTACAAGATAGAGCAAAATCCTTAAAAGGTAAGACACCGCTGATCACTATAAGTAAAAGCTGAGAGCTCTCATAAAATCATCCAAAGCTAATTTTGAGAGAAAAATAGCTAAGGACTCTAAAGACAACCATAAGGCATTCTTTAGCTATGTCAGAAACCTAGGAGGAAACTCCCAGATATGCTCAGAATTAGTTCATAATGATGTGAAGATTACTGATCCTACAGACATTGCCAACATACTGGCTGACAGGTTCAGTGCAAACTTCTCCCCCCCTAAAGGAGAGATATCTATACCAAATGATTGTAGCCCCCCAAACATCTCTAACGCCCAGGTGAGAACTGCTCTCACCAAGGCAAAGAACACAGCATCCATGGGACCTGATGGTGTCCCCGGCTGTGTGCTCCATGAACTCAACGAGGAATTAAATCCACAGTTAGGACAGCTGTTTAATCTTAGTCTCGCCTCGGATACGCACTCCAGAGAATGGCACAGCCACTGTGGTCCCACTCCACAAAGGCGGCGGGACCACCGACCCTGGAAATTACCGCCCCATTAGCTTGACAAGCCTTATCTGCAAAGCCATGGAGAGGATCATAATGGATCTCATAAATAAAGACATAGGGAATTTGCAGACTTTGGATTCAACCCAGTTTGGCTTTGTCAAAGGCAGATCATGCCTTCTAAACTTGGTCAACTTTTTCGAAACAGTCACCAAGGCCATTGATGAGGGAAAGGCAGTCCATACAGCCTACCTAGACCTGGCGGCTTTCGATACAATACCCCACTCGGGTATCATTGAAAACTCATCAACTTAAATGTAAACCCATACATTACAAGATGGGTTGCAAACTGGCTGAGCGACAGAACACACAGGGTCAGGGTTGCTGGTGCCATGTCAGACTCAAAGCCTGTCACAAGTGGTGTCCCACAGGGCTCAGTCCTGGGCCCACTCTTGTTTGGCATCTACTTTTCTGAAGTACAAGCAAACACAGGAGGGTTATGGCTGACAAAGTTTGCAGATGACTGCAAACTGGGTGCCGTAGTTGAAAACACATCCGACACAGATATCCTCCAGAAGGGTCTCACAGAAACGGATAACTGGTGCCAGAGCCATGGCCTTAAGTTAAATGCCAAGAAATGCATAGTCATACCCTTCGGGAAAAATAAGGTCACCCCTAGCTACCAAATAGGTGGCAATCCCCTGAACACAGAAGAAGTTATTAGGGACCTAGGAACCCAGGTTGACAGTAGCCTTTCATTCGACAGTCATATTGCTAAAGTGGTTAGGAAGACCTTCTACATTGCCCACCTTATCATGAAGGGATTCACATCCAGATCAAGGGAAGTCATGGTCCCCCTATACTCATCACTCATCAGACCAATGATTGAGTACAATGCCCCATTGAGAATGTACCTGACCCGACACTTGCAGCAGCTGGAGAGGCCAGAAAAGTTGCTCACCAAAAGGATAAAGGGTCTCAAAATCTGTCTTATGCTGCCCGACTGAAAGAACTCCAGTTATATTCAGTTGCATCAGCTTGCTCAGAGGGGACCTATGCCTGACATACAAGGCAATGTCAAACCCAGACCTGATGAACATGCTTCATCTCAAAAAATCTAGATCCCTCAGAGCCACAAGGGCGGAGACTTAAACCTAGACACGGTTATTAATAGGACGTGCTGGAGGGATAGATTCATCACCCAAAGACTCCTATGCTGTGGAACAAAATCCCGGTTTATGTGAGGCAAAGCACCTCGCTGGCCTTGTTTAAGAGAAATCTTGACCAATGGATGGGAGATCGCAGATACACCCCAGGGGTTACCTCAGTGTCACTGCTAGACAGAGGCACAGCTAAATAATGGGCATAGTTTCTCCTACCTAAAGGGGAGGCGTAAGCCACAAAACTATGGGCTAGGCTTATAAATGCCCTCGGGCAGATAGCCTAGTATGAACCTATGAACCTATGAACCTATGAACCCCTGGGATCTCTCCTGTGTCCCTGCTAGACAGAGGCACAGTAATCTAATCTTAAAAGGGTACCTTCTGTGACCTACTTTACAGAGGCACAATAGGCTAATCTAATAGGGAGGCAGAAGCCAAATACACTCTGGCTAGGCTTATAAATGCCCTAGGGCAGATAGCCTAGTATCTACCTATGAACCTATGAACCTATATATATATATATATATATATATATATATATATATATATATATATATATATATATTGGTATCTACACACACACACACACACACACACACACTCACACATATATGTATGTATATATATATATATATATATATATATATATATATATATATATATATATATATAAGAGTACTGCGGATATATAATTTTCCCTTATGTTAAATGACTGTCGTGCATGATATGTTTCTTAAAACATTACAAAGTCCAAGAGCTCAGATGGTGTAGAGGTATGTTGCTGTGATTGTAATGCATGGGATCTTGTGTTCCAGACTTGAAAGTGATAACTTTTTTCATGCATAATATGTTAGTAAAAGCATTACTGATTCCCATAGCTCAGATGGTGTAGTAGTATGTTGCTGTAATTGTAGTGCACAGCATCCTGGGTTTGAGATGTGGCAGGGTTGATTATTTTGTTGCTGGGCAGAACAAGAGCTGATAGAGACAGAGTGATTAAGGCACTTTTAAGCAGTTGTAAGTGGGTTTGCGTGGTTTTGCATGGAGCTAAGTGATGCTAACAGACGGTTAAGCCCTCTTAGCTTCACTTAGCAACGCTTACTACCACTTACATGCATGCTAATTTTAATTAAAGAAAAGAAAAAAGGGTGATAGGAAAGTGGTGAAATGTGCGCAAGCATGGGGATAAAACATTAGAAAAACAGCTAGGGATGTGCAGGATGGGTGTAGGAAAGGACCATAGCTCTACATTTCTAATGCAGCAACAGCTGTGAATAATATGTAGAATTTGGAATTTACAGCCTCACACCCCACAGAGAGGGGTGTTGGCAAAAGACATTTGTAGAATAATCTGTGGGAAGATTGATTAGTTTCACTGTACATGGGGGCAAAATTTAGAGCTATGTATGGGGCAATGTATTTTTTTTGGAACATATGCCCTGCTTTTTTAAGGTGAGAGTGGGATGTTGGGGAAGGGCTGTGGGTATGTTTGGCGAGGTAGATTGGTATGATAGGTTGCATTTGCAGACAGACAAGACAGACAAAACAGCAGACAGGGGCAGTATGACACATGAGGGGGGATAAAACACCTTTGACAGGAAGGGTGGGTGGGAATCCGAAGCCCATGAGCCCCCAAATGGATACAGTGGGACTGAGGTCCCCACTCATAGGCAGTCACCACTGCACCTTCATGGCCCCGAAGGTGGCTATGCTGGGGGCTTGACATGAGGGGCAGCCTGACCCTCGAGGTGCACCAGGCAGCCCTCCATCTGGCACAGCTGGTCATCCAAATCTGTTCAGATGATGCTATGCACCATACCCTGCAACTGACTGGAGGTGACAGGGTCCTGTCCATGCCCACTCTCAGGGTGGGACAGACCCCATCCCCTGAGGTTGATCCACCTGAAAGTGGTGCAGGACCAATGGACAAGAAAGTCCTGGGTTGGGTCTCAGACATGCTGGGGCCCATGGCCATGGCCAGATGAGGCAGGACAGGCAGATCTGCTGGGATATGCCTTCCCAAATGTGCTATGGTGTTGAGGTTTTACAAAATATATTGGTTAGTCATGAACAGCACATTTCAAGATATTTATAACAGCATGCATGGGTGTTCCAATTAACCCCATGAAACAGATTTGAAACAGTTGCATAGCAAACAGAACACATGCATGAATGAAACAACAGTATGCATCATAACAGCATTCCAGTAACATTGGTGGCAACAGGCCACCAACAATGGTATTTGAACAAGGTATGTTAACATGCAACCAATCAAATATATGAATGCAACCAATCAAATATATGAACAATAATAGAACACAAGTCCCAACATTATGTTTTGGAGAACAACATACCCATACTACATGAATTATAATATTGATCCAAATAAGGGGTGGGGGGAGAGCCAAAAAAAGTTAATTAACAACTGTTTATGCTTCTATTTTCCACAACAGTACTGCTCAATGCTCTATGGGTCTGCCCTCACTTTACATCTACCTATGGCCCATAGGTTCAGTAGCACAAACATACCTATTAAACTGTCAACCTGGAATAGTATGGGGCAAACTGTGACAACTCTGGGTATATGACTAGAGGGGACTCGTACATGTCAGGGTTACATATCTGGCACAGAAGGGTTACCCTGGACGGCTGTTATGTGAGTGTGCTACTGGCATACTTCAACTGGTTTCCTGTCTGTGTCCAGGGTTATTGACAGCAGTGACCACTAGCTGTGACAGCATGACACTTGCGAGACATGTATCAGGAAGAGTGCATGTTGTATGTACATATCCTGCTATCAGTTGCAGGCATGTGGTGGGACAGTTGAACAGTTGTACACAGTTTATTAGTATACCCTTCAGACAGTGACTACCAACATTTCCTTGCCAGTAAAACCTGTGGAGAAAATATCTGTTAACACTACCTGACTGTTTTTGCATTTATTCCTGATTCCTTGTGTGTAGATATGCACTCATCTTACTACTGGATTTGAACAGTGTCTGGGTGTGCAAAAGTAACAACTAAGCTATTTATCATCACAATGAGCTACTGAGGAACTGCTTTTTATGGTTTCACTGGTTTCTGCCTAATAGTCCCTTGGTTCAACAGTCTGAACTTGTAATCCTGTGATGCATGCATGAGAGATAGTGTACTGTGCAGTAATCCTTTGGATTACTACAATCTGGAAAGCAAAGGTTAACAAGGCAATGCTGCATGGAACACACTTTGATACATTACACATTACTATTCAGGGTTCAGTGCTTACTGCAGTATATATTTCACATAGGTTCATAGGGTCATAGGTAAGTACTAGGCTATCTGCCCAAAGGCATTTACAAGCCTAGCCAGAATTGTGTTGGCTTTCTCCACCCCCTTAGATTAGTTCTCTGTGCCTCTGTCCAGCAGAGACATTGAAGTGATCCCCAGGGTAAACTTTCTATTTCCCATTCATTCATCAAGGTTTCTCTTGAAGAGTGTTAGCGAGGAGTTCTGTCTAATCTAGATTGGAATCTTGTTCCAGAGCATGGGAAATCTCTGGGACAGGAATCTCTCCCTCCAGCACATCCTATTTATTGTTGTGGTGAGGTTTAGATCCCTATAGCAGGTGGCTTGAGGGGATATGTTTTTTTTAGGTGGAGCATGTCCATAAATTCTGGATTGGATATGGCCTTGTATGTCAGGCATAGATCACCTCTAAGTAGGTGGTATGCAACCGAGTACAGCTGGAGTTTCCTCAGTCGAGCTACATAGGCCATCTGTTTGAGGCCAGTGATCCTCTTGGTGAAGTACTTATGTGGTCTTTCCAGCTGTTCCAGGTGTTTTGTAAGGTGCATCCCAAATGGGGTACTGTACTCTATGATGGGTCTGATGAGTGATGTATAGAGGGGCACAATGACCTCTTTTGATCTGGATGCAAACTCTTTGTGATTAGGTGGGCCACATAGAAGGATTTTCTAATCGCTTTGGCAATGCGATTATCAAAGGAGAGATTACTATCTACTTGGGTCCCCAGATCCTTTATTACCTCTTCTGTATTTAGGGGGCTACCACCTATGTGGTAGTTTGTGGGTACTTTGTTTTTTCCAAAGGGGATGACAATGCAGGTTTTGGCATTTAGCTTGAAGCCATGGTTTTGACACCAGATATCTGTCTCAGTGTGACCCTTTTAGAGGATGCCTGTGTCAGCTGGAAAGTCAATTACAGCCCCTAGTTTGCAGTTGTCTGCGAACTTGATCAGCCATAGACCTCCTGTTCTTGCCTGTACCTCAGAGAAGTATATGCCGAACAGGAGGGGTCCTAAGACTGAGCCCTGAGGAACACCACTTGTAACCGGTTTAGAGTTAGACCTAGCTCCCACAACTCTTACCATATGGGTCTTGTCTGTGAGCCAGTTGGCAACCCATCTCGTGACATAGGGGTTTATGTTCAGGCTGGCGAGCTTGTCTATAATACCAGAATGGGGAATGGTGTCAAAGGCCTTTGCGAGGTCTAGGTAGGCTGTGTGGACCCCCTTTCCCTTGTCTATAGCCTTGGTAACTGTCTCAAAGAAGTCCACCAGGTGTATGGGGCATGAACTGCTCTTAACAAAGCTGAACTGGGTAGGGTTCAGTGTTTGGAGGTTCCCAATGTCTCTGTTAATCAGATCCATGATGATGCACTCCATAGCCTTGCAGACCAAGCTAGTCAGGCTTATAGGGTGATAGTTCCTGGGGTCTGTTGTGGCTCCACCTTTGTGGAGCGGAATAACCATTGCTGTGTGCCACTCTATGGGCACATAGCCTGTGGAGAGGCTGAGTTTGAACAGTGTGTTTAGGTGAGGGGTTAGTTCATCTTTGAGCTCGTGTAAGATGCAGTCTGGGCCCATTGATGCTGTGTTTTTGGCTTTGGAGAGGGCTGTTTAAACCTGAGTGTCTGTGATTTCAGGGGCACTACATTCTTCTGGTATGGTTATGGGCCCTTTTGGGGGTGAGAGGGGGGATAAAGTTTGCAATTAACCTGTCTGCCAGGATGTTGGTGATATCAGTCGGCTCAGTCTATTTTGTGCCATTCTGCGCTAACTCCGAGCAGATCTGAGTATTGCCACTTAGATTCTTGACATAGCTAAAAATGCCTTGTGGTTATCTTTGGAGTCCTTGGCAATTTTTCTTTTGAAGCTAGCCTTGGATGATTTTATGAGGGATTGTAGTTTCTTGCTGATACTGATCAGGGATTTCTTACCTTCTTGGGATTTTACTCTTTCCTGTACTAGTTTCCTCCTTCTATTGTATAGCTTGTTTATGGCAGGGGTCCAACAGACTGGTTTCCTTTTCTTGGAGGAGTGAGTCTTGGTTTTACTTAGGATAGCACAATCCATGAATTCTTGTAGGTGCCTGTAGAGTGTGTTAGTAAAGCTTTTTGCAGCTTGGGCAGCGTTATCCTTTAGCATGGGGGCTTTGAAACTTTCCCCCTCAGTCTTAAGTAACGTGAAGTTTGCTTTGGAAAAGTTTTTCATTGTTGTTTCTTTGACCAGGGGTAGGGGCGGAATGTGGATATCCAGAGTGATTAGTTTATGGTCAGACCTAACCAGCGAGGGGTTGACCTCCAGTGTGGAACACTGGTCGCCCATGTTGGTGATGACCAGGTCCAATATGTTGTCACCTCTGGTGAGGGTGTTGACCAGTTGATCCAGGGCACTGGAGTTTATAAATTCTAGGAAATGTTGGGCATGGGAGTTAGTACTTGTGTAGTTCTCCGAGTTAATGTTTGGGTAATTGAAATCACCCAATATCAGGGTGTTTGGTAGGACCCTTATGTTTCCCAGTGTTTCCAGAAATGCGGAATGGGGGTCCTGGGACATGGTGGGTGATCTGTAGCAAGCTACAATTTGAATTGCAGTTTTGCCTGTCGTTAGTTACACGTGGATGATCTCTGAAGCATCGTGCTGTGCCACTAACCTGGAGGTGTGGGTATCCTTGATGAATATGGATATGCCCCAGCCTTTTTTATTTCAGTCCGGGTTTTGTGGCCAAAATGTATGGTATACGTTGTAGCCTGGTAGTGCTGTGGTGATCTCTGGAGCCTTAAACCAGGTTTCTTTTACTGTACATATATCAATTTTCTCCATACTGATGAGTGCCTTGAGTGCATGCATTTTGAGGTTTAGACTTTCGTCATTGAGCAGCATTACCCTTAGTTTTTTGTTACTTGTGCTATTTACGACAGTGAGTTTGTCTTTTGAGCCTTGCTTAAAAAAGGCACTATGGGGGTGGCAAGAGCCTTGGCCAGTATTCGAAAGCCTAAGGGTGAGAGGTGCAAGCCATCTCTAGTAAAGCAGCATGGCTTGTCGAGCATGTCATCCCAGGCTGACAGACACTGGATCCCCTTTGAATGACACCAGAAGCTTAGCCAATTGTTGAAATTGATAATTTTTTCTTTATACTGTGGTATCATTCTTGGTGAGGGCAGGATGCTACTCAAGCTCAGGGTCATACCGGCCTGGGCTACATGATCAGAGAGTTCTTCCATATCTCTTTTCATGTAGACCAGGGACGTACGGCTCAGGTCATTCACATCAACATGGACAATGACAGAGTCATATTTCTACTTGTTCTAGAGTGACCTGAGTGCTTGTGTTATGTGGAGGATCCTGGCACCTGACAGGAAGCTAACAGTAACTTTCTCCTTGTTCAGCCTAGTGAGTGGGACATCCGTGTGTCTGACTATACAGTCACCTATTACTAGTGTGTTGGGTATGTTATTTTGCCTTAAGCACTGTGATTGCGTGACATACTGGTTTTGTGAAGTATGTGTTTCATGGTTTGTGTTGGGATGGAGGTTGCTTGGGTGTCTGCTTTGGATATCTCTGTTGCTTTTGCAGATTTTTATTTAGAGCCTCTGAGTATGTTTTCATGTATTTATGTGTGTGTTTTGCCAGTGCTGGTTTCATGGGTCTATGTGAGACTGGTGGTGGGATGCAAGTAGTTTCCTTTTCCTCTTGACAGTCTGGTCCAGTCTTGGGTTGAGAGAGCTTAGTCTTTAGTTTGGCTGTATAATTGCATCTCTCGCATGTATTAATGTTTGGTGGTAGGAGGAGAGGGTTGTCTGTGTACATGAGGCAGTTGTAACATTGCCTCAAAATGCCCTGATTAACCAGTTGGACCAGAGAGTACACCTGAAAATGTCCTTTGGACATGCCTGGATAGGTAAAGTGAACTGTTTTACTGATTGGCTGGTAAGGATGAATAGAGAGCTTTGTCCTTCTCTACAGTATAGGGGGGTCTAGTGCTAAGGTTTACTCGTGCTTGCTATGAGTTTTGAGCAAGTGCCGGGCTGGGAAGTGAATGGTTTGAGTGCTTAAGTTGAAAGTTTGTCTAGTTCCAAGGGAAAAATTGAAGAATAGACTTTGTGGAGCCTGGGATAGTTATACCCTAGCTAACCGGCACTGCCCAGCGCGCAAAACAGCGCAAATGTGTTTTTTATAGCAGGGAAATGAATGAGATAGAAATGAGCCCAAAATCCAATAAACTACTAATTTCTGTGCAGAAACCACTCCTACTGGGACAGATAGGCTGCTCAAAGCTCCCCTCTCTTACGTCAACAGAGAAACTTCCTTCTATCCAAGTAAGGTATGGGCAAACACAGAAACTTGTAACATAGTCCTGAATTCAGCACTAACCTGAAAACTGGACTATACTAGTTTAGAAAGGCAGGAAAACAAGTATATATTTTTTTTTTTCAGAAAAAAAGCAGATACGATCAAAAAAACACTTGAAATGCCCAGAAATGGCTATCACACTTAAGTATGTAGCCTACAACAGTTAAACAGGTAATATAAACACAAAAACTACTTTGTTAAAGTGCAGGCAGTAAAATAAGTGCAATATGTAGCTGAAACAAGCTTTTTAATTACAGAAAGTCTAACAAAATCGGCATTTTAGGCGGAATTAGCTAAAGGCACCAAGAAAATGCAGGAAAATGATACTTAATCACTCCAAAGTCTCTCTTTTGTCTCTCTGCTGCTGTAGAACTCTGCACAGCACCAGACAGGAGTTTGTTGAGCTGTATACAAGCACATAAACCTCGCAAACGTGGGTTTTATAGCAGGAAAATGAAAGAGATAGAAATTAGCCCAAAATGGCCTATAAACTACTAATTTCTGGGCAGAAACCACTCCTCCAGGGACAGATAGGCTGCTCAAAGCTCCCCTCTCTCACAGGTAAACAGAGAAACTTCTTTCTATCCAAGTGAGGTATGGGAAAACACAGAAACTTGTAACATAGTCCTGAATTCAGCACTAACCTGAAAGCTTGACTATATTAGCTTAGAAAGGTGGGAAAACAAGTATTTTTTTTTTGTTTTTTTATTTTTTTCAGAAAATAAAGCAGATACAATAAAAAAACACTTTAAATGCAAGAAGTGGCTATCACACTTGGGTGTGTAGCCTACAACAGTTAAGCAGGTAATTTAAACACAAAAACGACTTTGTTAAAATGCAGGCAGTAAAATAAGTACAATATGTAGCTGAAACATTTCATTTACATCTTGTTTTACAGATCCATTCTAAGTCTACAACAACATACCAGAGTAAACACCACAGTTTGTGTTATAGATGTTTATTACAGATCTATATCAGTCGGGCAAACTTTATTCAGTAAACACCGTAACAGTATACCTACTAGCAGTAAACAATGTACTCCTTAGTTATTTGCACAATATACTGCAAAATAGATTTTTACTCACCAACCTGTCGGCGTAGCCTCAGAAGTTTGTCAGCATGGGCTTCAATGTTAGTAGCCTTCTCTGCTGCAGCTGTAGGGGAGAAAAACAAACATTATGCATACTTGTCTATCACATCCTCAGGCTAGAATTTGGTACACCTATATCTGTGATACTTACAAACTGCTGGAGCATGGTTGACCCTAGCATCTTGTATCCACTGGTTCAAGAGCACCCCGTTCCTCTGCTTTAGGTCAGCATAGTGGTGCCAGACCTGCTCACCAGTTCAGGGAATGCCAGTAGTACTGGTGAGATCATGGGCAAGATGGTCCCAAGCCTCTGCTTTATACTGGTATTGGCCCTGCAGCAGTCACTTATCATGATTACTTATGAGGAGTCCAGCCATGACCCTGGACTCAAGGATGCTCCAGTGCTGCACCCTAAAGTGCAAACCTTCACCAACACCAGCCATGGTTCCTGCGCAGGTTGAACTATAACAGGTAGTGGCTGTGTTCCCACCTGTACAGTTTAAATAAGGCCATATTCCTAACCTTTGCCATCATTGGTTGATTTTGAAAATGTTAAGCACAGCTTAGTGGTGCACAAACCCGCTAAGCCAAGTTGAGCACTGCTTAAAGGGGTAGATGTTAAGCTGTGCTTAGCGGTGTGCAAATCCGATTACCTAAGCTGACTGCTGCTTAACATTCACATTTAAGAAATGCTTACACCAACCAATCGTAGCTGAGTACTGCTTGCCATTGCCCACTATTCATTTTAAAAATATATCAGATTATGACTTCATTAATCATTACTGACATATTTGTAAGTGTATATGATTTACGTTACATGCCATCCCTCTATGTGCTTTCATTACATTACCATGGGGTGTGACTATACTGTATGGTACACTTGTGTGTACATGGGTGAATTCACATGTTATATGCACTCACACTTACATTTTAGAACAGCTACATTACCCTGGTTGACAGATATCAATTACTACCTAATTTAAAATTAAAATAATAATTTTTACACTGCTTGCCCATGTAAAAATAAAGTGACTGTCATGGTACTCAACCTGTGAATACCTGCATGCAAAGCTGGGACTCTAACCACTACACTATCTCAGCATTAGTATTTTAGCTGTCTATTTTTATTTATCTCCTATGGGATGTTTCAGCAATGTTGAACAGAGGACCACGATGTCCAGATCCACCCAGCTATGCTGAAATATACCTTGGAATGGAAAAAAAAATATTTACATGTATCTGTACTTCTTATCAGTCACAGTAAGGGAAATTGTAAAGGGACACATAGGGACAGATTTAACTTATTGGTCTTACAAAGTTAGGAAGTGTGACTGTGGTTTTCTAGCAACTCATTTGCAAATCACTCAGGGTTTAAGTCAGAACATACTGACAGACATTTGGATTTCAGACTTCACACCTTTCGGGAAATCATTGCTACTGCAAACCTTTTATTCAATCAATTTTTTTGGGTTTGTCAGTGCAATGTTTAAAAGTGTCCTTGTTTTTGTGCCTTTGTCCCCACATTATTTATGGCTATGTACAGCTTTCTTGCTCTAGAAAGTTGAGAAGTATGTGAGGCAGGGATATAGGCATTTTGTAGCAACCTGTACAGTTGACGGCTATGGCTGTACAGCACTTTCAGATGGAATACATTTGTATTTCAGTCTTCCTACCCTTTGAGAAGTCTGTGCTACTGCAAACCTTTTATTCTATCAGCTTTCCAGGGTTATCAGTGCAATATGGCTTTGTACAGCTTTCTTGCTCTTGGAGGGTAAGAATTATGTGAGGCAGGCATCTGGCATTCTGCAGCAACCAGTACAGTTGATGGCTATGGCTGTACGGCACTTTCAGAAGGCAGACATTTGTGTTTCAGTCTTTCTACCCTTTGGCAATTCCGTGCTACTGCAAACCTTTTATTCTATCGGCTTTTTGGGTTTGTCAGTGCAATATTTAGAAAGTGTCCCTATTTTTATGCCCCCCCCACTATTTATGGCTTTGTACAGCTTTCTTGCTCTTGGAGGGTGGGAAGTATGTGAGGCAGGCATCTGGGCATTCTGCAGCAACTTGTACAGTTGACAGCTATGGCACTATGGCACTTTTACAATGCAGGGTGTGTGTGACAGAACCTGTCAGACACCCTCTGCATTCTTTCTTGCTCCCATAGCTATTTCAGTGTCTGCAGACACTGAAATACTCAGTTTATATTTCATTTCTGTGTCCACAGACACTGAAATACTTTTAGAAAGTGCCATATGGCACTTTTGAGTGCAGGTGGAGTGTTATATGTGCATGCACTACTTAAACATACCCCCTGCACTCAGTACTCTTCATGTCCATTTAGCCTTAGCAGTAGCATGCCTTCATGAATATGCAAGGCGCGCTGTTGTTAATGCTAATGCTAAACTGACATGGTTCACTCAGTGCAGGAATATCAATATTCCTGCGTGGAGTTTATTGAATCCTGGGGTATATTTTTCCTTTTAAGTTTATGAATAATTAATTCATTTTATTAATTGTATAATCTTTTCAGATGTGTAATATTTTTAAATGCTTCTTTATATCTTTTAGATTTGATGACTTTGATTGGAGTAATGATGTCATGTGATGTGTGTTAGTATTTAAATATTGTTGCTTGTGTAGTTTTAGTATTTTGAAGATGTTCTACTGTCATAAAGAAAGAAAGAGCTAAATATAAAATTCTGAAAACTGAGTTTAGTATTGTGAATTGCATTCAGTGGGATTGTTTATTTAGGTTTTGGTGATACTATTTCCTTTGCACATCAGTATGTTGCAAGAACTGTGTAGTACCAAAAGAAATATGGAGGAGTCAAAAGGTGCAGTTTTACAATTTGGCCTATCATCATTGGTTGAGCTACCAACACAAGTGACCCAGAAGATAGACTGGGTTTTGCAAATGACTCCCATTGATAATTCTATTGTTTGTAACAACAGCACAGCACGAGGAAGTGTATGTAGTCTTCAGGCTGAGCTCTCTGATACAAAAAGCAACAATAATAATGCCATTTGCACTGAAGTAGTGTGTGGATTTTCAGTGGTTAATAGTGATATTTCTGGAACTACTTCTACTAATAACAGCATATTCAACATCAATTCAACTTCAACTTTATTGTCATATGTACTAGAGACAATGTCACACAGTACAATAAAATTCTTATTCTGCAAATCCTCCAGCAACATGAAAACATCAAAATTAACAGAAAAGAGGACATAGTGAAGAAAAGCAATAAGCAATAATATAAAATACAAATATCAATAAATAGATAATTGTGCAAAAGATCACATTCGTACAAAGAGTGCATTTCACCCCTCCAAACATAAATCAACCTACAATGTTGGAGGGAGAGACAGTGGATGAAGTTTATTTATCCGTCTAATGGCTTGAGGTATAAAACTGCCTTTCAGCCCAGTTGTTCTGGCTGCTATGTTCTTATAACGCCTCCCTGATGGTAACATCATAAACAGTTTATGTTGTGGGTGGGTAGTATCCTTAATAATGTTTTGGGCCCTCCTGAGAACTCTTTTGCTATAAATGTACTCTAATGCAGGAAATGCTACTCCAATGATATTTTGTGCAGTTTTTATTAGTCTCTGCAAAGCCTTATAATCCCTTGATGTACTATTCTCAAGCCATACTATGATAGAGTGGGATAGAATACTCTAAATTGTACATCATCAGAAGTTGGTGAGGATAGTATTGGACATGCCAAACTTTTCCTTGCTAGGTCTGTGATATTATGAGTCCATCTGAGGTCCTCAGAGATGTTAATTCCAAGGAATTTGAATGTGGCTACTCTCTCCACCTCAGACTCACCAATATATAAAGGTAAGTGCTGCCCTCTATTCATCCATGTATCAATAATGATCTCCTTCATTTTGCTGGTATTGAGGAAGAGGGTACTGCCCGAAACTACTTCACAGGGCTCTCCACTTCCCACCTGTATGCTGACTCATCACCCTCGGATTATCAGACCAATGACAGCTGTATTATCAGCAAATTTAACAATACTGGTATTGTGTTGGGAAGCAACACAATCATAAGTGAAAAGCATGTATAGCATTGAACTCAAAACACAGCCCTGTGGAGTTCCTGGGTTTATTATTATTGATTTGGAGATGTTATTCCCCAGCGTAACTGACTGTGGACCACCTGTTAAAAAATACAGGACCAAATTACAAAGAATAGGTGGCAGAGCCAGTGTGGACAACTTATTGGTGAGCTTAGTCAGTATCACAGTATTGAAAGCTGAACTTTAATTAATAAACAGCAAGCGGGCATAAAATTCCTTATTCTCCAGATGAGTAAGAACTGTAGGAAATGTATTAACTGCATCATCTGTCGATCTCTTTGTTCTGTACATGAACTGTAGAGGTTCCATTGTATCAGGTATAACTGATTGAATTTGACTAATAATGATTCTCTCGAAACATTTCATCACAACTAGCTGGTAATCGTTAAGGCAGTTGTCTTTGCCCTTTTTCAGCAGTCGAATAATAGTAATTGCCTTTTAAAAGGTGGGAATTGTAGCTCATGCAAGAAAAGGGTTAAATATATCAGCCAGAACACCAGCAAGCCCTGAAGCACAGAGTTTGAGTGTCCTTCCAGCAATATTGTCTGGGCTGGCTGCCTTCCAGGGATTTATCCCCCTCCAGAACTTTACCACACTTGCTGGTGATGCTATGAAAGGTAGTGGTACATCCTCACTGCCCCTCTCTCTTATGGTAATACCCTTTAACTCAGTATTTTGGACCTCAAAGCGGGCATAAAAATCATTGAAGTCATCTGGTGAAAACTGCTTATAAGTAGTCATCCCAGTAACTTTATCTTTGTAACCTGTGTTATTTTCCAGTCCTTGCCTCATGTGCCTTATATTGGCAGTCAAGTAATAGCCTTCCAACTTACGACTGTAATTCTCCTTGGCTGCTTTAATAGCTCTGCATAGATCATGTCTAGATTTTTTTATACTCGCTGACATTGCCTGATGCATATGTCTTGGCGTGGCATGAAGGACAGAATGAAGCTAGATATCTTTATGGGGCACTATGAAGTCAGCACATGTGCTTATGTAGCTGGAAACTTCTGAACTGTATTCCTCAAGATCAACAGTACCATCCTCATTCATAGCAGCTGTCTTTAAAACATCCCACTGAGTACACTGAAAACAATCCTGAAGCTCTTGTTCAGATTCCTCTTTCCACACCTTGACAGTTTTTCTTACAATGGGAACTTGCTTGAGGAGCTGCCTGTATATTGGATAGAGAAATACAGAAATATGATCAGACTTACAAAATGAGGGAGAGATACAGCCTTGTATGCCCCCTTCACATTACTGTACACATGATCCAGTATATTTTTCTCCCGTGTAGGGAAGGTAACATAATGCTGGTATGCTGGCATCACAAACCATAAGTTGCATTGATTAAAGTCACCAGCCACTATAAACACTGCATCAGGATGTTTATTTTCTTGTACATTTATAACCTCATACAATGTCCCCAGTGCAGCCGAAGAATTGGCTTGTAGAGGGATATAAACAGCTAAAATAAACACAGCTGTAAACTCTCTCGGTAGATAGAAGGGTCTTCATTTCAGTATTAGGTAATCTGCATCACTTCAGCAGTGTTTGCTAACAATTAGCACATCTGAACACCATAGATTATTAATAGAGGCAAGTTCCCCCACCTCGAAGTTTACCCAATACCGTCATGCAGTTCCTGTGGTGGATAAAGTGAGTATGCAACTGGAAATCTGAATCAGGAGTATTCTCTGATAACCTAGCTTCAGTAAACATCAGTGCACAGCAATACCTCATTCTCACTGGCTCATGATCCTGACTCAAAGATCATCCATTTTCTTCTCAAGACATCGAACATTAGCAAGCAGAAGGCTTGGAAAAGGTGGTCTGCTTGCTCTGTCCTTTAATTTAACATGTTACCCACCTCTCCTACCTCACCTCCACTAAAAACATTCCTTTCTCTGGCTGCACTCATCAGCCCACTCCCCTGCAAGTAGACACAGGGAAAAAATATACTGTACCATGTGTACAGTAATGTGAAGGGGGCATACAAGGCTGTACCATGTGTACAGTAATGTGAAGGAGGCATGCAAGATTATAAATGTACAAGAAAATAAAGATCCTGATGAAGTGAAAAGATATTCCCTGTCTGGTAAAGAAGGAATAATGTCACAAAACCTTCTGCCAATCTCTAGTAACCTTTCTTTGTCTTATATAATCAGGGCAGATAAAGTTTGAACATCTAAAAACTTGAAAACCACTAATACAACAATGAAACAAGTATGATTGCAGGAGGAGAATGCAGAGACATCGGCTGAGATGGGCACCATCTTGCAACAGATGTCAGATCAATGGCAACCAAATGGAGGCTAGCAACACTTGTGCAGATACTATTACTAATTATAATGATTTAAGTTGTTTGTTTAAACAATCTTTTTTGTTTAGCAAATGTAAATCTGCTCAGTCTCACCCTACACAAGTGAACTTGAATGAGAAAATCAAGGGATTTGAAAAGCTGTTGAAAAAGTGTAGTGCTTTACAAATGAACAATGCTGTTTTTCAAGATTCAAACAACGAGGGTGGCACACTGGTTGAGGGTGACCCAGTGGCCAAGTGGTAGCCTTGTCATCTCACAGCAGGATGTTCTCTGGTTCGGTTCTTGGCATGGGTACTCTCTTCTCATGGGTTTCCTCTGGGTGCTCCAGTTTCCTACCACATTCCAAAGATATGCAGTAGATAGATTGGACACTCTAACTAAGCTGTAGGTGTGAATATGTGTGTGTGTGTGTGTGTGTGTGTGTGTGTGTGTGTGTGTGTGTGTGTGTGTGTGTGTGTGTGTGTGTGTGTTTAAGTGTGGGGGTATGGAAGAAAAACCATGATAGAGATAGCCACTTGGGTGTGTGGAACTTGGCTCTAGATGATTGTCACTGTTGAAGTGACACCCTGACCCTATGAATAAAAATGGGAAAAGGGTTTGTGGATTGATGGATGGATGGATGGATGGATGGATGGATGGATGGATGGATGGATGGATGGATGGATGGATGGAGTAAGGTGATATATGTCTCTAAGGGTTTACGAGTATACAAGTTCCCTAAACTCATTAACACTATGCAGTGAGGAATGTCACACCTCTAACAGCATACGCATATCTTGCATTTCAGAGAATTTTCTGAATAAAACCCCGCAAAAGTATAGGATAAATTTAAATATTTTGTGAACAATAAACACTATTAAAATGGCACACGTAGCAATGTTATCAGTAAGAAGCATTCTTTACAATGATAATAGTGCATTCATAGTCATTCTGTAACTACTGTAATATGCTATAATGCACTCAAACCGCAAATTATATTTTTGTAAACTTTCACGAACAACTGTTTTACTCTTGAAAGCTGTGTAGCTTGGGTCTATATTATAACACTGAAGTCTAAAAACATTGAATGTTATAATATCGACCCCATACAATCGAAACACCAGAAAACCGAACAGTCAGAATAGCAATTTTTTTCTATGGGAAAACATTTGCTGTTCCGACAAACATACACACAACTCAAGCACACCAAAATAAATAATCCACACACATAGACTTCACAAAATCCTACACTAAACCAGACATACACCACTAGCTACCCACTTACCTTAACCCAACCCTAACCCTAAGGTCCCTAACTATTGCACACTCACCTAACCCACTCCCTAACACTAACTCACCTAGCCCACCCTAACCGTCACGTCTACACAATCGCATATTTACCTGAACTACACCCTAACCCTAACTCACCTAACCCATGCCCAATCGCACACGCACCTTCATTCACACAATTACCTTAACCCGGTCCGTAACTTTGCTCCACAGTTGAGGAAATAGCGAAGCTGCAGAAACGGCCCACTGAATACTTTCCCTAGGAAAGTATTCGGTGTTCTGCAGCTTCGCTATTTCAAGCGTTCGCTCTACTGGGTTCAATGCAATAACATTTGAAGTTTTTGAACTTCGATGTTATAATATAGACCCGTGTAGCTTAGACATATGGTGTTAGAACATTTTGTTAGCCATCAAGTTTGTTAAGATACATACAGAAAAATGAAAACATATGCTTAACTGTACAATTAGCAAAACAAATAATGATGGATATCTCTCAAGATGTACAATTTACATTTCAAATATCAAAGAAAGTTTTATTTGACAACATCTAGGGCTTCACCTAATGTCATGCAACAGTTATAAGTTATTTATTTTTAAGGTACTAAGTCCATAGTACATATGAAAATATTGCTTATTTTCATAATTACTAGCAAACAGCTAATAATATTTCAAGTAGAGTGTGACATAAACCAGTACTGGCAGTGAATTGTCCTATCTTTGGTGTTTCATACCACATACCTCAATAACATGCAGGTCTCTCAGGTATGAAAATACAAACATACATTTGAAAATGTAAATAATATGTTGCAAACAGAAATTGATTTTCCCACTGCAAGACATCCTAGACTAACAGTCTTGGTGTCATTTTGGTGATCAATTCTTGCCCTTTCTAATGCCTCCTATTATTAGCTGATAAGTCACTTAATTAAAGAAGCCAGACCCAAAATGTTTCCAGATGCCATAAGGTAGTATGTCAGGTGTGAAGTGAAAGTCAACAAAAAAGGCGTATTGGGCATCAGTGAGATAATGAGATGGAAGAGAGGGATTGATTCTCCATATGGAATTTGTAGGTCTTTTTGACAGAACTTGCATCAGACATATGCAAATTTAGATCAAATGAATGAGGCAAACTGGAATTAGAGGGAGGTATTAGAAAAATCAGCAGACACTCTGGGTGATTTACTTTTTCTTTTAAATGAAAAGGTTTCTCTGAACATATTTACTGATGTGGATTCTTATTGTGAGTTCATCAGAAAGAGGAAGGAAAAGAAATTACAAGAATATGATGCTGATTATGCTGAAAGGGGAGCTTACCCAACTGCTAATGGGTTGCATAACAAACAGAAGGATCATATGGAAAAGGTAAAATACAATAGATGTGTTCAAGTGGACACAGTTTTTCAAAATGAGATTGAGTGTTTTCTTGGAGGAATCAGTCCCCCTGAGAAGATACTTAAGGATACAGAAAAGAATGGAGTCAGTACAATGCAATGTGATGGGTGTATCGGGGAACCTACAGTGGTATCAGGTGAAGGGGTGCAGCAACAACTAATACAAACTGGGAAGAACAACAAGCAGGGACAGAAACAGTGTACTGTTTTTGATTCCAGTGTGTTTAAAATTTTCATTTATAGTCATCTTGATATTACCCCCTGTGTGGAAAGCACTTTTCCAAAGTGTTTACCTTTGTTCCATCTACACAGTTTAATGTGGCGGACCTACTAAAGGAACTTAACCTGTTTATGAGAAAACTCTATTTTAAGTTATTTGAAGATACTCATTTTATTGATCAGAGTAATGTCATTCTTAATAGGAAAAGTACTTTTAACCCTCCTTTGTTACCAAATGTAGCCCTCTTTGAAAACATGTGCAAAAAGGATTTGATGACTTGGGTGGACAAAAACAATAGAAAGGGCTGTTTTAACATGACTAATAATGAAAGAGGTTTAATGAACCATCTCTGTAATGACAATTATAATGCTCTACAAAGGGGGTGGGGTTGTCATTATGGACAGTTATAGCTACTACCAAAAATTTTTGACTATTCTGTCTTCCTAGACACTCTAAACTCCCTAGCCCCACTAAGAAACTAAAGGATAAAAACTACTACTGCTCCTTGGCTATCTAAAGAAACAAAACAAATTATGCATCAAAGGGACAAATCCTGGAAGCTTTACAAAAAGAATAAACTTCCCAGAATCTTGGTCCAATACACACAACTCCATAATCTTGAAAAACAACTAATCACTAAGGACCAAGTAGCGATGATGAGCAAGCTTGACAAAGACCAAAACCAAAAAGATTTGCCTGCCCTGGAAATCCAAATGAAGGGTGAAGCCAAAATGTTAAAAAATACTCATTTATTCAAAGCGAGTAGATAATAGTAACAGCTGGTGTAGTCCCAAGCACAAAATAACGCCACAACAATGCGTACGTTTTCGACTCAGTACATACAAGTCTTCTTCAGAAATCAAAACACAGATCTTTGTTCAAATAAAGCCTTATATATCAGCTGCACCAGTTCAAAATAATTAATTAACCAATGAAATCTTCTCCAATGCCAATTAATCTAATTAAACAGTAAAAAATGCATTCCTTAGTAAACCAACACAATTCATATATTTATTTAACTTGTTTATGATAAATAACAAGATAAAAAAAAAATTTAATATTAAAATGTGTAAATATATACAATAAAATCCTATAGAATATAATTTAAATACCATTTGTACTTTAATTAAAACAGGTTTTAGTTCATACTGAAGAATATGTATGTGTTAAATGTTATCCAATAGTGCCCTCTTATGGTAAATTTGCAAAATTTACAAAATTTCAAAGCTTGGCAGCTCTAAGTTTCAACACAGAGGAAATAGAAAACATATCATTAAGTCCTGGAAATTTAGTGGAATCCAAAATTATTTGCCACAATAATTCTTTGTATTGTAATTTTGCCTCCCACATACCGCCCCTGATTTCTTTCGGGACAGTTTCCAGGACAAAAAAACTAAAAGTAGCTTGTGTGCATTTTAAAGAATGCCTGTATAGTGCATTTTTGTTGTTTTGTCTAATTATTTCGTATGTATGTTCGTAAATACGGTTTCTCAACTTCCTTTCGGTCTTTCCAACATAAAATGCACCACAAACATTACAAGTAGCAATATAAACAACACCTTGGGTGTTGCAATTAGAAAAAGTGTTGCTACCAAGGTTTTTGTATCTTGAGGGGATAACAATATGTGTTTGGTTAGCGACATGGGGACATTGTGCACAAAATCCACATTTAAAAGTTCCAAACCTTTTTAGTGAACCATTTGTTTTGTTGGGTCCGTTAAACTAAAATAATTGTTTGAAATTATTATCTTTCCTAAAAATAAATTTTAATGTTTTTTTTCTTCTTAAAAATCTCCAAATCGGAGAATTCAATAAACTTATTCCATTCCCTTGTGACAACCTCCCTAATAACACCTGCATCGCCAGAAAAATCGAAAACAAATGCTTCATTAAAGTTATTGGTAATGTTGTCGGATGAACCTGACTGAGTACAATAGGTCACAGTTTGTCCTAAAATAGGAAAAAATCGGTCACACCTGTGTTCAACCACTACATTTAGCATCTGTTGTAATAAACTTTCAGGATATCCTCTTTCCCTAAACATACCTAAAACAATATTGCTTTCTTCCAAAAAATCATTGTTACTAGATGTCATTCTACTAATACGGACTAACTGTCCTTTAACTAAATTTTTCTTTTGAAAGAATGGATGAGCACTTTTAAAATGCAAATATGAGTTGGAAAAGGTTGCCTTACGGAAAATTTTTGATGAGAAACCAGTATTACATTTAATAAGAGTAACATCCAAATATGTTAACTGACTGGGATTATAATCATAGGTAAAGTCCAGAAATGTTGTGGTACTTTTAATGTACTCTAAAAATTCCTTAAAGTTTTCAAAGGTTCCTTTCCAAAAAATAACTATATCGTCCAGGAACCTTTTGTATAAGCACCAATATTGTGCAAAAGGGCTTTCAAGAACGTACAGTTGTTCCCACCTAGATAAAATAATGTTCGCATAGGTCGGTGCACATTTGGCACCCATGGCAACTCCCTAGTTTGTCTAAAAAATTTCCCCCTCAAAGAACATGTAGTTGTTGTTAAGTATGGTTTCCATGAACAGTAAACAGTTGTTAAAAACATCTTGAGAAAAAAGCCTACTGTCCCTCATACTATCTTCCAACCATTGAAGGCCTATATCATGTGGAATACAACCGAATAGGTCTACCACATCCAACGTGACAAACACTAGTTCTGGAGAGTATAAATTGTGCTCAACACTTCGAAGAAAATCCCAAGAGTCTTTCAGTGAAGTAACACCCTGGTTAGAAAGATGTTTAAGTTTTTCATCTACATATTTTGCAAGGGATGTAGTGACGGAACCTTCAGAAGAAACAATAACTCTTAGGGGTGGGTCACTCTGATCTTTATGTACCTTTGGTATACCAAATACTGAAGGAACTCTAGGGTGCTTATTGAGCAAAAAATTAAAACTCGCCTGATCAATGGAACCTTCCAAAAGTAGATCATTCAACAATAAACTCATTTTTGAGTTGGATATGTTAACTTCTTTGATCGAGGCCCTAGAATATTTATTGTTGTCTTGTAACAAATCTTTCATTTTGGACTCGTAAATAATGTGGTCCATCAACACAGTCCCACCACCCTTGTCTGGATGCATGATCCTAATGTTATTGTTGTTCCTCAATTCGTTAAACACTTTCCTCTCTTCACAGGATAGGTTGGAAAAAATCTTGTGCTGATTTATAGTGTTTCTAACTTCTCTTTCCATAACAC
This sequence comes from Protopterus annectens, assembly GCF_019279795.1. Classification (NCBI taxonomy): domain Eukaryota; kingdom Metazoa; phylum Chordata; order Ceratodontiformes; family Protopteridae; genus Protopterus; species Protopterus annectens. The sequence goes on from NC_056730.1 coordinate 904,401,619, forward strand.
ATTCAAGATTTTTCAACTGTGGGTGCAGTGGTGGATTAAAGATACTTTTTTTCTTTAGGGGGTTGCTATCTAAAAGGCCCTGTTTGTTTTCTTGAAAAATTAGTGCCAAATTCATTTTCCTTAAAAACATTTTTATATCAACAATAACTTTGGGTAAGTAAGCTTTACGTAAAGGGATGAATTTGAACCCCTTTGAAAACAATTCAAAGTGTATAACAGTCAGTTCCATGTTAGTGTAATTGAAAATGTTGTAACCCTTACAATGAAAAGTATGTCCATGTTGGACAATAGATGAATCGTGGTTAACATTCATCTCTGGTTCCATCTGCGATTGTAAGGATGGTAACGGACAGGATTCTGGTTGCGAATCCTGTCCGACCTCCTTAAAGGGGGTGTTTGTAGTAATGGGGAATGGATATCCTGTCCTTCAAGGTCATGGTGTCTGTCTTCATCTATATCATTAAAAGCATACACATGACTTTTATCTGGACCTCTATTGTTTAGACGTCCAGAAGAATGAAAAGGTTTTGATAGTGGATATGCATTGTTTTCCCTATATTCTTTTAAATCCCTCTCAAGTTTACTTTCTTTCCTTCTTATGTTGTTAATACACTTGGTTTCAATATCAGAAAAAATATCAAAGTAAAATTTATTTTCAGTTTCAATAGTAAAAATTAAATCATTAGTGATATTCTTATTAATACTTTCTATCTTTTCCAAAAGAGAGGTCCTAATACGTTCATTTTCCTTAATAATAGCTGCCACCACGTCTAAACCACACTTATCAAAGATTTTGGTTAAATTAAAATAAAATTCTGAACCATGAATTACATTGTTAGGAAACTTTACAATACGAAGCCCCTTTGGTACAATTTGTTTCTCAAGACAAGTCCTGAGAAACGAACAGTCACATCCCAAGCGCTTGTATTTCTCTAGAAGATAGTATAATTCATCACAGTTTTCCCTATAGGATTTAACTACTTGCCCCTTTGGTTTGGGGACTCTATTAACATCATTTACAATAAAATCTTTGTCCAAAAATGCTTTAAAGCGTTGAGGAGAAGAAACGGAAGAAAAGTCACCTTGGTTTGCTGTACGAGTTTCCGTTGAGCCCCCAGCACGTCCATTAATAGAGTGGCCACTGGCAGGTTGAAAATTTGACCGCAGTAAAGGTGGAAAATCATCAAAATTAGTTCCTGTATTAGGTGAATCCATATCTAAACAGTCGTTCAAGGTGTCACGTAAAGAACTTCGTCTCGTCTGTTTGCTGCTAGCTAAACCATCAGAGGAACAACCAGGTCTGCCTCTGCCTATGCTGGAAGCCAATTGGATAATAGAAGAACAAGCCGGAGTCAGTAACTCAACAAGCTGTGATAGCTGACCTATCACTTTGCGTAATTCGCCCGTTCCTTGATGTTGGGGTGATCCAAGTTCGGTTTCACCCTCTGGATTCCCTGCCATCGAACGACCACAAAAACCAAGTAGCGATGATGAGCAAGCTTGACAAAGACCAAAACCAAAAAGATTTGCCTGCCCTGGAAATCCAAATGAAGGGTGAAGCCAAAATGTTAAAAAATACTCCTTTATTCAAAGCGAGTAGATAATAGTAACAGCTGGTGTAGTCCCAAGCACAAAATAACGCCACAACAATGCGTACGTTTTCGACTCAGTACATACAAGTCTTCTTCAGAAATCAAAACACAGATCTTTGTTCAAATAAAGCCTTATATATCAGCTGCACCAGTTCAAAATAATTAATTAACCAATGAAATCTTCTCCAATGCCAATTAATCTAATTAAACAGTAAAAAATGCATTCCTTAGTAAACCAACACAATTCATATATTTATTTAACTTGTTTATGATAAATAACAAGATAAAAAAAAAATTAATATTAAAATGTGTAAATATATACAATAAAATCCTATAGAATATAATTTAAATACCATTTGTACTTTAATTAAAACAGGTTTTAGTTCATACTGAAGAATATGTATGTGTTAAATGTTATCCAATAGTGCCCTCTTATGGTAAGTTTGCAAAATTTACAAAATTTCAAAGCTTGGCAGCTCTAAGTTTCAACACAGAGGAAATAGAAAACATATCATTAAGTCCTGGAAATTTAGTGGAATCCAAAATTATTTGCCACAATAATTCTTTGTATTGTAATTTTGCCTCCCACATACCCCTGATTTCTTTCGGGACAGTTTCCAGGACAAAAAAACTAAAAGTAGCTTGTGTGCATTTTAAAGAATGCCTGTATAGTGCATTTTTGTTGTTTTGTCTAATTATTTCGTATGTATGTTCGTAAATACGGTTTCTCAACTTCCTTGGTCTTTCCAACATAAAATGCACCACAAACATTACAAGTAGCAATATAAACAACACCTTGGGTGTTGCAATTAGAAAAAGTGTTGCTACCAAGGTTTTTGTATCTTGAGGGGATAACAATATGTGTTTGGTTAGCGACATGGGGACATTGTGCACAAAATCCACATTTAAAAGTTCCAAACCTTTTTAGTGAACCATTTGTTTTGTTGGGTCCGTTAAACTCAAATAATTGTTTGAAATTATTATCTTTCCTAAAAATAAATTTTAATGTTTTTTTCTTCTTAAAAATCTCCAAATTGGAGAATTCAATAAACTTATTCCATTCCCTTGTGACAACCTCCCTAATAACACCTGCATCGCCAGAATAATCGAAAACAAATGCTTCATTAAAGCTATTGGTAATGTTGTCAGATGAACCTGACTGAGTACAATAGGTCACAGTTTGTCCTAAAATAGGAAAAAATCGGTCACACCTGTGTTCAACCACTACATTTAGCATCTGTTGTAATAAACTTTCAGGATATCCTCTTTCCCTAAACATACCTAAAACAATATTGCTTTCTTCCAAAAAATCATTGTCACTAGATGTCATTCTACTAATACGGACTAACTGTCCTTTAACTAAATTTTTCTTTTGAAAGAATGGATGAGCACTTTTAAAATGCAAATATGAGTTGGAAAAGGTTGCCTTACGGAAAATTTTTGATGAGAAACCAGTATTACATTTAATAAGAGTAACATCCAAATATGTTAACTGACTGGGATTATAATCACAGGTAAAGTCCAGAAATGTTGTGGTACTTTTAATGTACTCTAAAATTCTTAAAGTTTTCAAAGGTTCCTTTCCAAAAATAACTATATCGTCCAGGAACCTTTGTATAAGCACCAATATTGTGCAAAAGGGCTTTCAAGAACGTACAGTTGTTCCCACCTAGATAAAATAATGTTCGCATAGGTCGGTGCACATTTGGCACCCATGGCAACTCCCCTAGTTTGTCTAAAAAATTCCCCCTCAAAGAACATGTAGTTGTTATTAAGTATGGTTTCCATGAACAGTAAACAGTTGTTAAAAACATCTTGAGAAAAAAGCCTACTGTCCCTCATACTATCTTCCAACCATTGAAGGCCTATATCATGTGGAATACAACCGAATAGGTCTACCACATCCAACGTGACAAACACTAGTTCTGGAGAGTATAAATTGTGCTTAACACTTCGAAGAAAATCCCAAGAGTCTTTCAGTGAAGTAACACCCTGGTTAGAAAGATGTTTAAGTTTTTCATCTACATATTTTGCAAGGGATGTAGTGACAGAACCTTCAGAAGAAACAATAACTCTTAGGGGTGGGTCACTCTGATCTTTATGTACCTTTGGTATACTAAATACTGAAGGAACTCTAGGGTGCTTATTGAGCAAAAAATTAAAACTCGCCTGATCAATGGAACCTTCCAAAAGTAGATCATTCAACAATAAACTCATTTTTGAGTTGGATATGTTAACTTCTTTGATCGAGGCCCTAGAATATTTATTGTTGTCTTGTAACAAATCTTTCATTTTGGACTCGTAAATAATGTGGTCCATCAACACAGTCCCACCACCCTTGTCTGGATGCATGATCCTAATGTTATTGTTGTTCCTCAATTCGTTAAACACTTTCCTCTCTTCACAGGATAGGTTGGAAAAAAATCTTGTGCTGATTTATAGTGTTTCTAACTTCTCTTTCCATAACACATTCAAGATTTTTCAACTGTGGGTGCAGTGGTGGATTAAAGATACTTTTTTGGCGGTGGGTGGTGGCAGTGATTTCTACCATATAATCTGGGTGAAAGGGGCTCAGCTGAAGAGCCTCTGTCAGCATTCCCCAGGAGTGTGTGTGGTTATATACACTCTTCTCAATGTGTGTGTGTGTGTGTGTGTGTGTGTGTGTGTGTGTGTGTGTGTGTGTGTGTGTGTGTGTGTGTGTGTGTGTGTCTGTGTGTCAGCTACTTGGGCAGGGACACGAAGTGCTGGTTGGACAGAGAGGGTGCTGGAGGTTTTAGCTTGCCCACTAGGCTGAGATCTGGACCCTATAGCTGTGTCAGTGGGGAGTCTTGTTGGGGACCTGGAGAGCAAGGGAGCGACCAGCCCCAGACTGACTGTGATCTCTGTGTGGTCTTAAGGGAAATTGCACTTTACTGTGTGTATTTGTTATCCTTTATTCCTATATGAGATGCCCCTCACTGGTGTTAGTGGTGTTCCTTGAGGCTCCTTGATTGCTGGGCCAGGGCACGGGCGTCACAATCTGGATGATATAGTCATTATATGGGGGGATCTATTTTGAGTGAATTATTTGAATTTATGACAATATTACCTGACATAGTTCCTTTGTAGGTGAAATTAGTGCTTTTATTTTTTATTATTTGGATGTTACTGTATCTAGAAATATTAATGTTAATGTATGTGACTCTAAGAGTTTTAGGAAAATATTATCCTTACAGTATGTTTTTTTACAACAATTGGTATCCCCTTGGCAGAAAAAGAATATTGTGAAAGGTCAGATGCTTAGATTGTCTTAATTAGTATCTGATGACAATCCGTTGTTAAGGAAATGGATGTTTTGAAAGATGTGTTTAAATTTAGGGGCTGCCAATATCATTTCATTGAAGAAATTTACAACAAAGTTGTCCAGTATAGATGGGTCAAATTCTCCCCATTACTGAGAGGACCTGATAGCATTGTAAAAAAATGTGTGAATAATAGGAAGAATTTTTCTGAAGCCATGATTTTAAGTTAGTATCACAAACTTAATGAGATGAAAACAGTTTTAGGTATGATTTGAAGCAATGTTTTTGATATTTGGGCTAACCGGGAAGCTGGGAGCGACACCCAACTTTATATATAAAATGGTCACTAATTAAAATTGTGTTTTGAAAACAACAGCACCTTACAGTATAATTTTTTATGGAAGCAACAAAGAAATGAAGTGTTGTGGGGCATGCTCCCAGTGTAGATTTATAATGGGGACAGCTATCATTACCAAAGAGAACTACCCCAAAATTATTCCTTCTAATGGAAAGTTCAACTGTAATATGAATTGGGTAGTGTATGCAGCCCTTTGGGCATCATGTACTGCTTTCAGCATTGGCAAAACTGAAGGATCTTTGAGATACAGAATTGACCAACATGTATATACTATAAAATCTAGGGGGCTGTATTGGCAGTTTCATTTGGATGCTATTACACCCCCAGGACTTAAAATTATTTCCATCAGCAGCCTGTTAATACAGAAGCAGGAAAGACAATCCTCAGGATTCATTAAACCCTACACAGAGTGTAGGAATAGTGAAGCAGCTGCTGCATGGAACATGGTCGCCGAGTGATCCAGCAAAGGGCTCCCGGGACATGCACGAGCGCTCCTACACTATTCCTACACAGACTCCACTGCCTAATGCTAATTACCTCATTTGCTGGTCAAAACCATGCAAATGAGGTGAATTAGTGATTCAGCAACAGGCAGGAGTCTGTGCAGGAATAGTGTAAGAAGCAGAAATGTGTTCAGTTAATAGCTGAACAGATTTCTGCAAATTAGAAAATGGAGGCATAACAGCTCAAAATAAAGCATGTATTATATTAAGTAGGCATGCCAATGGCCAAATATATGGCCATTGGCATGATAAATACTTTTAATTGTTTTAAAATAAAACTTTTTTGGCCACTCTTGACCATTTAAGCATAGGGTAGTGGTGCGCAAATGGGATCATGCTGAAAATAAAATAAAAAACAGTAAAAATAAATTTTTACAGAAATCTGCATTTTTCCATTATAGTCAATGGTATGCAGAATGAAAACAATACCAGGGAATAGTGGTTGCTAAGGAGAAAGGCCCAGTCTAAGTGTGGTAACTATGGAGTATGGCAGTGGTGTATGCAAATGAGGGGATTTATACTGAATCACAACTTTCTTCTAAGTGTCAGACTGCACCTAACTGTGTAGGTGCTCTAACACCACTGTGTAGGCAGAAGGAGCAGCTAACATGAATAGAGGGTGTGACATGCTTGCTGTAAGCAAATTGGAGCTCAGTGGCCCGTGTTTGCCCTTAGCTAAGCACAGCTAAGGAAGGGTGTGTGTCTGAGGCTGTATTGTTTTATTCCATGAAATGCATAGCAAAATTTCTGCTTAAAACTGTTTACTTTAGCTAAATGGGTTTGTGTGGTGCACACTGGGCCTAAAACAAAACAAAAACAACCCCCCCACCCCAGAAAATAGTAGAACTGTTTACAACTGAGCACCGGGTATGCACGGCATGCATCGGGGCTTAAATGGGGAGGAACTGGGAAGGGGAAACAGCAAAAGGAATGCAGTCAAAGAGAACTACCATAGCTGGCAGGTGGGATGTATCAGAATCAGCCAATTACACAGGCAGCAGCCCAGCAAACTACTATAAACTAGGCTAAAACATTTCAGTCTGTTTTTTCCCACAAACTCTACACCACTGGTGTACACATTCGGGGGAATTTTAAACTGGCAAAACTAACAAAACATGTTGGGGGACACTGTTGACCTGATCTACCAGCATGTGCTAGAGACTGAGGGTGGTGAGGAAGATAATGCTGACAACCAACTCAGACGGAGGAGGAGGAGAAGAGTGTTCAGACCCAGGGTAACCTACCAGGGGCTACATGATCTGGAGGTAGTAGAGCACTACAAGGTGGAAAGGGACATACTTTAGCAACTTGTTGAGTTGTGCTGGCCTCACCTCAGACCCAGAACCAACAGAGGGTAATGCATCCCAGTGGATACCAAGGTATGTGTAGCCTTAAGAATACTAGCTACAGGTACTTTCCAAAGACCAACTGGAGATATCATGGGGGTCTCACAGACATTGGCATCCAGGATACTCCACCAGTTCCTGGATGTCATGTGAACTCATGCCTCAGAGCACATTTACTTCCCCACCACCTGTGAGGAGAGGACCAGCAATATGCATCTCTCTTCCACCATGTAGCAGAATACCCAGAGGTACTGGGGGCCATAGACTGCATGCACATCCACATCAAAGCACCACCTGGTGACCAGGGTAGTGTCTACCTAAACCCCAAGGGGTTCCACTCCATCAACTGCCAGGTCGTGTGCGATGCCTAGGGCATTATCATGAATGTGTGTGCTGGCAGCCCTGGAAGCTATCACAACTCCCACATATGGCATTCATCACAGCTGTACCAGGTGTTTGCCAGTGGGGTAAACACATATGGCAATCTGATGGAGATGCTGGCTATGCTCTGAAGCCATGGCTGATGTCACCCATCAGAAATGCACACACACACGCACACACACACACACACACACACACACACACACACACACACACACACACACACACACACACACACACAGACACACACACACACACACACACACACACACACACACACACACACACACACACACACACACACACACACACACACACACAAGAATGCCATAATGAGCCACACGCCCAAACCAGAATCATTATAGAGTGTGTTTTTGGGATGCTCAAGTCACAGTTCTGCTGCCTTGACATATCTGGTGGAGCCTTGCAGCACTCTCCAGTTACATGTGCACACATGTTCATAGTATGTGCCATGCTACACAATATTATCCTGCGGAAACAGCTGCAGCAGGAACAAAACGGGGAAGGGCCACACAGCCCTCCACCATTGTCAAGGTCTCCACAGGCACAGATGGACTTGGAAGAGGAACATGCTGAGCCTGCCCCTGTAGGCAGACGGAGGCATGCCCAGTATGCTCTGTCCTTGGTAAAGTGGCAATGCATAGCACATACACTGACACAGTAGGGTCTGAGGGACTGATCTCTCTCTCTCTCTGATTCACACACACAGTAAAATGGATGCCAAACATCACACCACCTATACCTTACCATGTATAGGAAGTATACTGTGTGCATCCGACATAATCAACCCTCAAGTACCATCCTCACAACAGCTTCAGGCACAAGGTAAGTCAGTCTCCTTAACAAAATAAATGAATGGAGTGGAATGTTCTGATAGCATATCTATGGTATTGATTCAAGCATGCAAGGGAATTGGGTGGCTTACTGGGATAGCAGCAGACAACTGACAGCTCTGTGGGCCAGCAGGAAGTGTATTCCCAGGACTGGCCTGCCCACACCATGCAGTACCACCCTAGTTGAAAAATACCACTGCAGTATATGTGGTTAACCAAATAACTGGGGGGTCATAGGTCACATGCATGGATGTCAAAGTGGGGATCCCATACCCTCTCCCAGCCTCACTCAGCAGATCAGCCTTAGAAAACCATACAGAAATGTCTGGGAAAGGCCCCCACATGGCGACATACATGAAATCCCAACCTACAGACTTTTACACAATGATATCACAGCAGGTCTGGCAGTGGTAGTATGGCTTTGAAAGGTAAGAAGTCTGAAACTACAAATGTTTATGCCAGAACTATCTGACCTGTGTTCGATACTGTTATGCCTGTAGTCTTAAAGACAGGGCACACCACTGTGCTAAATGGGACCAAAATGTTAAGCAAATATCAGCATAAATTCTGTAAATGTGTATTGTATATAGATGTGTCACCCCCCCCCCCCCATAGTCCCATAGAAATGCAGTAATATGTCCCTAGCCTTATGCAGCATCCAGTCATCAACTAGAGTGATGACTCAACACAAACAGAAAGCAATTGTCAGTAACACCCACAGTCAACTTACTGGTACAATCCCAGGGTTGTCCACTACCAGCAGCCTGGGAACATATGAACTTCAGAATGCACTGCCTTGCTACAGATGGCCTGCATCTGTCACACCTGGCCTACAGGCCTGTGGAAAATGCCCATGCATCACCCACAGTACCCTGTCAGGAAGTGTCATGGGTTCCATAACACTAACATAACTCAGTCTACAAAATGAAAAGAAAGGCCATGCTGCTAACTGCTAGGAGAAACCTGCCAGTGTCATAGAGCTAGAAATCTGGACAAAGCTATGATTAATAGGGTGAAAAAGATCCAAAGAGAAGGACTCCTTTGAAATACTGCTCTAATAATGCTATAAAGTTGATGGAATGTTTGTACTAGCACAGAATGTCTGATGGATACGAAGTCTGAAACTGCAATGTCAACTGCCAGTAATATCTGACTTCAACCCTTAGTGACTTGCAAAACACTTTTCCTTGAAAACCACACTTTTTTGGGTAACCAACAAGATATATGAGTCATGAATGTGGACATTCTGTGATACCCTGTACAGTCGACAGGCAGGGCTAGGAGTCTAAGCTTGGGAATGCACTCATTGCACGCAGTCCTAACCCTGGAAGATGGTGACATGTCTTCACCCACAGTACCCTGGCCCACAGCCATGGGGAGTAACACACCCTTCCCTGATCACTCATCCTATGCAACATCCTGACCACAAAATGTGGTCATCCAAGCAAAATGAGGTTGGCCATACATATATATGTGAGACAAACACACACCTCCATGCTGGTCAAACAATCTGACAAACACAAGACCCTCCAAGTGCAGTTAACCTTTGAGAAGACTCCTATGCAAAGTACTTGTAGCTTTAGCCAAACATATCTGACCCAGGACACCCCCCCCCACATATCTTATCTCCTACAAATCTATCTGGAGTTTGCCTGTCACCCTGATCCTGAAAGACTTATATTACCCAACTGTGGACTGGAAATCAGACCAGGCCAGAACAGAAATACACAGAGATTCAACGATTGTAATATATCACCAAGGTGCTGGACCATTTCCACAGCACCAGCAGTCAATTGTTTGTAGGCACACCTTTCAACAGGCTGAATTATGCCAGAATGTGTAGCATTTGGTTCATAATCCTGGTGTGTGCATCATCCATCCTGCATTCCTCTGGTAAATCACTGTGATGATCTGAGGAGGTATGTCATGAGGTACTGAAACAATACATGACCATTTCAAATGGCATATATGTCAGATATCTGCTAAAACAAGCCCTGTAACCCTAGCAACCCATACATTACTGAGGGAAATAGTCACAATCACTGTATGGCCCATTGTCTCCCCATTTTGATAGGTTATCTCCAGATATCCTGTGCCAACAGGTTGAGAGGTATGGCAGTAGCACAAAACAAACTGGACTGGAGGACAACAGTCCCTGGAATGGAGTCCCACATGTACTATAGAGAGTCACACTGGCATGCTCATACACATAGAGAAATGTCAGTAGGATCTAGGAATAAACAGGCCTTCCCCACCCAGTGTATGTCTCATTGCCCTACCTTAGCAGTCCTGAATCCAGTCCTGAATCCTGGTGTGATAAATGCATAACAATGTAGCCACAATAAATAGATATGTAGGGGTTCTACTCCCAGTCCTGGCAAATATGTGTGAGAGAAGAGTATCTTTGTGTGTGTGTGTGTGTGTTTGTGTGTGTGTGTGTGTGTGTGTGTACTTTAGGTCAACATACTGGTGTCAGACCTGCTCAACAGTTCAGGGGATGCCAGTAGTACTGGTGAGATATCATGGTCGAGATGGTCCCAGGCCTTTGCTTTATACTGTGAGTCCTGGTACTGGCCCTGCAGCAGGCTCTTATCATGATTACCTATGAGGAGTCCAGCCATGACCCTGGACTCCAGGATGCCCCAGTGCTGCACCCTAAAGTGCAAACCTTCACCTACACCAGCCATGGTTCCTGCGCAGGTTGAACTATAACAGGTACTGGCTGTGTTCCCACCTGTGCAGTTTAAATAAGGCCATATTCCCAACCTTTGCCATCATTGGCTGATTTTGAAAATGTTAAGCACAGCTTAGCGGTGCACAAATCCGCTAAGACAAGTTGAGGTTGAGCACTGCTTAAAGGGGTAGATGTTAAGCTGTGCTTAGCGGTGTGCAAATCCAATTACCTAAGCTGACTGCTGCTTAACATTCACATTTAAGAAATGCTTATACCAACCAATCATAGCTGAGCACTGCTTGTCATTGCCCACTTTTCATTTAAAAAAAATATCAGATTATGACTTCATTAATCATTACTGACATATTTGTAAGTGTATATGATTTACTTTACATGATGTCCCACTATGTGCTTTCATTACATTACCATGGGGTGTGACTATACTCTATGGGACACTTGTGTGTACATGGGTGAGTTCACATGTTATATGCACTCACACTTACATTTTTAGACCAGCTACATTACCCTGGTTGACAGATATCAATTACTACCTAATTTAAAATTAAAATAATAATTTTAACACTGCTTTCCCATGTAAAAATAAAGTGACTGTCATGGTACTCAAACTGTGCATGCCTGCATGCGAAGCTGGGACTCTAACCACTACACTATCTCAGCATTAGCATTTTAGCTGTCTATTTTTATTTATCTCATATGGGATGTTTCAACAATGTTGAACAGAGGACCATGATGTGCACGTCCACCCAGCTATGCTGAAATATACATTGGAATGGAAAAAAATATAAATTTATAGGACCACTTTATTTACATGTATCTGAACTTCTTATCAGTTACAGTAAGGGAAATTGTAAAGGAAGACTCGAATTCCATTTTAAAACATTTTTTATTCCACCAACATACATGGTGGAATAAATTTTTTTTTTAAAATGGAATTCGAGTCTCCTGTTGCTAGCTTGGTGCACATTTCTTTGAATTATTGGTTACTTTGTGCCTTTCCACATTTTTCCTGAAATTGTAAAGGGACACATAGGGATAGATTTTACTTATTGGTCTTACAAAGTTAGGAAGTGTGACTGTGGTTTCTAGCAACTAATTTGCAAATCACTCGGGCTTTAAGTCAGAACATACTGACAGACATTTGGATTTCAGACTTTACACCCTTCGGGAAATCATCGCCACTGCAAACCTTTTATTCTATCAACTTTTCGGGTTTGTCAGTGCAATATTTAAAAGTGTCCCTATTTTTGTGCCTTTGTCCCCACATTATTTATGGCTATGTACAGCTTTCTTGCTCTAGAATGTTGAGAAGTATGTGAGGCAGGGACCTAGGCATTATGTAGCAACCTGTACAGTTGATGGCTATGGCTGTACAGCACTTTCAGATGGAATACATTCGTGTTTCAGTCTTCCTACCCTTTGGGAAGTCTGTGCTACTGCAAACCTTTTGTTGTATCGGCTTTCCAGAGTTATCAGTGCAATATGGCTTTGTACAGCTTTCTTGCTCTAGGAGGGTAAGAATTATGTGAGACAGGCATTTGGCATTCTGCAGCAACCTGTACAGTTGATGGTTATGGCTGTACGGCACTTTCAGATGGCAAACATTTGTGTTTCAGTCTTTCTACCCTTTGGCAAGTCCGTGCTACTGCAAACCTTTTATTCTATTGGCTTTCTGGGTTTGTCAGTGCAATATTTAGAAAGTGTCCCTATTTTTATGCCTTTCTCCCCCACTAGTTATGGCTTTGTACAGCTTTCTTGCTCTTGGAGGGAGGGATGTATGTGAGGCAGGCATCTGGACATTCAGCAGCAACTTGTACAGTTGACAGCTATGGCAGTATAGCACTTTTACAATGCAGGGTGTGTGTGACAGAACCTGTGACACACCCTCTACATTCTTTCTTGCTCCCCTAGCTATTTCAGTGTCCACAGACACTGAAATACTTAGTTTATATTTCATTTCTGTGTCCACATACACTGAAATTTATTTATTTATTTATTTATTGCCATTGGTTTACCAGGATAGTCCATTGGGCCATAAAGAACCCGTTTTCAATGGAGTCCTGGGGAGAAAAGCTCCATAACAGAAGGTATTTTCAACATTTAACAGTTACAATATTAGTACAGAGAGTTATTAATATTGTGTAAACAAACCAATGTAGAACTCATCAATTAGAATAGCAGTCATAAAAGTTAGAACAATAGGAAGAAATGTACTAGAATTAACATAATGCTGATTAGAGAATAAATGTCATAGGTATAGAAGTAGAATATGGTATTGAGGGTGAAATAAGTAGAGTTAGTTAAGTGGGGTGGGAACAAGAGCATTCCCACTGAGAAGCTAGATGAAAGTGAAGTGACTTTTTGAAGGCAGAGTGGTTAGAGGTGGTGCGGATGAGTGGAGGTAGGGAGTTCCAGAGGCGAGCGAGGCTGAAGGAAAGAAGGTTTTTGCCTGGGGATGAGTTCTGTGTGTACTTTGAGTAGATTTTGATTATTTGACCTTAGAACTCTGTTAGGTAGGTGCATTTTAAAGGCAGAAGAAAGAGAGGGACAGAGGGTAGGGTTGAGAATAAGCTTATGGGCTAGAGTTAGTTGAGTATAAGTTAGTTGATTGGGAAGTTCTAGCCATTTTAGCTTATGGAGGGAGATGCAGTGGTGGGTGGAGGATTTTTGGCTGGTGGCAAATTTTGCAATTTTGTTGTAACAGGAGGTAAGTTGTTGTTTTAAACAGGGCTGAAGATTAGTTAGTAGTGGGGCACCATATAGAAGGGATGGGATTAGGAAGGAGGTAGAAAGAGTGATTTTAGTGGCAGATGTGAGGTAGGTGTTCTGTCTATAAAGCATGCCAAGTTTCTGGTGTGTTTTTTTGATGTTAATTTGCAGGTGGGAGTTAAATTTCAGTTGGTTATTGATTTGGACCCCAAGAAGCTTGGTTTCTGATACTATTTCAAGAGGTGAGTTGTGTAGAGTAGTAATTGAGAAGGTACCCATGTCGGGAGGGATGACTTTGGAAGGAGTAAATAACATTAATTTGGTTTTGGAAGCATTGAGAGCTAGATGATTACATAGCATCCATTGTTCTGTGGAAGAGAAGGCATCTTGAGTAAGTTTTTGTAGGGTAGTAATAGAAGAGGCAGAACAGATGATAGTTGAGTCATCCACATATTGGATGATGCTAGAGAAAGGGATAGATTTGTGAAATACTTTTAGAAAGTGCCATATGGCACTTTTGAGTGCAGGTGGAGTGTTATATGTGCGTGCACTACTTAAACATACCCCCTGCACTCAGTATTCTTCATGTCCATTTAGCCTTAGCAGTAGCATGCCTTCATGAATATACAAGGCGCGCTGTTGTTAATGCTAATGCTAAACTGACATGGTTCACTCCGTGCAGGAATAGCATTATTCCTGCATGGAGTTAATTGAATCCTGGGGTATATTTTTTCCTTTTAAGTTTATGAATAATTAATTAATTTTATTAATTGTATAATCTTTTCAGATGTGTAATATTTTTAAATGCTTCCTTATATCTTTTAGATTTGATGACTTTGATTGGAGTAATGATGTCATGTGATGCGTGTCAGTATTTAAATATTGTTGCTTGTGTAGTTTTAGTATTTTGAAGATGTTCTATTGTCATAAAGAAAGAGCTAAATATAAATTTCTCAAAATTGAGTTGAGTATTGTGAATTGCATTCAGTTGGATTGTTTATTTAGGTTTTGGTGATACTATTTCCTTTGCACATCAGTATGTTGCAAGAACTGTGCAGTACCAAAAGAAATATGGAGGAGTCAAAAGGTGCAGTTTTACAATTTGGCCTATCATCATTGGTTGAGCTACCAACACAAGTGACCCAGAAGATAGACTGTGTTTTGCAAATTACTCCCATTGATAATTCTATTGTTTGTAACAACAGCACAGCATGAGGAAGTGTATGTAGTCTTCAGGCTGAGTTCTCTGGTACAAAAATCAACAATAATAATGCAATTTGCACTGAAGTAGTGTGTTGATTTTCAATGGTTAATAGTGATATTTCTGGAACTACTGCTACTAATAACAGCATATTCAACATCAATTCAACTTCAACTTCAACTTTATTGTCATATGTACTAGAGACAATGTCACGCAGTACAATGAATTTCTTATTCTGCAAGTCCTCCAGCAACATGAAAACATCAAAAATGAACAGAAAAGAGGACATAGTGAAGAAAAGCAATAAGCAATAATATAAAATATGAATATCAATAAATAGATAATTGTGCAAAAGATCACATTCGTACAGAGTGCATTTCACTCCTCCAAACATAAATTAACCTACAATGTTGGAGGGAGAGACAGTCGATGAAGTTTATTTATCAGTCTAATGGCTTGAGGTATAAAACTGCCTTTCAGCCCGGTTGTTCTGGCTGTTATGTTTTTATAATGCCTCCCTGATGGTAACATTATAAACAGTTTATGTTGTGGGTGGGTAGTATCCTTAATAATGTTTTGGGCCCTCCTGAGAACTCTTTTGCTATAAATGTACTCTAATGCAGGAAATGCTACTCCAATGATATTTTGTGCAGTTTTTATTAGTCTCTGCAAAGCCTTATGATCCCTTGATGTACTATTCTCAAGCCATACTATGATATAGTGGGATAGAATACTCTAAATTGTACATCATCAGAAGTTGGTGAGGATAGCATTGGACATGCCAAACTTCCTTAGCCTTCTCAGAATATAAAAGTGCTGCCAGCTTTTCCTTGCTAGGTCTGTGATATTATGAGTCCAGTTGAGGTCCTCAGAGATGTTAATTCCAAGGAATTTGAATGTGGCCACTCTCTCCACCTCAGACTCACCAATATATAAAGGTAAGTGCTGCCCTCTATTCATCCATGTATCAGTAATCATCTCCTTCATTTTGCTGGTATTGAGGAAGAGGGTACTGCCCGAAACTACTTCACAGGGCTCTCCACTTCCCTCCTTTATGCTGACTCATCACGCTCGGATTATCAGACCAATGACAGCTGTATTATCAGCAAATGTAACAATACTGGTATTGTGTTGGGAAGCAACACAATCATAAGTGAAAAGCATATATAGCATTGAACTCAAAACACAGCCCTGTGGAGTTCCTGGGTTTATTATTATTGATTTGGAGATGTTATTCCCCAGCCTAACTGACTATGGACCACCTGTTAAAAAATACAGGACCGAATTACAAAGAATAGGTGGCAGAGCCAGTGTGGACAACTTATTGGTGAGCTTAGTTGGTATCACAGTATTGAAAGCTGAACTTTAATTAATAAACAGCAAGCGAACATAAAAGTCCTTATTCTCCAGATGAGTAAGAACTGTAGGAAATGTATTAACTGCATCATCTGTTGATCTGTTTGGTCTGTACATAAACTGTAGAGGTTCCATTGTATCAGGTATAACAGATTGAATTTGACTAATAATGATTCTCTCGAAACATTTCATCACAACTGGCTGGTAATCGTTAAGGCAGTTGTCTTTGCCCTTTTTCAGCAGTCGAATAATAGTAATTGCCTTTTAAAAGGTGGGAATTGTAGCTCATGCAAGAAAAGGGTTAAATATATCAGCCAGAACACCAGCAAGCCCTAAAGCACAGAGTTTGAGTGTCCTTCCAGCAATATTGTCTGGGCTGGCTACCTTCCAGGGATTTATCCCCCTCCAGGACTTTACCACACTTGCTGGTGATGCTATGAAAGGTAGTGGTACATTCTCACTGCCCCTCTCTCTTTTGGTAATATCCTTTAACTCAGTATTTTGGACCTCAAAGCGGGCATAAAAATCATTGAAATCATCTGGTGAAAACTGCCTGTAAGTAATCATCCCAGTAACTTTATCATTGTAACCTGTGATATTTTCCAGTCCTTGCCACATGTGACTTATATTGGCAGTCAAGTAATGGTCTTCCAGCTTACGACTGTAATTCTCCTTGTCTGCTTTAATAGCCCTGCATAGATAATATCTAGATTTTTGTACACTCGCTGACATTGCCTGATGCATATGCCTTGGCGCGGCATGAAGGACAGGGTGAACCTTTGAGTTAATCCATGGTTTGTTATTTGGATATAGCCAGATATCTTTATGGGGCACTATGAAGTCGGCGCATGTGCTTATGTAGCTGGAAACTACTGAACTGTATTCCTCAAGATCAACAGTACCATCCTCATTCATAGCAGCTGTCTTTAAAACATCCCACTGAGTACACTGAAAACAATCCTGAAGCTCTTGTTCAGATTCCTCTTTCCACACCTTGACAGTTTTTCTTACAATGGGAACTTGCTTGAGGAGCTGCCTGTATGTTGGATAGAGAAATACAGAAATATGATCAGACTGACAAAATGAGGGTGATATGCAGCCTTGTATGCCCCCTTCACATTACTGTACACATGATCCAGTATATTTTTCTCCTGTGTAGGGAAGGTAACATAATGCTGGTATGCTGGCATCACAAACCATAAGTTGCATTGATTAAAGTCACCAGCCACTATAAACACTGCATCAGGATGTTTATTTTCTTGTACATTTATAACCTCATACAATGTCCCCAGTGCAGCCAAAAAATTGGCTTGTAGAGGAATATAAACAGCTAAAATAAACACAGCTGTAAACTCTCTCGGTAGATAGAAGGGTCTGCCTTTCAGTATTGGGTAATCTGCATCACTTCAGCAGTGTTTGCTAACAATCAGCACATCTGAATACCCTAGATTATTAATATAGATGCAAGTACCCCCACCTCTAAGTTTACCCAATACCGCCATGCAGTTCCCATGGTGGATAAAGTGAGTATGCAACCAGACATCTGAATCAGGAGTATTCTCTGATAACCTAGTTTCAGTAAACATCAGTACACAGCAATCCCTCATTCTCACTGGCTCATGATCCTGACTCAAAGATCATCCATCTTCTTCTCAAGACATCGAACATTAGCAAGCAGAAGGCTTGGAAAAGGTGGTCTGCTTGCTCTGACCTTTAATTTCACATGTTACCCACCTCTCCTACCTCACCTCCACTAAAAACATTCCTTTCTCTGGCTGAATTCATCAGCTCACTCCCCTGCAAGTAGACACAGGGAAAAAATATAATGTACCATGTGTACAGCAATGTGAAGGGGGCATAGAAGGCTGTATCATATGTACAGTAATGTGAAAGGGACATACAGGGCTATATCATGTGTACAGTAATGTGAAGGGGGCACAGAAGGCTGTACCATGTGTGCAGTAATGTGAAGGGGCATATAAGATTATAAATGTACAAGAAAATAAAGATCCTGATGAAGTAAAAAGATGTTCCCTGTCTGGTAAAGAAGGAATAATGTCACAAAACCTTCTGCCAATCTCTAATAACCTTTCTCTGTCTTATATAATCAGGGCAGATAAAGTTTGAACATCTGAAAACTTGAAAACCACTACTACAACAATGAAACAAGTATGATTGCAGGAGGAGAATGCAGAGACATCAGCTGAGATGGACACCATCTTGCAACAGATGTCAGATCAATGACAACCAAATGGGGGTTAGCAACACTCGTGCAGGTACTATTAGTAATTATAATGATTTAAGTTGTTTGTTTAAACAATCTTTTTTGTTTAGCAAATGTAAATCTGCTCAGTCTCACCCTACACAAGTGAACTTGAATGAGAAAATCAAGAGATTTGAAAAGCTGTTGAAAAAGTGCAGTGCTTTACAAATGGACAATGCTGTTTTTCAAGATTCAAACAATGAGGGTGGCACACTGGTTGAGGGTGACCCAGTGGCCAAGTGGTAGCCTTGTCCCCCCACAGCAGGATATTCTCTGGTTCAGTTCTTGACTTGGGTTCTCTCTTCTCATGGGTTTCCTCTGGGTGCTCCAGTTTCCTACCGCATTCCAAAGATATGCAATAGATAGATTGGACACTCTAACTAAGCTGTAGGTGTGAATGTGTGTGTGTGTGTGTGTGTGTGTGTGTGTGTGTGTGTGTGTGTGTGTGTGTGTGTGTGTGTGTTTGCGTGTGCAAGTGTGGTGGTATGGAAGAAAAACCATGATAGAGTTAGCCACTCGGGGGTGTGGAACTTGGCTCTAGATGATTGTCACTGTTGAAGTGACACCCTGACCCTATGAGTAAAAATGGGAAAAGGGATTGTGGATGGATGGATGGATGGATGGATGGATGGATTATGGTGATATATGTCTCTAAGGGTTTGCGAGTATACAAGTTCCCTAAACTCATTAACACCTATGTAGTGAGGAATGTCACACCTCTAACAGCATACACACATCTTGCATTTCAGAGAATTTTCTGAAAAAAAAAACGCAAAAGTATAGGATAAATTTAAATATTTTGTGAACAATAAACGCTATTAACATGGCACACATAGCAATGTTATCAGTAAGAAGTATTCTTTACAGTGATAATAGTGCATTCATAGTCATACTGTAACTACTGTAATATGCTATAATCTACTCAAACCCCAAATTATATTTTTGTAAACTTTCACGAACAACTGTTTTAATCTTGAAAGCTGTGTAGCTTGGGTCTATATTATAACACTGAAGTCTAAAAACATCGAATGTTATAATATCGACCCCATTCAATCGAAACACCAGAAAACTGAACAGACAGAATAGCGAATTTTTTCCAGGGGGAAAAATGTGCTGTTCCGACAAACATACACACAACTCAAGCATACCAATATGAATAATTCGCACACATACACATCACGAAACCCTACACTAAACCAGACATACACCACTAGCTACCCACTTACCTTAACCCAACCCTAACCCTAAGGTCCCTAACTATCGCACACTCACCTTACCCCCTCCCTAACCCTAACTCACCTATCCCACCCTAGCCCTCACGTCCACACAATCGCACATTTACCTGAACTGCACCCTAACCCTAACTCACCTAACCCATGCCCAATTGCGCACTCCCCTTCATTCACACATTTACCTTAACCCGGTCTGTAACCTTCGCTCCACAGTTGAGGAAATAGCGAAGCTGCAGAAACCGCCCACTGAATACTTTCCCTAGGGAAGTATTCGGTGTTCTGCAACTTCGCTATTTCAAGCATTCGCTCTACTGGGTTCGATATAATAACATTTGAAGTTTTTGAACTTCGATGTTATAATATAGACCCGTGTAGCTTAGACATATGTTGTTAGAACATTTTGTTAGCCATCAAGTTTGTTAAGATATATACAGAAAAATGAAAACATATGCTTAACTGTACAATTAGCAAAACAAATAATGATGGATATCACTCAAGATGTGCAATTTACAGTTCAAATATCAACGAAAGTTTTATTCGACAACATCTAGGGCTTCACCTAATGTCATGCAACAGTTATAAGTTATTTGTTTTTAAGGTACTAGGTCCATAGTACATATGAAAATATTGCTTATTTTCATAATTACTAGCAAACAGCTAATAATATTTCAAGTATAGTGTGACATAAACCAGTACTGACAGTGAATTGTCCTGTCTTTGGTGTTTCATACCACATACCTCAATAACATGCAGGTCTCTCAGGTATGAAAATACAAACATACATTTGAAAATGTAAATAATATGTTGCAAACAGAAATTGATTTCTCCACTGCAAGACATCCTAGACTAACAATCTTGGTGTCATTTTGGTGATCATTTCTTGCCCTTTCTAATGCCTCCTATTATTAGCTGATAAGTCGCTTAATTAAAGAAGCCAGACCCAAAATGTTTCCAGATGCCATAAGGTAGTATGTCAGGTGTGAAGTGAAAGTATAGAAAAAAAGACATATTGGGCATCAGTGAGATAATGAGATGGAAGAGAGAGATTGATTCTCCATATGGAATTTGTAGGTCTTTTTGACAGAACTTGCATCAGACATATGCAAATTTAAATCAAATCAATGAATGAGGCAAACTGGAATTAAAGGGAGGTATTAGAAAAATCCAGTAGACACTCTGGGTGATTTACTTTTTCCTTTAAATGAAAAGGTTTCTCTGAATTTATTTACTGATGTGGATTCTTATTGTGAGTTCATCAGAAAGAGGAAGGAAAAGAAATTACAATGAGGTGGGACGGTGGCCTAATGGTTAAGGTGTTTGCCTTACAAACACAAGGTGCAGGGTTTGAGTCTCACAAGGGATACTTGGCTAGGCTTACAATGGCTTGCAAGAGCAGTTAGCTTAGTACTAATCTATGAACCTATGAACCTATAAGAATATGATGCTGATTATGCTGAAAGGAGAGCTTACCCAGCTGCTAATGGGTTGCATAAGAAACAGAAGGATCATATGGAAAAGGTAAAATACAATAGATGTGTTCAAGTGGACACAGTTTTTCATGATGAGATTGAGTGTTTTCTTGGAGGAATCAGTCCCCCTGAGAAGATACTTAAGGATACAGAAAAGAATGGAGTCAGTACAATGCAATGTGATGGGTGTATCGGGGGACCTACAGTGGTATCAGGTGAAGGGGTGCAGCAACAACTAATACAAACTGGGAAGAACAACAAGCAGGGACAGAAACAGTGTACTGTTTTTGATTCCAGTGTGTTTAAAATTTTCATTTATAGTCATCTTGATATTATCCCCTGTGTGGAAAGCTCTTTTCCAAAGTGTTTACCTTTGTTCCATCTACACAGTTTAATGTGGTGGACCTACTAAAGGAACTTAACCTGTTTATGAGAAAACTCTATTTTAAGTTATTTGAAGATACTCATTTTATTGATCAGAGTAATGTCATTCTTAATAGGAAAAGTACCTTTAACCCTCCTTTGTTACCAACTGTAGCCCTCTTTGAAAACATGTGCGAAAAGGATTTGATGACTTGGGTGGACAAAAACAATAGAAAGGGCTGTTTTAACATGACTACTGATGAGAGAGGTTTAATGAACCATCTCTGTAATGACAATTATAATGCTCTACAAAGGGGGTGGGGTTGTCATTATGGACAGTTATAGCTACTCTCAAAAAATTTTGACTAAAATACCCTTCCTCTTGACAAAGCTATAGACCACTTCAATTCTGTCTTCCTAGACACTCTAAACTCTCTAGCCCCACTAAGAAACAAAAGAATAAAAACTACTACTGCTCCTTGGCTATCCAAAGAAACAAAACAAATTATGCATCAAAGGGACAAATCCTGGAAGCTTTACAAAAAGAATAAACTTCCCAGAATCTTGCTCCAATACACACAACGCCATAATCTTGCAAAACAACTAATCACTAAGGACAAAACATCCTACTATACTGAACTCCAGTCCAATAATTCTAAAAGCCCCAAGCAGTTCTGGAAATCCATAAACTCACTTCTCAATCCAGGCACCAAGAATAACCCCTGTCCTGATCCAAGTAAATCTAACCTAAAATTAGCGTCCCTATTTAACTCATTTTTAGAGAAACAATTTCTGACCTGAGCAACACTTTTCCCAATAATAATTTACCTGTCCTTCATTCTTCTCCTTCTGAGCCCCTTAATAACCTTCCCTTTATGTTTGAGCTCAAACCTGTCTCTACTAATTTTATAAAAAGACTTCTAACCAAACTTAAACTTTGCTCCAGTGCTCCTGATAACATTCCCTAATCCTTCCTAAAATGTGCTGCTGATGGTATAGCACTCCGAATCAGCATCATTATCAACAGATCTATAAAGGAATCATATGTCACTAAACTCTGGTGTTCAGCCTATATTCTTCCTCTCCACAAAGGAGGCAAATCACCGACATCTCAAACTTCAGCCCCATTGCTCTGCTCTCACCAATCTCCAAAATCCTAGAAAAATGCGTCCACCTCCAACTTATGCCTTTTCTGACCCAAAACCAACTTCTTACCCCTACCCAGCATGGTTTCCGCCCAGGCCATAGCAGTATAACTGCACTACTCTCCTTCTTCAAAACTGTCAATCAAGCCCAAGATTCAGGACACTTAGTATCTTCAGTTCTCCTCGATCTCTCTCGATACTGTTTCCCATAAACACCTTCTCTATCATCTCTCAATCCTACATCTCTCACAAAATGCTTTATCCTGGTTCTCTAGTTACCTGTCAAATATATCTCAGGCAGTTAAATGGAAGAACACCATCTCTACCTTCTTACCCACCCCAACCGGCGTACCACAGGGGTCCATCCTCGGACCTATGCTTTTTAACATCTTTATCAATAACTTTCACTCGGATATTTCTGACGCCAAAGTCATTCAATATGCAGATGACTCAACTTTAGTCTACTCTGCCTCAAACCTCCCTGAACTGCTGACTAAAACCCAAACCACTTTCTTAACTACTGAGAATTGGATGCGCCAAAATCACCTCTCACTCAACACAAACAAATTTAAAATACTACTATTTCCTCCCTCAAAGACTTTCTCCTATGACAAAAGTGCCTTCAAAGTCCTTAGCAAAACCAACTCACTTATAGAAGTGGTTCATTTCACCAAACTTCTTGGCATTACTATAGACGGACACCTCAAGTTTGATATCCATATCCAATAAAATATAAATAAAACCCACCAAAAGTTAGGTATACTATACAGGAACAATCTTTTCCTCTCCAGCTCTTCTAGGCATGCTCTGGCCACACCTTACCTTCTTCCTTCCTTATTATATGGAGCCCCTATTCTAACTAACCTGACCTCTTCCATCACCTCTAAACTAGAAAACTGCTATAATAAAATCTCAAAATTTGCCACCAAATCCAAAAATTCCACCAATCATTGCCTTACTCTTCAATCTCTGAATTGGCTAGAACTCACAAATTACCTAGACTACATCCAACTTACCACTGCACACAGACTTGTATTTCACCCAACAAAATGTCCTGCTCTAACAAACATCCTTCCCCCCTACACCCTAATAGAACTCTCAGATCTGAACACTAAAACTTAATTACTATCTACAAACCTAAACAACCTGCTGGCCAACTCCTCCTTTCTTTCTCACTAGGCAAGAAATGGAATTCTCTACCTTCCACACTAAGGACAATATCAAACTCAGAAAACTTCAAAACCCAGCTATTCACATACCTGCCCTCCAAATGGAAATGTACCTTCTTTCACTCTACCTAATAAGTAAATGCCCCCAGGAGGATTTTCCTCCTGGGTCTCTCGGCTCTCTATAACTCCCATAGCTATTTCCTAAGAGTATACCCAAGCTCTCTGCAACTCCTATAGCTACTCCATACATGATTTCAACTTTGTAAATACTGTAAATAGCCTCTTACTCTAAATGAATGTATGTAAAGTGTTTCCTTACTTTAAATCTACGTATGTATGTCTAAAGTAATCTGTACAGTATAACCTTTATGGTCTATCACAATGAACTTTGTTGCTCATGCTTGATATTGGATGTATATATGTAAACTGTACTTTATACTGTATCTTTTAGACTTGTATCTTTACTGTATTATGTATTACGGAGCATTTCTCCCCGGGCCTCCACTGAAAATGGGCACTTTGGGCCCAGTGGACTTTCCCGGTAATCAAACTTGAAATAAATAAAAATAAATAAATATTTTAACAATGGAGGGTTTTTTTGTTATTTCTGCTTCTAAAAATGATTTTAATATTGCCTATAAAGAGTCACATTTTTAACTGAGGGTCTGCATATAGAATGTGGAATTCCTAATGATTTAATTGATTTTTCACAGGTGAAGAATCTCATTAAGCCAAACAATTTTGGGCTCCTGAAAATCCACAAGTCCACTACTGACCATCTGTTAAGACCTGCTGATATGTCTGAATGGTCTAAAACTGAACCTATGGCTAAGTTTGTTGACTATAAGTTCAAGCAATTTTTAATAACAAGCCCTACTTATTGAGAGATTCATAGAATTTCCTTTGTTCATTCACTGATTATAGTATTTCCTCATCTTATTTGTTGTCTGTGGTAGATGTTAGGGACCTTTTTTGGTTATACCTCACAAGCAAGGGATTGAATCATTTCAAGAAGCACTGAGGTTTAAAAAAGAATGATCCACCACTGGTATTCATCTTTTCACTTGTGGACTTGTTGCATGGAGATGGTTTTGCACAATAATTTTGCATATTTTGAGAGAGAAAGTTTTTAAACAGATATATGGTGTGGCTATGGGACCAGCAGTAACAACCGTTGCTTTTGCCTATATTGTACTTTGTTAGTGGGAAAGACCTTCTATGTTTTCATCCCCTTACTGACAATTTATTATTAATTGTTTGCATTATCTGTGTGAAGGCTGCCAGCCTAGCCAGATAGAATTTTATAGATAATTCTGTCATTTGTAAATATTAATGTAAGCCACAGGCTTGTTGTCTTAAATGGAAAAATGCTGTTAAATGTGGAACTGCAAAAAAAAATGTAACAACAGTGCACTCTGCTGTAAGGAAGCTAAGTCGAGCATTTTATGACTGTCTTTGATCTTTAAAGTTGGCTCCAGCCTGTCTAGATGAAGGAATTCTTGCTATTGTTTTAAGACCAGAAGTTAATGGCAAGAATTTGCATGCATAAATGTCCTTTATGGCTTTGCTTCCTGACCAGGTGTGAGCTTACTAAAGAATGTAGCCTGTAGCCTGGGAACCCCAGGAACGTATGAAGAATGATGTAATGTGAACCAGGAATGTGATTTTAAAAATAGAATAAGAGAGTATTATGCATTTTTGTCTTGACCATCCAACTCATCAGCACTCTGCCTGTGTTCTGTATGTAAGTTTATCTTAGACTTGTGTTTTCTCTTAGAAATAGCTAGAAACTAGAAAGATTAGACTGTTTTTTTTGTGATTTCAGAACTGTACTATTGAATTATTTTAAGTATTTTTCTGTGATCTCTGAACTCTTGACTAGCACTGCATAGTAAGAAGTATTGTCTTGTATGTTTAGTATTTCTTACTAAATATTTTTACACCTTTCAACTGTGGCTGTTTTGTGTAGAGTTAATGTAAGCTCTAGAGTACATTGTATGTATATAGTGATTACTGTCCAAGTCACTCCAAATAAGCCTTGCTGTTCGGTCGTATTTACCATTTGGATAATAATATTGCGCAGCAATAATTGAGCACCCTTTTAAGGGCCTTTGCCTAGCTTATAAATATTGGCTGAGTGGTGGCAGTGATTTCTATCGTATAATCTGGGTAAAAGGGGCACAGCTGGAGAGCCTGTGCCAGCCTTCCCCAGGAGTGTCTGTGTGGTTATATAAACTCTTCTCAAAGAGAGAGTGTGTGTGTGTGTGTGTGTGTGTGTGTGTGTGTGTGTGCGTGTGTGTGTGTGTGTGTGTGTGTGTGTGTGTGTGTGTGTGTGTGTGTGTGTTTGTGTCAGCTACTTGGGCAGGGACATGAAGCACTGGTTGGACAGAGAGGCTGCTGGAGGTTTTAGCTTGCCCACTAGGCTGAGATCTGGACCTTATAGCTGCACCAGTGGGGAGTCTTATTGGGGACCTGGAGAGCAAGGGAGCGACCAACCATGGACTGACTGTGATCTCTGTGTGCTCTTAAGGGAAATTCCAATTTACTGTGTGTATTTGTTATCCTTTCCTCCTATATGAGATGCCCCTCACTGGTGTTAGTGGTGTTCCTTGAGGCTCCTTGATTGCTGGGCCAGGGCATGGCCATCAGACATTAATTGTTTGGCAGTGGTGGGATATCCACATCACATATTAATTGGTAGCAAATACTATTTGGCTTGTAATGGTGTGGGTAGAGTGAATTCCTGTAGCTTCTGTACAGTGAGCTTTGAAGGTGTTTTGTACTCTAAATCAGCCACACAGTGAATACTCAGAGTTCAGATCACTATTTTTTTATTTCATTTGTTAGCTTAGTTAGTCAGGGTGAGCAGGCAGCATGTCAGCAGAGGAATATGGAAAGCTGACAAGGATCCAGCTGGTAGAGATGTGCCAGGCTAGGGGACTGGTGCATGGAAACCTGACTAAGGCAGACTTGATTGTAGACTTGGTTACAGCTGCATCAGAAAACAGCAACCAGAAGGACAATCAGACTGGCAGAGGAGATATAATACCCTCAGAGAACGGACAACTCAACCTTTCTGCAGAGGACTTAAAATTCCATCTGGAGCTAAAGAGACTTGAGTTGGAGGCCAGGCGTTTGGAGACAGAAGCCGAGGAAAAGGAGCAGCAGAGGAGGCATCAGAGGGAAATGCTGACTCTTCACCAGAGTCATGGAGGTAATGGGGAAGGGAGTAACTGGAACCCAGAAGCACAAAAGGTCAGTAAATTTCTTCTGCAGTTTAAAGAGGGGGATGATTTTGATAGTTTCATTCATATGTTTGACAGGGTATGCAAACAGTATGGTGTTGACCAAAGGCTCTGGGTACGGATTCTGATCCCCTTACTCCATGGTAAAGCTGTGAGTGTTTTGTCAAAAATGTCTGATGTTGCATGTTTTGATTATACTGCTGCTAAAAACACTTGTTAGAATTGTTTAAACTAACACCTGAAACGTATAGGAAAAAGTTTTGTGATCATAGACGCAAGGCAGATGAAAGTGTGTGTGAATATGTTGCTGAAATGAGCACTTATTTCCATAGGTGGGTGAGTGGATGTCATGTCGCCACTTGTGAAGGCTGGCAGACCTTTTGGTGAGAGAACAAGCCCTTAGCACTTTGCCTGAGGACATGAGGATCTAGTTAGCTGATAGACAATGTGCTACTTCAGATGAGTTGGGGAAGAAGGGAGACATATACCTGGCAATCAGGGCATCCCTGCACAGGAAAGGGTCCCCCAGTACTGCTCATGGGTCTAAAGGAACCCATGGTGGGCAGCACAGACTGCCCCAACAGAATCTGCCAGTAGCAAGGGAAGCCACTAGTCCCAGTACACATCCAGGAGCTAGGGTTAAATGTTTTGAATGCAACCTGTAGGGCCATGTGGCATACAGATGTCCATGAAGGCAAGGTGGGAAACAAAAGGTGAGGGAGCCAGTAAGTGGGAAAGACAAAATGCCAATAGTAGGTTGCCTTGAGACAACAGGAGTACTAAACTACCATTCTGCAGATGTCCTGAGAAAGAAGGATTTGGATGAGACAGTATCATGTGCTTATGCAGTTACACACAGTCAGGCTAGGAGACAAGCATGTGGGTCTGGTAGCCTGGGGGAGGGCCAGACAGACTGCATACTTGCAGCCAGTACTGGTGAAGTAGTTACTTCAGGGAGGGAGCTAATCTGTAGCAGTGAGACTGAATGTGAGCCACAGCTGTTTGTGGGTATTGATGTTCCCTTGGACAGAGTGACTGCAAAGGTAGAGGTGAGTAGTAGCTCCCAGGCTGACAGTGAGGCACCACTCTCAGAGGATGCCAGACTTCCTGTGGAAGGAGAGCTGATAAGGGTTACAAGGAGAGAGTTGAGACAGGCTCAGCTTTCAGACCCTACATTGCAAGGCCTAATGCAGGTAGCTAGGGACACACCGGATTCTCAAGGAAAAGGAGAATATTTATACTGGGACAAAGGGTTACTATACAGAAAGTGGACCCCTGAGGGAGGGCTAGAAGGTGAGAGAGTACAGCAGCTGGAAGTGCCTACAGTCTACTGTATGGCACTTCTAGCCATAGCCCATGATATTCCCTTTGCAGGGCATATGGGCATAACACATACAAAGAGGCATATTATGCAGAACTTCTATTTGCCTGGAATTTCCAGAGATGTAACAGAGTACTGCAGAACCTGTGAGCAGTGCTAAAAGGTAGGCAAGGCAGGAGACAAGGTGAGGGCTCTTTTGATGCCTCTGTCTGTGATTGAGGAGCCATTTCAGAGGGTAGCTATGGATATTGTGGGTCCTATGAGTACCCTAAGATCCACAGGGTAAACGTGTATCCTAGTGATACTGGATTATGCTACACAATACCCTGAGGCAGTGGATTTGTCCTCCATTGAGGCAGAGAAGGTTGTAAATGCTTTGTTAGAGATTTTCAGCAGGGTAGGTTTCCCAAAAGACATACTGACTGACAGAGGTGCCAATTTCATGTCAGACCTGCTAGCTTGTCTGTGAAAGTTCTGTGGGGTGAAGCACAGGAAGACCACCCCCTACCATCCCCAGGCTAATGGTCTTGTTCAGAGGTTAACTACAATCAAGTCCATGCTATGGACATTTGCAGATCAGTTTAAGAGGGAGTGGGACACATATTTGCCCCATCTGTTGTTTGCTTACAGAGAGGTTCCCCAGGAATCCACAGGTTTTTCACTCTTTGAGTTGTTGCATGGGCATAGGGTGAGGGGACCTTTAGATTTAATTCAAGATGAGTGGGAAGGTGAGTGCAAGTCTCACAAGTATTCTGTTGTGGCATATGTCCTAGACCTCAGGACAAGGCTCAGGGAACTCATGGGCTTGGCCCAGGAGAACCTGGCAGAAGTCCAACAACAGAAAAAAGGTGTGGTATGACAGGAATGCTTGAGCTAGACAGTATACTGTGGGGTAGCAGGTAATGATTCTTATTTCTGTTAGACGCAACAAGCTGCATGCAGATTGGGAGGGACCCTACAAGGTAGTAAGAAAGGTAAGTGATGTTAATTACATGGGGGAACTGCTATACAGAAGGCAGGGGCACATATTGTACCATGTTAACATGATGAAAACTTACGATGATAGGGAGGACCTTGTGCTGAGCATTTTCAGTGGATTGCAGGAGGAGTCTGAGGGAGATCTGAGGACTGATCTTCTCAGTGAGGCTCGGGCTGACACCACAGTGGAAGGGGTAACAATGTCCCGGCAGCTATCTCCTACCCAGGTTCGGGAAATCCGAGCAGTGTTGCAGGAATTTGTTCACTGGGAAACCAGGGTACACCCACCTGGGGCAGCACCAGGTGGATACAGGACACCAAAGGTATATTAGGCAGGCCCCTTATAGAGTATCTGAGAGAGTCAAACAGACTCTGAGGGAAGAGGTTCAGGAGATGTTGGAACTAGGGGTGATTCAAGAATCCAACAATCCCTTGTCCTCCCCAGTGGTGGTGGTGCCAAAGAAGGATGGCAGCGCCAGGTTCTGTGTGGACTACAGGAAATTAAATAGTCACACATAGATGCTTACCCAATGCCTATGACAGATGAGGCCCTAAAGCAGCTGGGTGGGGCTAAGTATTTCACAACCATTGATCTTACTGAGGGTTACTGGCAGGTGTCCTTGACTCCCAGTGCGAGAGAAAAGTCAGCCTTTGTGACTCTTTTTGGTTTGTATGAGTTCACAAAGATGCCCTTTGGGATGAAGAATGCCCAAGTAACTTTCCAGAGGCTGGTAGATCATATCCTAACAGGAGCAGGAGGGTTTGCCCTTGCTTACCTAGATGATATTGCCATATACAGCCATTCCTGGCCAGAGCACCTTGAGCATGTCAGGGAGGTGCTGGGCAGACTACAAAGGGCAGGGATGACCATTAAGCTGAGCAAATGTTAGGTGGGTATGGCAGAGGTCTCCTACATAGGACATAGAGTGGGGAGTGGAAAGATAAGGCCAGAGCCTGCCAAAGTGTAAGCCATTTAGTCATGGCCTGCACCTGTTACTAAAGAGCAGGTGAGGGCATTTTTGTGGACAGCAGGGTACTACAGAAAGCTTGTCCCCCAGTTATAGTACCATAGCTGCTCCCCTCACAGACATGGCAAGGAAGAACAGGCCAGATAAAGTAGTGTGGACCCCAACATGTGAGCAAGCATTCCAGAAGCTTAAAGAAGCTTTGGGAGGACCCCCTGTGTTAGCCAGTCCAGATTATAGCAAAGAATTTGTTGTACAGGTGGATGCTTCGAACCATGGGGTGGGGGCTGTACTTAGCCAGATTTCTTCAGAGGGGGAAGAGCACCCAGTGGTTTAGCTCAGCCGTAGGCTCCAACCCAGGGAGGAATGCTATGCAGCTGTAGAAAAGGAATGTCTAGCTATAGTGTGGGCACTGCAGAAACTTCAGCCTTATCTGTACGGAAGGACATTCACTGTTATGACAGATCACAACCCCTAGGATGGTTAAACAGAGCCAGCCAGCAAAATGCCAAGGTGCTAAGATGGAGCCTAGGGTTGCAAGTATATGATATGTCAGTGCAGCACCGCAGTGGGATTAGCAATGCCAATGGAGATGGGCTCTCAAGTATACTCAGCTAGACCTAACCCTCTCAAGCAGTGTTTTTCAAGGGTCACTTGAAAAACTAGCTTGAGTTCTCGGGGGGGGGGGTGTGAAGGCTGCCAGCCTAGCCAGATATAATTTTATAGATAATTCTGTCATTTGTAAATATTAATGTAAGCCCCAGGCTTGTTGTCTTAAATTGAAAAAAATGCTGTTACATGTGGAACTGCAAAAAAATGTAACAACGGTGTGCTCTGTTGTAAGGAAGCTAAGTCAAGCATTTTATGTCTGTCTTTGATCTTTAAAGTTGGTTCCGGCTGGACTAGATGAAGGAATTATTGCTATTGTTTTAAGGCCAGAAGTTAATGGCTAGAATTTGCATGCATACATGTCCTTTATGGCTTTGCTTCCTGACCAGGTGTGAACTTACTAAAGAATGTACCCTGTAGCCTGGGAACCCCAGGAAAGTGTGAAGTATGATGTAATGTGAGCCAGGAATGTGATTTTAAAAAGAGAGAGAATAAGAGAGCATTAAACATTTTTGTCTTGACCATCCAACTCATCAGCACCCTGCCTGTGTTCTATATGTAAGTTTATCTTAGACTTGTGTTTTCTCTTAGAAATAGCTAGAAACTAGAAAGATTAGACTGTGTTTTTCTGTGATGTCAGAACTCTACTACTGAATTATTTTAAGTATTTCTCTGTGATCTCTGAACTCTTGACTAGCACTGTGTAGTAAAAAGTATTGTCTTTTTTTAGTATTTATTAGTAAATATTTTTAAACCTTTCAACTGTGGCTGTTTTGTGTAGAGTTAATTTAAGCTCTAGAGTACATTGCATGTATATAGTGATTACTGTCCAAGTCACTCCAAATAAGCCTTGCTGTTCAGTCGCACTTACCATTTGGATAATAATATTGCACAGTAATAATTGGGCACCCTTTTAAGGGTCTTTGAGTAGCTGATAAATATTAGCTGGGTGGTGGCAGTGATTTCTACTGTATAATCTGAGTAAAAGGGGCTCAGCTGAAGAGCCTTTGTCAGCATTCCCCAGGAGTGTCTGTGTGGTTATATACACTCTTCTCAAAGTGTGTGTGTGTGTGTGTGTGTGTGTGTGTGTGTGTGTGTGTGTGTGTGTGTGTGTGTGTCTGTGTGTCAGCTACTTGGGCAGGGACACGAAGTGCTGGTTGGACAGAGAGGGTGCTGGAGGTTTTAGCTTGCCCACTAGGCTGAGATCTGGACCCTATAGATGTGTCAGTGGGGAGTCTTGTTGGGGACCTGGAGAGCAAGGGAGCGACCAGCCCCAGACTGACTGTGATCTCTGTGTGGTCTTAAGGGAAATTGCACTTTACTGTGTGTATTTGTTATCCTTTATTCCTATATGAGATGCCCCTCACTGGTGTTAGTGGTGTTCCTTGAGGCTCCTTGATTGCTGGGCCAGGGCACGGGCGTCACAATCTGGATGATATAGTCATTATATGGGGGGATCTATTTTGAGTGAATTATTTGAATTTATGACAATATTACCTGACATAGTTCCTTTGTAGGTGAAATTAGTGCTTTTATTTTTGATTATTTGGATGTTACTGTATCTAGAAATATTAATGTTAATGTATGCGACTCTTAAGAGTTTTAGGAAAATATTATCCTTACAGTATGTTTTTTTACAATAATTGGTATCCCCTTGGCAGAAAAAGGATATTGTGAAAGGTCAGATGGTTAGATTGTCTTAATTAGTATCTGTTGACAATTTGTTGTTAAGGAAATGGATGTTTTGAAAGATATGTTTAAATTTAGGGGCTACCAATATCATTTAATTGAAGAAATTTACAACAAACTTGTCCAGTATAGATGGGTCAAATTCTCCCCATTACTGAGAGGACCTGATAGCATTGTAAAAAAATGTGTGATTAATAGGAAGAACTTTTCTGAAGCTATGATTTTAAGTTAGTATCATAACCTTAATGAGATGAAAACTGTTTTAGGTATGATTTGAAGCAATGTTTTTGATATTTGGGCTAACCAGGAAGCTGGGAGTGACACCCAACTTTATATATAAAATGGTCACTAATTAAAATTGTGTTTTGAAAACAACAGTTCCTTACAGTATAATTTTTATGGAAGCAACAAAGAAATGAAGTGTTGTGGGGCATGCCCCCAGTGTAGATATATAATGGGGGCAGCTATCATTACCAAAGAGAACTACCCCAAAATTAATCCTTCTAATAGAAAGTTCAACTGTAGTATGAATTGGGTAGTGTATGCAGCCCTATGGGCATCATGTACTGTTTTCAACATTGGTAAAACTGAAGGATCTTTGAGATACAGAATTGACCAACATGTATATACTTTGGAAAAGGTTGTACAAACAATGTTCTGAGTAAATATTCCAGAAGTTGTGCAAATTTTAAGAAGTTTGTCTTTTCTATTTCTGAGATTTCCCTGTTGGTTAGGGCTGGTAACTGCAGTGTGCTTTTAGAATCTAGGGGACTGTATTGGCAGTTTCATTTGGATGCTATTACACCCCCAGGATATAAAATTATTTCCATCAGCAGCCTGTTAATACAGAAGCAGGACAGACAATCCTCAGGTTTCATTAAACCCTACAGAGAGTGTAGGAATAGTGCAGCAGCTGCTGCACGGAACATGGCCGCCGAGTGATCCAGCAAAGTGCACGAGCACTCCTACACTATTGCTACACAGGCACCACTGCCTAATGCTAATTACCTCATTTGCTGGTGAAAACCATGCAAATGAGGTGAATTAGCGATTCAGCAAGCAGGCAGGAGTCTGTGCAGGAATAGTGTAAGAAGCAAAAATGTGTTCAGTTAATAGCTGAACAGATTTCTGCAAATTAGAAAATGGAGGCATGACAGCTTGAAATAAGGCATGTATTATATTAACTAGGCATGCCAATGGCCAAATATGTGGCCATTGGCATGATAAATACTTTTAATTTTTTTTAAATAAAACTTTTAGTTGGCCAATCTTGACCATTTAAGCATAGGGCAGTGGTGCGCAAATGGGATCATGCTGAAAATAAAATAAAAAATGGTATAAATACATTTTTACAGAAAGCTGCATTTTGCCATTATAATCAATGGCATGAAGAATGAAAACAATACCAGGGAACAGTGGTTGCTAAGGAGAAAGGCCCAGTCTAAGTGTCGTAACTATGGAGTAAGTCAGTGGTGTATGCAAATGAGGGCATTTATACTGAATCACAACTTTCTTCTAAGTGTCAGACTGCACCTAACCGTGTAGGTGCTCTAACACCACTGTGTAGGCAGAAGGAGCAGCTAACATGAAAAGGGGGTGTGTCATGCTTGCTCTAAGCACACTGGTGCTCAGTGGCCCATGTTTGCCCTTAGCTAAGCACAGCTAAGGAAGGGTGTGTGTCTGAGGCTGCATTGTCTTATTCCATGAAATGCATAGCATGCTCGTGTCCAGGGAGAGCCATTTCTGCTTAAAACTGTTTACTTTAGCTAAATGGGTTTGCGTGATGCACACTGGGCCTAAAACAAAACAAAAACAACCCCCCCCCCCCAGAAAATAGCAGAACTGTTTATAACTGAGCACCGGGTATGCGTGGCACTCATCGGGGCTTAAATGGGGAGGAACTGGGAAGGGGAAACAGCAAAAGGAATGCAATCAAGGAGAAATACCATAGCTGGCAGGTGGAATGTATCAGAATCAGCCAATTACACAGGCAGCAGCCCAGCAAACTACTATAAACTAGGCTAAAACATTTCAGTCTGTTTTTTCCCACAAATTCTACACCACTGGTGTACACATTCAGGGGAATTTTAAACTGGCAAAACTAACAAAACATGATGGGGGACACTGTTGATCTGATCTACCAGTATGTGCTGGAGACTGAGGGTGGTGAGGAAGATAATGCTGACAACCAACTCAGACAGAGGAGGAGGAGAAGAGTGTTCAGACCCAGGGTAACCTACCAGGGACTACATGATCTGGAGTTAGTAGAGCACTACAGGGTGGACAGGAAAATACTTTAGCAACTTGTTGAGCTGTGCTGGCTTCGCCTCAGACCCAGAACCAACAGAGGGTAATGTATCCCAGTGGATACCAAGGTATGTGTAGCCTTAAGAATACTAGCTACAGGTACTTTCCGAAGACCAACTGGGGATATCATGGGGGTCTCACAGACATTTGCGTCCAGGATACTCCACCAGTTCCTGGATGTCATGCGACCACATGCCGCTGAGCATATTTACTTCCCCACCACCCATGAGGAGAGGACCAGCAATATGCATTTCTCTTCCACCATGTAGCAGAAGACCTAGAGGTACTGGGTGCCATAGACTGCATGCACATCCACATCAAAGCACCACCTGGTGACCAGGGTAGGGTCTACCTAAACCCCAAGGGGTTCCTCTCCATCAACTGCCAGGTCATGTGCGATGCCTAGGGAATTATCATGAATGTGTGTGCTGGCAGCCCTGGAAGCTATCACAACTCCCACATATGGCATTCATCACAGCTGTACCAGGCGTTTGCCAGTGGGGTCAACACATATGGCCATCTGATGGGGGATGCTGGCTATTCTCTGGAGCCGTGGCAGATGACACCCATCAGAAATGCACACACAAACACACACACACATACACACACACACACACACACACACACACACACACACACACACACACACACACACACACACGCACACACGCACACACGCACACACACACAAGAATGCCATAATGAGCCACACTCACAAACCAGGATCATTATAGAGTATGTGTTTTGGGATGCTCAAGTCACAGTTCTGCTGCCTTGACATATCTGGTGGAGCCTTGCAGCACTTTCCAGTTACATGTGCACACATGTTCATAGTATGTGCCATGCTACACAATATTATCCTGCGGAAACAGCTGCAGCAGGAACAAAACAGGGAAGGGCCACACAGCCCTCCATCTTTGCCAAGGTCTCCACAGGCACAGATGGACTTAGAAGAGGAACATCCTGAGCCTGCCCTTGTAGGCAGATGGAGGCATGCCCAGTATGCTCTGTCCTTGGCAAAGTGGCAATGCATAGCACATAAACTGACACAGTAGGATCTGAGGGACTGATCTCTCTCTCTCTCTCTCTGATTTGCACACACAGTAAAATGGATGCCAAACATCACACCACCTGTACCTTACCATGTATAGGCAGTATACTGTGTGCATCCGACATAATCAGCCCTCAATTATCATCATCACAACAGCCTCAGGCACAAGGTAAGTCAGTCTCCTTAACAAAATAAATGAATAGAGTGGAATGTTCTGATAGCATATCTATGATATTGATTCAAGCATGCAAGGGAATGGGGTGGCTTACTGGGAAAGAAGCAGACAACTGACAGCTCTGTGGGCCAGCAGGAAGTGTATTCCCAGTACTGGCTTACCCACACCATGCAGTACCACTCTAGTTGAAAAATACCACTGCAGTATATGTGGTGAGCCAAATAACTGGGGGGTCATAGGTCACATGCATGGATGTCAAAGTGGGGGTCCCATACCCTCCCCCAGCCTCACTCAGCAGATCAGCCTTAGAAAACCATACAGAAATGTCTGGGAAAGGCCCCACATGGCGACATCCATGAAATCCCAACCTACAGACTTTTACACAATGATATCACAGCAGGTCTGGCAGTGGTAGTATGGCTTTGAAAGGTAAGAAGTCTGAAACTACAAATGTTTATGCTAGAACTATCTGACCTGTGTTTGATACTGTTATGCCTGTAGACTCAAAGATAGGGCACACGACTATGCTAAATGGGACCAAAATGTTAAGCAAATATCAGCACAATCTCTGTAAATGTGTATTGTATACAGATGTGTCACCCCCCCATAGTCCCATAGAGATGCAGTAATATATCCCTAGCCTTATGCAACATCCAGTCATCAACTAGAGTGATGGCTCAACACAAACAGAAAGCAATTGTCAGTAACATCCACATCAACTTACTGGTACCATCCCAGGGTTGTCCACTGCCGGCAGCCTGGGAACATATGAACTTCAGAATGCACTGCCTTGCTACAGATGGCCTGCATCTCTCACACCTGGCCTACAGGCCTGAGGAAAATGCCCATGCATCACCCACAGTACCCTGTCAGGAAGTGTCATGGGGTCCATAACACTAACATAACTCAGTATACAAAATGCAAAGAAAGGCCATGCTGCTAACTACTAGGAGAAAACCTGCCAGTGTCAGAGAGCCAGAAATCTGGACAAAGCTATGTGAAATAGGGTGAAAAAGGTCCAAAGAGAAGGACACCTTTGAAATACTGCTCTAATAATGTTATAAAGTTGATGGAATGATTGTAGTAGCATGGAATGTCTGATGGATACGAAGTCTGAAACTGCAATGTCAACTGCCAGTAATATCTGACTTCAACCCTTAGTGACTTGCAAAACACTTTTCCTTGAAAACCAGACTTGTTTGGGTAACCAACAAGATATATGAGTCATGAATGTGGACATTCTGTGATACCCTGTACAGTCAACAGGCAGGGCTAGGAGTCTAAACATGGGAATGCACTCATTGCACACAGACCTAACCCTGGAAGATGGTGACATGTCTGCACCCACAGAACCCTGGCCACAGCCATGGGGAGTAACACACCCTTCCCTGAGAACTCATCCTATGCAACATCCTGACCACAAAATGTGGTCATCCAAGCAAAATGAGGTTGGCCATACATATATGTGAGACAAACACACACCTTCATGCTGGTCAAACAGTCTGACAAACACAAGACCCTCCAAGTGCAGTCACCCTTTGGGAAGACTCCTATGCAAAGTACTTGTAGCTTTATGCAAACATATCTGACCCAGGACACCCCCCCCCCACATATCTTATCTCCTACAAATCTATCTGGAGTCTGCCTGTCACCCTGATCCTGACTGACTTATATTACCCAACTGTGGACTGGAAATCAGACCAGGCCAGAACAGAAATGCACAGAGATTCCACCATTGTAATATATCACCAAGGTGCTGGACCATTTGCACAGCACCAACAGTCAATTGCTTGTAGGCACACCTCTCAACAGGCTGGATTATGCCAGAATGTGTAGCATTTGGCTCATAATCCTGGTGTGTGCATCATCCATCCTGCATTCCTCTGGTAAATCACTGTGATGATCTGAGGAGGTATGTCATGAGGTACTGAAACAATACATGCCAGTTTCAAATGGCATATATGTCAGATGTCTGCTAAAACAAGCCCTGTAACCCTAGCAACCCATACAATACTGAGAGAAATAGTCACAATCACCGTATGGCCCATTGTCTCCCCATTTGTATAGGTTATCTCCAGAAATCCTGTGCCAACAGGTTGAGAGGAATGGCGGTAGCACAAAATAAACTGAACTGGAGTACAACAGTCCCCTGGAATGGAGTCCCACTATAGAGAGTCACACTGGGCATGCTCATACACTTAGAGAAATGTCAGTAGGATCTAGGAATAAACAGGCCTTCCCCACCTAGTGCATGCCTCATTGCCCTACTTTAGCAGTCCTGAATCCAGTCCTAAATCCTGGTGTGATAAATGCGTAACAATGTAGCCACAATAAATAGATAAGTAGGGGTTCTACTCCCAGTCCTGGCAAATATGTGTGAGAGAAGAGTATCTTGTGTGTGTGTGTGTGTGTGTGTGTGTGTGTGTGTGTGTGTGTGTGTGTGTGTGTGTGTGTGTGTGTGTGTGTGTGTGCATTGGTGTGTATAGCAGTGGTTGTGAGTGTGTAGACTTGTATGCAACACTATTATGAGCACTCTTACACCCAGTACAGCCACCATTGCCATACCCTACAAGACCACATGATGTTATTCACCTTAGAAGTATCTTCTAATTCCAGTGGCGGCTGGTGACTACAAATCAATTGGAGGCTGCAGGAGACAGTTGAATGGGTGGGAACAATGGGGAGGGGGTGTGGACAACTAGAAAGTGGCAGAGCTATGCTCAAAACCACAACAACTGGAACTTTAATTAAATATGCTGGTGTGGGTGCCAAACCGTCACTATGAGAGTCCAATCAAGACAAATGAAGTATAGAAGAAAAAAATATTTCAATGCATTGGCTACATAACAGCTTACTTAACATCTAGATGGAAACAAAAAGGTTGTGAGGCATGAAAAAATAAATTACTTTTACTTTCTCTGTTGAAACTGTTTTCCCCACCCCACCCCCATTTTCTGCTGTGTCTTCAGTTGGCATAGTAACAGCTACATTCAAATTGCTGGAACCTGTGTTCTGAGAGACTGCCTTCCATATTATCTGCAATTATACAGAGCTGAGTATATTTTTTCTTGGTTATAGAATTTAATTGTTCGTTAGATTTGTGTTGAAACTGTTGTCTCACTGTTCTGAGAGACTGATCGGCAAATATACAGAGCCGAGAATATTTTTTTGGTTTTAAAGTTTGTACTGTTAGTTTTTGCTTAGATCTCTGTTGAAACTGTTTTCCCCACCCCACCCCCATTTTCTGCTGTGTCTTCAGTTGGCATAGTAACAGCTGCATTCAAATTGCTGGAACCTGTGTTCTGAGAGACTGCCTTACATATTATCTGCAATTATACAGAGCTGAGTATATTTTTTCTTGGTTATAGAGTTTAATTGTTGCTTAGATCTGTGTTGAAACTGTTGTCTCACTGTTCTGAGAGACTGATCGGCAAATATACAGAGCTGAGAATATTTTTTGGTTTTAAAGTTTGTACTGTTAGTTTTTGCTTAGATCTCTGTTGAAACTGTTTTCCCCACCCCACCCCCATTTTCTGCTGTGTCTTCAGTTAGCATAGTAACAGCTGCATTCAAACTGCTGGAACCTGTGTTCTGAGAGACTGCCTTACATATTATTTGCAATTATACAGAGCTGAGTATATTTTTTCTTGGTTATAGAGTTTAATTGTTGCTTAGATCTGTTTTGAAACTGTTGTCTCACTGTTCTGAGAGACTGATCGGCAAATATACAGAGCTGAGAATATTTTTTGGTTTTAAAGTTTGTACTGTTAGTTTTTGCTTAGATCTCTGTTGAAACTGTTTTCCCCACCCCACCCCCATTTTCTGCTGTGTCTTCAGTTGGCATAGTAACAGCTGCATTCAAATTGCTGGAACCTGTGTTCTGAGAGACTGCCTTACATATTCTCTGCAATTATACAGAGCTGAGTATATTTTTCTTGGTTATAGAGTTTAATTGTTGCTTAGATCTGTGTTGAAACTGTTGTCTCACTGTTCTGAGAGACTGATCGGTAAATATACAGAGCTGAGAATTTTTTTTGGTTTTAAAGTTTGTACTGCTAGTTTTTGCTTAGATCTCTGTTGAAACTGTTTTCCCCACCCCACCCCCATTTTCTGCTGTGTCTTCAGTTGGCATAGTAACAGCTGCATTCAAATTGCTGGAACTTGTGTTCTGAGAGACTGCCTTACATATTATCTGCAATTATACAGAGCTGAGTATATTTTTTCTTGGTTATAGAGTTTAATTGTTGCTTAGATCTGTGTTGAAACTGTTGTCTCACTGTTCTGAGAGACTGATTGGCAAATATACAGAGCTGAGAATATATTTTTGGTTTTAAAGTTTGTACTGTTAGTTTTTGCTTAGATCTCTGTTGAAACTGTTTTGTCCTACCCGCCCTCCCTATTTTTGGTTTGTAGTTTAAATTTGGTGGCTTTTGCAGTTGCCCGCCCAACTGTAGATTTGATCTGGGACACTCCCCCGTCCCATCTCTTTACCACATTCTACCTAATAAACTCTTTCTGTACTTGCTTTTAGTCCTTTTTAATTTAATTTCATTTTTAAACTGTGTTTGGTCTAATATTGCTGCATACTCAAGTATGCTAGCTTGCACTGCATGTGAATTGTTTTTTACTACTGTTTTTCTACTTTTCTGTAAAAAAAAAAAAAAACTGTAAGCCTGTTTCCTACCTTTCCTGTAACTAGTGTTCCATATCCAGATTTGCTGTATCCAGGACTGTATGTAAGCTTCTGAGTCCCCTAAGCCTTTCTGTGTTGGAGGGAAGCCTTCTAGCTTATTAGTGGGAGTGGTAAGCACTAGGTAAGCTGTCTACCACATAAGTAGTGGTTCTGGCCCAAAATTTGTAGTTATTGGCCGTTTGGGCAATCTCTTCCATCTCTCTCAACTTTCTGATTTGAAAGACTGTATTTGCACTTGTTTCTGTCCTTTAACTCATCTAGTGCAGATACAGATTCTTAGTTTTAGCACTTAAATTTGCTTGTTCATGCTCAGCACTTGTTCAGAACTTGTAAGCACTAAATAAGCTTCTAATTACTATAGCACTCTATCTTCCTCATTACCTAGAGGAAAACAGTTTTTGTACTTACTTTTCTCACTTGCTTAGAGAAAAACAGCTCTTGT
This sequence comes from Protopterus annectens, assembly GCF_019279795.1. Lineage (NCBI taxonomy): Eukaryota > Metazoa > Chordata > Ceratodontiformes > Protopteridae > Protopterus > Protopterus annectens. Next base: position 904,443,008 of record NC_056730.1, read on the forward strand.
ACTCACTTTCTTCCTCACTTATCTAGAGGAAAAACCCTGCTACTCTCTTTTTGCGTGGTCTTGCGCACAGAGCAGTGTCGGACAGTGCTGGTTAGCTGGGGTATACTATTCCTGGCCCCACAAAGTCTGCACTGTAAATTTTCCCTTAGAACTAGGCAAGCCTCAACTCAAGTGCTTCAGATCAGCTGTTCTTATTGCAGCACTTGCAAAACAGAAATCAGCATTTGTCCTAATCTCCTAGACAGCATTATTATTCTCCAAATTTCCTAGACAGCACTATTATAATATAGCATAAGACCCTCGATCGTCCACAGGACTTAAGTTCAATTTACTCTTCAAAGCATGTCCAGAGGTCAGCTTCAGGTGTACTCTCCAGTTCATCTGGTGGAATTGGGCATCCTGAGGCAGTGTCAGAACTGCCTCATCTATACAGACAACCCTCTCCTCTTACCTCTAGACACAAACACTTGTGAGAGATGCAAATACACAGCCAGACTGGAGGCTAAGCGCTCTCAACCCATGACTGTAACAGACAGTCAAGAGGATAAGGGACACACTTGCATCACACCACCTGTCACACATGAATCTACAAAACAAGCACTGGCAAAACATACGCATAAATACACAAAAACATATTTGGAGGCACTAGGTACCAATCTGAAAAAGAAACAGTGCCCTCCAAAGCAGACAAGCAAGCAACCTGCACCCCCAAACACAAGCCAGAAAACACTTAATTCACCTCAGCAGTGTGTCTCACAACAGCCCTTAAGGCAAAACACCATACCTAACACGCTAGTAATAGGAGACTCTATAGTAAGGCACACGGATGTTCCACTCACCAGGCTGAACAAGGAGAAGGTTACTGTCAGCTGCCTGTCGGGTGCTCGGATCCGCCACATAACACAGGCACTTAGGTAACTCCAGAACAAGTACAAGTATGACGCTGTCATTGTACATGTTGGTGTGAATGATCTAAGACGTACCTCCCTGGACTACATGAAAAGTGACATTGAGGAGCTCTCTGATCATGTAGCCCAAGCTGGTATAACCCTGACCTTGAGTAGCATACTACCTTCACCTAGAATGATACCACAATACAAAGACAAAATGATCAATTTCAACAATTGGCTAAGCTTCTGGTGTCATTCTAAGGGGATCCAGTGTCTGTCTGCCTGGGATGACATGATAGACAAGCCTCGCTGTTTTGCCAGAGATGGGTTGCACCTGTCACCCCTAGGTTTTTGAATACTGGCCAAGGCTCTTGCCGTCCCCATAGTGCCTTTTTAGGCAAGGCTCAAAGGACAAACCAACCACCGTAACCAGCACAGGTAACCAAAAACTAAGGGTAATGCTACTCAACGTCAGAAGTTTCAACCTCAAAATGCACACACTCGAGGCTCTCCTCAGCATGGAGAAAATTGATGTTTGTGCAGTGACGGAAACCTGGTTCAAGGCTCAAGAGAGCACCCCAGCACTGCCAGGTTACAATTCATATCATACCTTCTGGCCTCAGTTACCGGATCACAGTACAAAGGGCAGAGGTGTATCCATATTCATCAAGGATACCCATATCTCCAGGTTAGTAGCGCAGCATGATGCCTCAGAGATCATCCATGCGCAACTATCAGCAGGCAAAACCACATTTCAAGTCGTAGCCAGTTATAGATCACCCACCTTGTCCCAAGATGCTCACTCTGCATTCCTTGAGACATTGGAAAATATAAAGGTCCTACCCAACACCATAATCTTGGGTGATTTCAACTACCCTGGTATAGACTGGGTGAACTACCAATGTTCCAACTCCTATGCTCAGCGATTCATAGAATTTATAAATTCAAATGCCCTTGAACAACTAGTATATTCCCCCATTAGAGGGGACAACATATTGGATTTAATCATCACAAATATGGGCGCCCATTGTACCACACCCATTATCACCCCCTCCTTGGTCAGATCTGGCCACAAACTGATAACTCTGGACATCCTCACTCCTCCACCTCCCCCAATCAAAGAAACCATAGTCAAAAACCTTTCCAAAGCAAACTTCAAACTACTTGCATCCAAAGTGGAAAGCTTCACTATTCCCTTGCAGAAGGATAATGATATCCAGGATGCGGAATCCTACACCAAGGCACTCTATATGCATCTTCAGGATTGCATGGACCATGCTATCCCAAATAAAACCAAGACTCCTTCCTCAAGCAAGGAGAAACCAGTCTGGTGGACCCCGACCATAAGCAAACTTTACAATAAAATGAGGAGACTTATACAAAAAAAGGCCAAATCTCAAGTAGAAAAATCATCCCTGATCAGCATTAGTAAGAAATTGAGGGCCCTCATTAAGTCAATTAAAGCTAATTTTGAAAAGAGAGTTGCCAAGGATGCCAAGGATAACCATAAGGCCTTCTATGGCTACGTCAAAAACCTAAATGGCAATGCTCAGGTCTGTTCTGACCTAGTACAAAATGGAACAAAATACACTGACCCTTCTGACATTGCCAACATCTTGGCTGACAGGTTCAGTGCAAATTTCTCCCCCCCCCTCACCACCTACAGGGCCTATTACCATTCTAGGGGATTGTGTAAGTCCAATTATTACTGATACGTTGGTTAACAAGGCTCTAGCTAAAGGTAAAAACACTGCCTCCATGGGACCAGATGGTGTCCCAGGCTGTATCATACTCAAGCTCCAAAAGGAATTAACCCCACATCTTAATACCCTGTTCAGTCTCAGCCTCACCACAGGATATGTGCCCACAGAATGGCACACAGCAATGGTGGTCCAGCTACACAAGGGTGGGGCCACAACTGACCCTGGGAACTACCGACCAATAAGCCTGACCAGTCTGATCTGTAAGGCTATGGAGCGAATCATTATGGAACTCATAAATGGAGAGATTGGGAACCTCCAGTCGCTGGACCCCACACAGTTCAGCTTCGTCAAGGGCAGATCATGCCTCCTGAACCTGGTGGATTTCTTTGAGACAGTTACTCAGGCTATAGATAAGGGAAAGGAGGTACACACGGCTTACCTTGACCTTGCTAAAGCATTTGACACCATTCCCCATTCAGGTATTATTGATAAGCTCACCAGCCTGGGCATAAACCCTTACGTCACAAGATGGATCACAAACTGGCTCTCAGACATATCCCATAAAGTAAGAGTAGCGGGATCTATGTCCGAATCCAGACCAGTAACGAGTGGTGTGCCTCAGGGCTCTGTCCTGGGGCCCCTCCTGTTGGGCATATACTTCTCAGACGTACAGGCAAGCACGGAAGGGCTGTGGCTGACTAAGTTTGCAGACGACTGCAAACTGGGTGCTATAATAGAGTCTCTGGCTGACATGGAGATACTCCAGAAGGGCCTAAATGAGACTGATGCATGGTGTCAAAGCCATGGTCTCAAGCTAAATGCAAAAAAATGCATAGTAATCCCCTTTGGAAAAAACAGAGTACCCGCAAACTACAACATAGGAGGTAATCCCCTGAAATCTGAAGAAGAAATAAGGGATCTAGGGACCCAAATAGATAGTCAGCTTTCCTTTGATAACCATGTTGCCAAAGTGGTTAGAAAATCCTTCTATGTGACACATCTGATCAGGAAAGGGTTTGCATCAAGATCTAAGGATGTAATGGTGCCCCTCTACTCTTCCCTCATCAGACCTATTATTGAGTACAATGCACCGATTGGAATGTACCTAGCTAGACATCTCCAGCAGCTGGAGAGACCACAGAGGTACCTATCCAAGAGGATTACTGGCCTCAAACAGTTGCCCTATGCAGCACGATTGAAAAAGCTAAGACTGTTCTCTGTTGCATACCGCTTCTTAGAGGCGGTCTCTGTCTAACATACAGAGCCATGTCCAACCCAGAATTGTTGAACATGCTCCATCTTAGCAAAACCAAATCTACTCGAGCTACACGCTCTAGGGATATAAACCTCAACACAACAATGAATAGAACATGCTGGAGGGATAGATTCCCTTCGCAGAGACTTCCCTTACTATGGAACAGGGTCCCGATCTACATAAGACAGAGCCCCTCACTATCACTCTTCAAGAGGAACCTTGATGAGTGGATGGGTAACAGAAATTTCACACTGGGGATCACACCAACAGCACTACTAGATAGGGGCCAAGGGTACTAGCTGCTAGTACAAGGGTCTAGGGAACTACTAAAGGGGCGGTGAATACCGCACAACGTGGCTGGGCTAATATATGCCTTCAGGCAGATAGCCCAGTACCAACCTATGAACCTATGAACCTATAAATACATTACTGAAATGCCAGTCAAAATCAAGTATATAAAAAAATCAAACAGCACTTAACTCAAACCACTTTTTCTTGCACTGCAGTTCTAATTATAATTTATATTCAGCTTTATAAAAGTAGCAAGTAACATGCTGAAAGTAGCAATCTCTGTCATACCCCACTTGTAAAAATGTTTCTTATCCAAAAAAGACCTGCTGTCTGACAACATCTATCTACTTGTTTCATGGGGAAAACATGATCAAAGTAAAAAAAATGAACAGCAAACAAGAAACAAGCTCAAGATAAATTGCTTAAAGGATTACTGCACAGGCTATGGACCACACGTGATAGACTGGCATTCTGTTTAGTTTACGGGTAAAGCTTGCAAAGATGACAGCAAGTCTCCAACAAATGTAATGAGCTTCTGAAAATACTGTAACCCTGTCCTTTATTACAAATACTGTCATATTCATTTTAATACCTAAGGCTTATACATTATCTAGTTATGTAAATATTCTCTGCATGGCAACAACAAAAAGGCTTTTTCAATGTTGGTAATTCTTTAACAGTACGCTTATTAAAGTTTACTAGTATCTTACAAACTCAGACAAGCTTATCCGATGGTCATTAAAGCATTGCTACTTAAACACAGAGCAACAGGGCACTGTGACAGCATGCATTTTCTGAATAATAAGCATAAATCAACAGTATAAAAATATGACAGAAAACCAGAACATTTTGCAAAATCAAGGACAGATGAAAAGCTACTGTCATACTTGTGTCTACCTTGGATGGGGGAATACTCTGCACACTTACACTGCATAACTGCTCCTTGCCTTGTTTGGACACATCCAGAGTCACTACATGGGAGAGTGGGGTGCAACAACTATGTCACAATTTGAAATGTCTCTGGTTGACAGTGATGGCTCTGACACATCTGTCATACCTCTCAACCTCAGAGCAAGAAATCTAGACAAAGCCATACATAGACGTGGGACAAAGGACCAAAAATAAGGAAAATTTTTAAATATTGCTCTTATAAACTTAGAAAGATAATAGAATAGTAGTAGGCCTTGCATTTGTATGAATTTTCTGAAGGGTATGAAATCTGAAACTCAAATGGCTGTCATTATTTTCTAACTTCAATCTTTAATGATTTGACACTAATTTGCCAGAAAACAACAATTTTATGAAAAACGGTCCAAAAATGTGATGCAAAAGATATAAAATTGCCACACAACACAGCTGGGAGGCTGTCAAATGGATACTTTTTAAATATTAGTACTGTTAACTTGAACAGCTGACAAAATAAGAGAATCTACATGCATTTCTGAAATAAAAGTTATCTATAACTCTGATCACTACAGTTATTTATAATTGTAAACCCTCCACGTTTTCTTCCAAAATTGCTATTTTGTGGAGAGATTATTAGGGAGGATAGTAACATTTTGAGACAAAATTGGGGACAGTTGAGAGGTTTGGATATTCCTAATTCTATAAAGTGATTTATTTGCATGTACCTCTCAACCTCTTAACACAGAAAATCTGGACAAGGCCAAATATGTTGGGGGAACATACAAAATTTCTCTTGTATAACTTAGTTGATAGAATAACAGGTCTTGCTTTAGCATGTATTTTTCTGAAGGTTATGAAGTCTGAAACTCAATGTCTGTCATTATTTAATGACTTCATTCCTAAATGATTTGACAGAAAACCACAAATTTTATGAGGAACAAACCAAAAATAAGAAGCAAACATCTATTCCTTATGCAACAAATCTGGACAGTTGAGAGGTATAGTTCAACCAGGGCTGTCTTTGAGTTTGCCACCCCCCCCCCCACAAAATTATGGTCAAATAGAGCCTCCCCCCGCAGCCATTCCAATGTCCCATTACTTGGCTATTTTGTCCCATTTACCATAAACACTATAGTGTGCATTCTGCTTTATTTCTGTGATGATTTGGATTTAATTTTTATGTATTTAACATTTGTTAACCAGGAAAATCTGACTTGGAACAAAAATCAATTTTCAGCAGAGTCACAGGGAGATACACTCCAGACACATGCCTTTGTAACATGGCAGGACATCCCCACACAAACACAGGGAGGACATGCAGACTTCACATAAAAGGCACCCCAGCCAAGAATCAAACCAGAGAACCTCTAGTTGTGAAGCAACAATGCTACTACTGCATCATCAACTATGTACTGAACTAAAAATCCACAGATTTTATGAGGAACAGAACAGAACAAAAATATGAGGCAAAAATCTGCAAAGTTTTCACATATGGGGGTGGGTAGGGAATTCAGGCTGCACCCAAGGTAGAGGGTTCAAGCATGAGCCACCATCATCTGAGCTCTCTCTGGCCACCAGTATATATCAACTGGGGCATTACACACACACACACACACACACACACACACACACACACACACACACACACACACACACACACACACACACACACACACACACACACACACACAGTCTGCTATAGTACCTGGTATCCCATGCTGTTCGTCTGCAGCAGCTTCAGTAACACATCCTTCTCCCAGTAGTAGGAGCAGCAGCTTCAAGTCCAGTAAACAGTCCTTCCCCAGTAGTAGTAGCCTCAAGTCTAGTAAGCAGCTTCAGTAACACATCCTTTCCCCAATAGCTGCAGCTTCAGGTCATCCTTCTCCCAAGTCTCATGTAAGCACATCCTCCTTCCCCGCGAGAGAGCAGGCTCCAGCCTGCAGATGTTGCAGTCTGAATCTCTTCCATTCTATGCGGTCATCACTGCGTAGAATTCTGGGCATCAGAGTACTGAGATGCCTTCATCCTTTCAGACTGCTGTTGCAGCAGTCTGGATCCCGTCTGAGTTCCGGGATTGCCAAGTGCGCATGCATGGAAGCTCAGAAATGTTCCTAAACTCACCGATTTGTTTTTTATTTTCCTTTTCCACAGCTGGGGGGGGGGCTGCAGTCCTGCAGTCCTATAGCATGAGCCACCCCTGCTTCTAACATTCATCACACTAGTAGTCCTGTGCCACCTGCAATAACCATATAATAGTGTGGTACCACAACTTGATGGGTAGGGCTTCCAAACACAACACTGGCAACTGTGATCCTATGCACACACACATGTGTGTGTGTGTGTGTGTGTGTGTGTGTGTGTGTGTGTGTGTGTGTGTATGTGTGAACAGTATTCTCTGTGTGTTTGGTCAACACAATATCCTCTGGGGTTGAGGGCGTTAGCAATCTGAGGTGTGTTCCATCCACCACACTTACCATTATCCACTATACTAGAGTTGATGTCAACCACCATAGACTGAGATACAACCCCTCAGCCCTATACATTGTGAGGCACATGCAAGAACTGTTACACAGACCTGGGAAATGTGTGCAGATACAGCTGTACTCTGACAATGATATGGTCAATGTGTTACTACACTGCCATACCCCTTGTTGGTGATGTCTGCAAGGCCACATCCTGCTAACAAATAGACACCTGGAACACAAACAGAATATAGCATGTGAGAACACATTCACTTAGTGTTACTAACATCAGTAATGCATCATGGCTGAAAAGGTACACAGACACTCTGATGTGTACCCATTACAAATGCCAGATGACAGCACCTTACACAGCATTAAATAGCTGCACTCTACTAAAGTCACCCTGTGCATTAGACCTATATAAGCATGTCCCTGCATTGATGGTATGGATGGCATGGATGTGACACAGGTACCATCATATGCACAGGGTGTTGTTTTGGTTCGCCAGAAGCCTAGGCTGGGCCACATGATTGACATAATGTGCGTGTGTTTGAAAGGTGTTCATTAAATGGGCAGTGCAGGGGTGGTGTGTGTGTGTGTGTGTGTGTGTGTGTGTGTGTGTGTGTGTGTGTGTGTGTGTGTGTGTGTGTGAGTGTGTAGGTGACTTTTCTGATGGTGATGTGTGTGTGTGTTTGTATGCACACAGTCACGCCATGTGGGCACCCTACACAGGGATATTTTGGACAGTTGTGGGCCATACATGGCAGGGTGTACAGTTCAATATCTCTGGCCATGGACACGGGAACTGTGCCTGCCAAGGGTATCACCAGCATGACCAGGGCTGTGTCCAGATGCAGTACTACTCCCCGCTGTTGACTGCTGCCTGATGGAGCTACATCCCTGTTGGGACCAGCCCATGACCTGTTGCACTGTGCCATGAAGAACACACCCCCTTCAGTAGTGCTGGTTATACTGCCAGCATGGGAATGTGATGGTGCATGGCCACATAGACTCTCAGCTGATTGTGGTGCTGCCCTACAGCCACATGGCTGCTGGCCAGTGTGTGCTAAATGCTCAAACACAGATATTCCACGGTCAAGATGTGCCAAGGTCTCCCCCCACCATCTATCCATGACCCCAGTATGTTCACAGATGGCTGCAGTGAGTTCATATTGCCATGGACACCAGGGACATGCTCATCCATGACCCTGCATATATGTCTGGTATTATGTTCATTACATGCCTGTGCCTCCATGACAGCCTGAAACATCCATCTGGTGACTGCTGCCATGGCACTTGCAACAGGGGTAAGATGGGCTTCAATCCTTCTCTGAGCACCCCTGCCCATCTGCCTGTGTGAGACCTCACCAGTACTCTGGCTATGGCTAGTGCCTGCACCCTCACTTGCCATAGTCACCACAGTAGCCTGTTCCATGCCACCACCTATCAACTGTCCATTATCTGTGGCCACTGGTGAAGGGTTATGCATGGGCATTGTGACTGTGTGCGGGGATAGGGTTGACAATAGTAGGATGCCAACCAATGGTACAGTATCAGCCCATGACAAACCCATATGTGCCTCAATATGAGTATCATCATGATCAAATTCTGCATCAACAGTGACATCAGTATCAGAGCGTGAGGGACTGCAGCCACCATGTCCACCTGTGAGTGAAAAACAACATATGTAAATTACTACTGGTGCTATAAGGTTTGCTGGTACACACACACACACACACACACACACACACACACACACACACACACACGCGCGCACGCGCAAGGTGCCTCAAAGGCATTACACAGACCTCCCATTAGCTGACTGGGGGTATTCATGACACACAGTCAGACAATAACATATACACTCTGGACAGACCCTCAGCATCATGCAGTGCAGCCCTTTCCAATTACTGCTACTACTACTATACACCTTTGGGATACGTGAGTGGTGTTAGTAGGTGATGGCCCTTCACCTAGTACACACTGCACCCATGTAAATTATTGCTGTTCACCTGTATAGCACTGTGGCAACTCCTACAGAACATACCCCCCAATTGTACAGGGTTTTGCTGAATGTCTACATGTGTGGCTCATATGTGTGGTCTGTTCCTCATAACTCCTGTGTTTGTCTGATATATTACTGGGTTGGCCTGTGGATTGATGCCACTAAGTAATGTCCTAATTGGAGGTACAGACTGCATAACCTACAGTACATGTATTTTAAAAGTAAAGCCAGTTACTCAAACAACTTCCCAAGCTTACAGTGGATATAGTAAGTGTATAAACACCTGTTAACATGCAAGGTATTCGTGATATACCACATGAGATCTCAGAAATCAGGTCATAACATTGCCATCATTTCATATGACATATAACCTGTGCAGTCCAAATAAAGACCATATACATCAGTTACAGGTAACATCTGATAACTGAAATGGGTAAAATAGGCTGGCTGCATGAGTGTGCACACCCTTAAATTAATACTCTGTTAAAGCAACTTTTGATTTAATCACAGCATGCAGTCCTCTTGGGAAGGTGTCGATCATCATGGCACATCTTGACTTGCCAATGTTTTTGCACACTCTCCCTTGCAAAACCCCTCCAACTATGTCAGATTGCAAGGGCATCCCCTGTCCACTGCCTACTTCAGGTTGCTCTGCATATATCCTATTGGACATAGGTGTGGGCTCTGACTCGGCCACTGCAGAACATTGAATGTGTTCTGGTGAAGCCATCCTTTTGTTGATATGGATGTATGGTTTGGGCCATTGTTGTGTGGAAAGGTGGAATCCCTCAGCATCCACAGTTATGTGGCAGACAACAGAACATTTTGGAGCCACAAGGGACCAGTGTTTGAAACTGTTCATAATCCCCCTAACTTGGTTACAGCCCCAGTTCCAGCTTGTGAACAGCAACCCCAAAGTAGGACACTGTCATCACCATGCTTCACTGTGGGGATAGTGTTGTTGTGGTGATGTGCAGTGGTGATATTTTGCCAAACACACCTGCCAGAACTGTTGCCAATGAATACAACTTTGGTCCCATATTACCATAACACATTTTCCCACTTGCTTTTTGGAGACCTGATGTATTGTTTTCAGACTTTCACCAGGCCTGGATATTGTTTGGTGTGAGGAACTTCTGCCATCTTCCAACCCTACCCTATAGGCAGGACATATGGAGACCATGGAAGGTTGTTGTGACATGTAATACACACCCAGTACTTGCTGGAGATACCTGCTACTCCTTCACTGTTGCTGTAGGGCTCCTGGCAGCCTCACTGGCCAGTTTTGGTCTTGTATTCTCATAGACTTTGGTGGGATGTCCACTCCTTCGCAATGTCACTGTAGTCCCATATTTTCACCATCTGTTGATGACTGTCTGCACTGTGTTCCATGGTATGTGCAATGCTGTGGAAATGTTTTGGTACCCTTCTCCACTGATACACCTCAAACATGTGGTCCCTTAGCAGCTTCATCAGCTATATGTGAACCATGGCTGTTGCTGTAGCCAGCAACTGGGTATATGTTAGGAGAATCCTGGTAGAACACCTGACCATTAGTTGCTGTTAATCAAAGAGTGTCTGTAATCGATGGCTGTTGTGTACCCAATAAGATGTACTTTTGTAGTTATATCGAAAGCTGCCTCAACACAGTTCTAGCCTCAGCCTGTGCACACATATGCATCTAGGTTGTTGTACTATTGTTATGTATCATTATTGTTCCCTAATGGATTTGTTTGCTTTAGTACAGAGAAGGTCAGAAGGAGTTGCATTGTGTCTTGGTGGATTTAGAGAAAGCATATGGCAGGGTGCCTAGACAGGAGTTGTGGTATTGTATGAGGAAGTCGGGAGTGTCAGAGAAATATGTAAGAGTGGTACAGGATATGTACGAGGTTAGTGTGACAGCAGTGAGGTCTGCGGTGGGAGTGACAGATGCATTTAAGGTGGAGGTGGGATTACATCAAGGATCAGCTCTGAGCTCTTTCTTATTTGCAATGGTGATGGACAGGTTGATAGATGAGATCAGACAGGAGTCCCCATGGACTATGATGTTTGCAGATGACATTGTGATCTGTAGTGAGATTAGGGAACAGGTAGAGGAGACCCTGGAGAGGTGGAGATATGCTCTAGAGAGAAGAAATGAAGGTCAGCAGGACTAAGACAGAATATATGTGTGTGAATGAGAAGGAGGATAGAGGAATGGTGAGGATGCAGGGAGTAGAGGTGGTGAAGGTGAATGAGTTTAAGTACTTGGGATCAACAGTTCAGAGTAATGGTGAGTGTGGAAGAGAGGTGAAGAAGAGAGTACAGGCAGGATGGAGTGGGTGGAGAAGAGTGTCAGGAGTGATTTGTGACAGACGGGTACCAGTAAGAGTGAAAGGGAAGGTCTACAAGAGGGTAGTGAGACCAGCTATGTTATATGGATTGTAGACAGTGGCATTAACAAAAAGGCAGGAGTCAGAGCTTGACGTGGCAGAGTTGAAGATGTTAAGATTTGCACTGGGTGTGATGAGGATGGACAGGATTAGGAATAAGTATATTAGATGGTCAGCCCAGGTTGGAAGCTTTGGAGACAAAGCCAGAGAGGCAAGGTTACGTTGGTTCGGACATGTGCTGAGGAGGGATGCAGAGTATATTGGGAAAAAGATGCTAAGGATGAAGCTGCCAGGTAACAGGAAAAGTGGAAGGCCTAAGATAAGGTTTATGGATGTGGTGAGACAGGTCATGCAGGTGGTTGGTGTGACAGAGCAAGATGCACAAGGCAGGAAGAAATGGAAACAGTTGATCTGCTGTGGTGACCCCTAATGGGAGCAGCCGGACGAAGAAGAAGATAGGTCACATGAAAGGTTGGCAGTATTTTGAACTTGCCTATTGTGCTCTCATTTTTGCATATGGCACATACCTGGAATTCTAACAGGTGTGTACACCAGTTATATGCCCTACAAACCAAACACTGGAACACCAGAGAAAAACACCAACCAAAATATTTGAGCGTAAAAACCTTTACTTAACGCTTTCGTCGAAAGACTTTTTCAGAATACATTCATACAAGTTTATCACAAGCTTAAATACAAATACATCATGCCCCTCCCATCTTAATTATGTATTAGTAAAACAATTAAAGTAATTACAAAACAATAATCTACTCCACTGTGCTTACTAGCTTAAAATAATATAACACTGCAAATAAACCAATACTTGATAATATTAATAAACATAATATATGTACTCTCAAACGTAAATAAAATGCATTTAATACAATAATACAATATATATATATATATATATATATATATATATATATATATATATATATATATAAAATGCATTTACTCAATAAAAAATTAAAAAAATAAAATACGTAAACTTCAATACTTTACTACATATAAAATTAGATGTTAATTACCTTCTGTTAAAAAACATTTGATATTAATAAATTCATTTAGACCAGGGAACCTATCTGCATCTAATCTAAGCTGCCACAATGATTCTTTTCTTTCAACTTTATTTTTGATATTACCACCTCTAAGGTCTTTATCAACTTGTTCTAAGATACTAAACATATTTTTTTATATAAACTACAGGTGGTAGAATGCTTAAATAAAGCATTCTTATCGTATTTAGTTCTTATAGCATAATAGTGTTCCCTTATTCTTGTACAAAGGTTCCTAGTTCCTGGCTTTATTTATGGACTCTTTTTAATGGTTTGAAAAAACATACAATTGTAAGTTTGGAATTAACTTTTATGAAAGTCTGAAGAGACTCTTTTTGATGTGCAACACAAGGAGAACTGGTCTGAATAGACGCATTTCTAAATATTTTGCTAAAGAGAACGTGGTTCTTTCATTATAGAATCAAGCTTGTATCGAATTTCTCCATGGATAGACTACCAGCTGTCTTTATGAATTTTATTATTTAGACTGGCTATTTATATATATATATTGTATTATTGTATTAAATGTATGTTATTTATGTTTGAGAGCACACATAGTATGTTTAATAATATTATCAAGTATTGGTTTAGTTGCAGTGTTATATTACATTAAGCTAGTAAGCACAGTGGAGTAGATAAGGGTTTTGTAATTACTTTAATTGTTTTATTAATGCATAATTAAGATGGGAGGGGCATGATGTATTTGTAGTTAAGCTTGTGATAAACTTGCATGAATGTATTTTGAAGAAGTCTTTCGACAAAAGCGTTAAGTAAAAGTTTTTACACTCAAATATTTTGGTTGGTGTTTTTCTTTGGTGTTCCAGTGTTTGGTTTGTAGTTTTTTGTTCACTGGTGGTCGTTTCTTTCTCAGTTGGTTCTACATGGCTCAAGCTCCAGAGGAAGATCTGTTCAACATGTCCTTACATCCCTATGAAAGGAGTCAACATGATGATTTAGAAGGTTTGCTGGCAGAGCTGCATAGTCTACAAGCATCCCTTGTTGTACTGTCCAAAAAGATTAATCATAGTTGTATGGTGTCTACACGACAAGAAATCTCTTCACCTAAAGAGATAGTGATTGATAAAAGTACTGTGGTTGCTGATGTTGACAGTAATGGTTTATGTAACGTTCAAAATATGATTTATAAAGACATTACTGCCATATTACTTGCTGAAACTGATCCTTTTAGATTAAGCGGAGATAAAGAAATCCTTGAAGTCAACAACAGCAATAACATTACTGATAAATTATTTCTTATGGAAAAGGGCTAAAGAAATATAGAGCCCTAGTAATTGAGAACAAATATTACAAACGTTCTATAAGTTTACAAATTGTTCCAAAAGGTCTGAGGTTTTGTAAGGCTCCAAATGGAGTTGTTGAAGAAGATCCATTCTTTAAAGAAATGGTGTCATTTTTTAATCTAGTTGGTCTTGACTTTCTTAAATTATTGATTAAAAGGAACAATGATTCTATTAGTGACCTAAAAATTGAACTGGAAACACTAGACAATGAGCGTAAACAGTTTCTTAATGTCAGCAACAACATTAGTTATTACTCTCAAATGTTGGTGGCTGTCGACAAGTATGAACAAGTGGTCATTGATAGAAAATTTAAAAAGATCGATAGAGACTTGTGTGCTTTTAAGGACGGCAATGCATTTTATATCAATGACAATAATATGAAGAAAACATCTTGGGGTCCTACACCTAATAACATTAAAAAATGAACATTTAGTTCTACATCAAAATTTGGTCATTCCACCTTAAAATCAGCTGATCCAAGTACCGGAACTTCTTCTGTTTTGTCAAAGGAGGTGCGCCAACAGCCAAGTAAAAATAAAGGGCTTGGATAAAGCTGTTACATCAGTTAAAAATACTGAGAATGGAACTACTTCTACAACTGGTACTCCTAGTTCCAGTAAATCCGCAGAACATTCAAAAAACAGCAGTGGATCTAAAGTGGCAACGCGATTGAAACAAGGACGGAGCCGTTTGCGGAAATAGGACATAGCTTTTCATGTTCGGAACTGTTTTTGAATGAAAAACATGGTTCTAAATTTTATAATTTGTCTAATTATGTTTTTAATGATGCTCAACTATGTGTACTTGAGATGGGATTGAATTTCATTCGGTAAAAGAGCAGATTTAGCTAACACATTGCTTAATGTTAAATTGTACGTTAGAAAATTAAATTCAACATACATTTTTAAAGATGTGCATAAACCTTGTTTAAATGTTCTCAAGAAACCATGTACATTTAATCCTGCCTTGCACAGTACTTTGAAAATGTTTGAGTCTTTATGTAATAATGATATTAGGGAAGTGTTAAAATTTAAACCTGTTGAACATTATTTTAACCTGAATAGTAAAGAAAAGAAAGCCCTTTATGATTTACAGCAAATTAGTAATGTTAGATTCATGAAAGCCAACAAAGCAGGTGGTTTTGTGGTGACGAATACAGAGAATTATATCATGGCAATGGAACAAATACTAAATAATGTGAATGAAAATATGGAAGTAAATGGTAACTATATTAACAGAAGTTATAATTTTGTTAAATATGTTTTATATGACCATTTGATGAATGGGGAAATTACATGTGATATTTATGACTTTTTGGTAATGGAAAAACCCAGCTTAGTTATATTATTCGGTATACCTAAAATCCACAAAGATGCTAATCATCTTCCCTTTAGACCCATTGTGGCATCATCAGGGAGTGTCACAGAGGGATTATCTTTGTATTTGGACAAAGTTTTCAACCCTTATGTCAGAATTTACCTTCTTTTATTAAGGACTCTTGGTCCCTTTTAGATAGTATTAGGTCATTCCTGACAGAGAATAAAAACTTAGAATGGTTTATTCAGGGAGAATTTTTCATCTTAACTGTAGATGTAATTTCCCTGTATACCTGTATCCTGCAAGAAAAAGGTTTAGAATTTGTACGGAATTTCCTGACCAGATAAACTGCTTGGGGGAATTCTACTGTTAGCACGTGTTGCTCCCTAATGAAACTTTTGTTGGATAACAATTTTTTTTGTTTTCAACAGGAAGACTTATAAACAGCTTAAAGGGGTAGCAATGGGTGCTACAGTAGCTCCAGCATTTGCTGGATTGGTAATGGGATGATGGGAAAAAGAAATCCTACCCTCCATTAGCACTTTTTCTGACATTTTGTTCTATGGTCGTTATACAGATGATTTGTTTTTTCATTGTTAAAGGTCCTGCAAATAATTACAACACAATTTTGGCAGAACTAAATAGTAACTGTGAGTTTCTTAAATTTACTCTTAGTGGTTTTGGTAACAGAGTTAACTACTTAGATGTATGGTTGGAATGGAATTTTGACACTAAACTATTTACAAGTACAATTTATAGGAAGAACACTTATGTTAATAACTACTTGCATTTTTGTAGTAATCATCCCATGCATATTAAGAGAAACTATTTATAAGTAGAATTTATAGGAAGAACACTTATGTTAATAACTACTTGCATTTTTGTAGTAATTATCCCATGCATATTAAGAGAAACATTCCTCAATTCGTCAATTGATAAGAGCGTCTCTGATGACGACGAATGATGAATTATTTTTGGAAGAAATTGATTTCATTACTAATTTATTTTTTGAAAGAGGTTATCTTGAGGCACTGTTGCAGGAAATCAGTGCTGACATTATTAACAGAAGGAAAACTGTATTTTCACCTGTTTTGATAGTCAGCTTACAGGGGCAAACTTTGACAGTTCAACAGGATAGTAATTTTATTTCAGATATGACACCATCTATCACTAGATGTACAACTGACATGTCTATTGATAGTAATCATATTAAAAAAGTGATTAGAAACAACTGGAAGATCATTCTTGGTAATAACGATTTGGTTAGTACCTTAGGGAATGCACCTAGTTTTGTTGCAAAAAAATCTTAAGAATTTGTTAGAAAAAAAATGAAAATTTGATAATTGCACCTATATCAAATAAAACTAATGGTATGTTCAAATGTTTTAGTTGTAATATGTGTAGGTATATTCAGGAAGGCCCTTTTAATAATTTGCTTCACTTGGACAGAAATATTAGTATAAAAGGAAGATTTAATTGTAATTCATCTAACATAGTTTATACTGCATCATGTTCAGGTTGCACTGCATTTTATGTAGGTATGACAACTAGGAACCTTTGTACAAGAATAAGGGAACATTATTACGCTATAAGAACTAAAGACTATAAGAATGTTTTATTTAAGCATTCTACTACCTGTAGTTTATATAAAAAAATATGTTTAGTGTCTTAGAACAAGTTGATAAAGACCTTAGAGGTGGTAATATCAAAAATAAAGTTGAAAGAAAATAATCATTGTGGCAGCTTTGATTAGATGCAGATAGGTTCCCTGGTCTAAATGAATTTATTAATATCAAATGTTTTTTAACAGAAGGTAATTAACATCTAATTTTATATGTAGTAAAGTATTGAAGTTTACATATTTTATTTTTAATTTTTTAATTTTTTATTGAGTAAATACATTTTATATATATATATATATATATATATATATATATATATATATATATATATATATATTGTATTATTGTATTAAATGCATGTTATTTATGTTTGAGAGCACATATAGTATGTTTATTAATATTATCAAGTATTGGTTTATTTGCAATGTTATATTACTTTAAGCTAGTAAGCACAGTGGAGTAGATTATTGCTTTGTAATTACTTTAATAGTTTTATTAATACATAATTAAGATGGGAGTGGCATGATGCATTTGTATTTAAGCTTGTGATAAACTTGTATGAATGTATTCTGAAAAGTCTTTCGACAAAAGCGTTAAGTAAAGGTTTTTATGCTCAAATATTTTGGTTGGCATTTTTCTCTGGTGTTCCAGTGTTTGGTTTATAGTTTTTTGTTCACTGGTGGTCATTTATATGCCCTGTATACCACTAATTTCTATACTATGACCCTAGTTTTGGGCCTTTTTTGGTCTTGGTCTAGGTGTCCTGCAATGACAGGCTGTCAGGTATGCTACAGATAAGTGACATCTCCTGCAAATAGCCCCCTGTCATGACCACCATGATGCAATGCAGTAAACAACACCCAAGGTGAACATGCAGCTATTGCCAAATGGCTGAATGCAACAGTTGTGTGCATGGTCACATGCATTAACTTTAGCAAACCTGAGGTACTGGTGAGCCACAACAGGGAAACCCCATACGTACTGGGTTCAGGCTGCTATCCCATGTACAGACCAGAGGGACCTATGTAGTTGTGAAGGAGAGGTATTGTCAGCAGATTTACATAAGCATTGTTACAAGATGAATGCTATGTTTCTGCACAGGTACAGTACACACTAAGATATTACACAATTTGCTGTCTTTCACCATAGATGTGCACTTGTGAGCATTACTACACCCCACCCACTAATTCATTTTGCACTGCCATATGCATCTAGAGAGTCTGTAGAAGACAGTCTAAATGCTACCTCATTACACTGATGTGCACTTTGGATTTACCTGGATGCTCCTTGCCTGTTGCCTTGGTGCCACCCATCTACACAACTGCTGTTTCCTGTGTTAGAGTTTGTATGGGGGCTACCACAAGGTTGGCAAGGAGCTCTTCTGTCACCGTAAGTGAGGCCTGTTTGGCTGGCCCCCCCACCGGTAGCAGTACAGTCCCCAGCTACAGCAGCAGCCCTTTGACAGGTACAATGTATCAGGTCAGTTGCTCTATGCCTGACCTGATCATATGCGCATCCATGGTGACCCAACACATTCACTCTGTGGACAATCTCATATGACAGAGCAGCCCACTCCTGCAATTTTGCCATCTGCAGCCAGAAAGGATGGCATAGTTGAAGATTACATCTTCTGTAATGGCTGCTGTCTCTGCATCGGTGTAAGGCATTTGCTGCTGCATGGCACCTGGAAGACATACACAGGGAAGCACTTCACAAGACCTCAGACATTGCCCAGAGTTCTTTACAGAGCCAGCACAAGCATATGGACTATCATTAGCCACTGCTTACAAACACATCATACCCCTGTACCTGGCAACACTGTATGAACAAACATTGTAGTCCTGGTCCTGATGTGTCATGTTCCCCCCAGTGAGTGCCAGTACATTGCATAAACCGCAATTCATCATTCACGTTTTTGTAGAGGGATGACAGTGACCATGTTCCTTGCAGAAGGGATGTCAATGGTGCTCAGGCTTTGCTTGCATACAGTGTGTAATGGAGTTGAAAGCATATGTCTGGGTTCATGTAGGATGCAGACAGGAATGTTATCAGGCCCCAAGAGGACTTGCTTTTGTTAACTTTGATTAGGCAGTTTGGATCTGATCCATGATGATGAGGGGAGGGGTGCGTGTGCCGTGCATATCCATCTATACTGATGGTGATCCAGGGTGGTGATGTTTACCCTAAACCTGTCTGCAGCAGGTTGGCTGTAGCTATCGTGTGTGTGTAAATCCTGTGATTGACCACCATTACAGGGTGGGTTGGGTTGGTGCCTCTGAGACTGCAGACATATGTGAAGATGGCCTTGCTATTGATCTTAGTGGATGTGTCCAATTTGTACTCATAGTTAGCCTTACAGTAATCCACCTGTGACATATTATGCTCATTCAGACAAAGGTTGACATGCTACCCAGTTGGTGCCTGCTCCTACTTTGCCCTGTACAACCAATATAGCATCACATTATGTGCTTTGTGCATTGTTGCTGTCCAGCAAAGGAGTTTACTCTACTTTGGTGGAGACAGGTTTTACAGGTAAGGTATTGCTGAGGCCATACAGCTATGTGGGTGGTCATACATCTGTTTGTAGTAAGCATGGACACAGGGGCAGAACACAGTTGGCCACCTCTACAATTTAAATGTGATACTCATGCTTATTATACTACCCATGTCTGTGTCAGGACAATGACACCACCAGTAGCTGTAGAGGTGTAACTCTGTTAGACATACAGAAAAACTAAGGATACACATCTGTACAACATGTACAGCTTATTCACCTGACATTTTGCATCCCATGTCAGTTGTTATGAGGCAGCCAGTTAACACCTACTCATGCATACATATGCACTGGTAATACCCACTATACATTTCTGTTCTATGTCAGTATGGCACACTGTAATGACAGTCTTGCTGCTCAGTCAGTCATGTAAACCTGTTATGGCAGGACATCTGTAGGACAACTCGAATGCATGGTGGGCTATGGGCCAGAATTAGTGACACTTTCCTCATATTGCTATATGTCATTTGATAGTCCAGTAGCCGTTGCATTCACAGACATACTCTGGAGGATGTCTGATGCTCATATGGCAGGCAGAGAGGAGAAAGGCTAGGTGTGTGGTAGCGAGGGTAGGAAATGTTAATGTTGTGAGTATGACTGGTATAGGGACAGAGCTAGCTGATATGCTGGACAGAAGAAAGGTGGATATATTGTGGATGCCAGAGACCAGATGGAAGGGGTGCATAGCTGTGTGTATCGGAGTCGGGTACAAATAATTCCATCATGGTGTGTATGGGAGGGGATAGTTGTTAGTGCATATGCTCCTCTAATTGTGTATGTGATGGATGAGACAGACATACTTTGGTGTGGTTGGATGAAGTGGTAATGCATGCATCCAAGGATAAGTGAGTGGTAGTTGAAGCAGATTTCAATGGGCATGTTGGTGAAGGAGACAGAGGGAATGCAGAAGTGATGTGTAGGTATGGTGTTAAGCAAAGGAATGCAGAAGGTGAGATGGTGGTGGAGTTTGCAACAGAGGTTGGACATGGGTGTGGTGAATACATAGTTTTACAAGACCATGGGGCATGGGGTGACATGCAAGAGTGGAGGAAGATGCACACAGGTGGATTATCTCCTATGCATGTGGGCCTGTTTGAAGGGGATTGGTAACTGTAAAGTGGTGACATGGGAAAGTGTAGTTAGGTAGCATGGAAGGTTGGTCTGTGGGATAACATTGGTGATCAGGAAGAGGGGGAGGAGTCTGAGGGCAGCATCACACATCAAATAGTGGATACTGAGAAAGGGTGATTGTGAGGTCGAGTTCAGGGAAGAGGTAAGACAGGCAGTGGATGGCAGTGAAGAGTTAGCAAATATCTGGGTAACTACATCTGAGCTAGTAAGGGAGATGAGTAGAACAGGGCTTGGTGTGACATCTGCACAGAGGAAGGAGGACAAGGAGACCTGGTGGTGGCATGAGGAAGTACAGTGGAGTATACAGAGAAAGAAAGATGAAGAAAGTAGACAGTTATATAGGGAGATGGGGTACATGGCAAAGATAGTGGTGTCAAAGGCTGAGGATGGAGCATCTGAAGAGTTGTATGTAAGGTTGGACACCAAGGATGGAGAATAGGACCTGTACCAATTGGCTTGACAGAGGCATGCAGCTAGGAAGGATGTGCAGCAGATAAGGCTGTGAAAGGATAATGGTGGAAGTGAACTCACTAGTGAGGAGAGTGTGTCGAGCAGGTGTAAACAGTACTTTGCTGGGCTATTGAATGAAGAGAATGAGAGAGTGAGAAGGTTGGAGGATGTGGGTATGGTGATTCAGGATGTGCAACAGGTTATCAAGAGTGAAGTAAGGATAGCTATGAAGAGGTTTAAGAAGGGAAAGGCTATTGGTTCAGATGACATACCTGTGGAAGCATGGATGTGTTTAGGACAAATGGCAGTGGTCTTTTTAACTGGATTGTTTGCTCTAATCTAGGAAAATGAGAGGATGCATGAGAGGCGGAAAAAAGTTTGGGTACTGATTATTTATTTATTTATTTACATTTGTTGACCGGGAGTGTCTGACTGGACGTAGGTCCATTTTCAGATGAGGCCCGGGTAGAAAAGCTCCACAGTTAAAATAAACAGACAGTAGTTACATTGGATTTACATAGCAATTAACAATTTGATTAACATAGCAATTAATTACAAACATAGTTACAGATGAAGAACATAGTACATCAGTAGACAACTAGAATCTTTATCTGCGAAGTACATAACAGACATTAAGAATTGTTACAATAGGAAGTTCCTGCTCTATAATATGTACTAGGCTTATGAGCACCCGAGCTTGCTATAATCAAGGTAGTTAGTGGGGTGGAAAGAAAGGTAGTGGTTAGATGGGGTGGGTGATATTAGAGTGGGAGTGGCAACGGCATAGCCAGCATGTTTTTAGGTGCGCTTTTAGTAAAGTTTTGAAGTAGGTGCATGATGGTACAGAGGTAATTGTGGGTGGGAGGGAGTTCAATAATTTGGCTATGGCACAAGAGAAAAGTGCTTCACCAGCAGAGTTATTGGCTTTAGTGATGTTTGTTGCTGGATCTTAGTGGTCTGGTGGTGCGATAAGGTTGGAGTAGATGTTAAAGTGAGAGTTGTTTTGAGTTTGTTTGGTGGGTTGGAAAATGAGTAGTTTAGTTTTGTTTGGGTTGAATATTAATTGGGCATTGGATAACCAAGTTTCAACAGAGGAAAAGGCTTCCTGTGTGACTTTTTGCAGTTTGGGTAGGATCTTGGCTGAGCAGATGATGGTTGTGTCATCTGCATATTGTATGAGTGTGCCATGTTTGGTGGCAGAGGTTAGATTATTGGTGAAAACAGAGAAGAGTAGGAGTCCAAGGATGGATCCTTGAGGAACCCCTATAGAGACAGGTGGTTGTGGAGATATGTCATTCTGCCATACAACGGATTGTTGGCAGGCAGACAGGTAACTCTGAAACCAATTGGTGACTGATTGAGAGAAGGATAAGTTATTGAGGACAGAGATGAGTTGTTTGTGTGGGACCATGTCAAATGCTTTAGATAGGTCTAGGAAAATAGCAGAGTAGAGATAGCCATTGTTTTTATGCTGAATGACAGTGTTAGTAAAGGAGAGTAAGGCAGTGGTGGTGCTATAGTTTGGTCGGAAACCATGCTGAGTATTGGAAAGGAGGTTGTTAGTAAGGAGGTAGTCTGAGACCTGAGAGTGAATGCATCTCTCTAGTATTTTGGAGACTGGAGAGAAAATAGCTATGGGGTGGTAACTGGTTAGTTCTGTGGAGGGGCTGCCTTTGTGGAGGGGAATTATATGCGATACTTTCCACATTGTGGGAACATAATTTTTTGACAGAGATCGGTTAATCAAGATGGATACTGGGTAGGCCAGAGCATCAGCTGCGATATGTAGGTATTCACTTGAGAGGCTGTCTGCTGTGAATTTGGTGGGCTTAAGTTTAGTTAAGAGTTTTTTATGTTGGAGGTAGGTACAGGAGAAAAAGAGAAGGCAGTGGGGAGATTACTAGTTGAAGGTGTGGGTTGGAGGGGAGGGGGGTTGTGTTGTTTAGCTAGTGATAGTATGGTTTGTGTGAAGTGTGTGCTGAATGAGGTAGCAATATTTTCAGAGGAGTGAGGGATGTTAGGAGGAGGGGTACTGACTTTACCTAGGTGGAGGATGGAGTTTATGGAGGACCAGAATTTTTGGGGGCTGTGCTGGGAGGAGTCTAGGGCAGACTGGTAGTATTGGAATTTGCCCTGTTTTATTAGCTTTTTGACTCTATTGCGTAGTTCTAGGAATTTCTGTCTAGTTGAGGGGGTTTTGGTTTTGCACCAGTGCTCCCAGGCTTTATCCCTGTTTTTCATTTTTGACTTAGTGGTTTTCTGTAGCCATGGGGAGGGTTATGCTTTAGTGCTGGAAAGTCTTATGGGGGCATGGTAATTAAGGATGCTCAGGAAGGTAGCATTAAAAAATTCAACTGCATCATCAAGACTGAGGTACTTTAGAGGATGCCAGTTGCATTCTTTGAGGGATGAGATGAATGTGAGTGGGTTAAAGTTTAGTTTTTTATGTATTAGATGGCAGATGACAGATTTAGCTTGGTATAGGTATTTTAGAGTAGGAATGTTGGAGAGTGATCACTGAGGCAATCTGATAAGCAGCCTGTTATATATAACTGGGGGCACTTACTGACTAGTATCAAATCCAGGGTAGTGTGCTTGCTGGAGTTTTTATTTATCCTGGTTGGCGACTGGACTAGTTGGGTGAAGCCATGAAGGTTTACATGATGGGTTGGATGGTTGCCAGAATAAGATTGCCAGTCAGTATTAAAATCACCTAAAATTAAAACCTAAAACCTAAAATTAATTACAAACATAGTTACAGATGAAGAACATAGTACATCAGTAGACAACTAGAATCTTTATCTGCGAAGTACATAACAGACATTAAGAATTGTTACAATAGGAAGTTCCTGCTCTATAATAAGTACTAGGCTTATGAGCACCCGAGCTTGCTATAATCAAGGTAGTTAGTGGGGTGGAAAGAAAGGTAGTGGTTAGATGGGGTGGGTGATATTAGAGTGGGAGTTGCAACGGCATAGCCAGCATGTTTTTAGGTGCACTTTTAGTAAAGTTTTGAAGTAGGTGCATGATGGTACAGAGGTAATTGTGGGTGGGAGGGAGTTCCATAATTTGGCTATGGCACAAGAGAAAAGTGCTTCACCAGCAGAGTTATTGGCTTTAGTGATATTTGTTGCTGGATCTTAGTGGTCTGGTGGTGCGATAAGGTTGGAGTAGATGTTAAAGTGAGAGTTGTTTTGAGTTTGTTTGGTGGGTTGGAAAATGAGTAGTTTAGTTTTGTTTGGGTTGAATATTAATTGGGCATTGGATAACCAAGTTTCAACAGAGGAAAAGGCTTCCTGTGTGACTTTTTGCAGTTTGGGTAGGATCTTGGCTGAGCAGATGATGGTTGTGTCATCTGCATATTGTATGAGTGTGCCATGTTTGGTGGCAGAGGTTAGATTATTGGTGAAAACAGAGAAGAGTAGGAGTCCAAGGATGGATCCTTGAGGAACCCCTATAGAGACAGGTGGTTGTGGAGATATGTCATTCTGCCATACAACGGATTGTTGGCAGGCAGACAGGTAACTCTGAAACCAGTTGGTGACTGATTGAGAGAAGGATAAGTTATTGAGGACAGAGATGAGTTGTTTGTGTGGGACCATGTCAAATGCTTTAGATAGGTCTAGGAAAATAGCAGAGTAGAGATAGCCATTGTTTTTATGCTGAATGACAGTGTTAGTAAAGGAGAGTAAGGCAGTGGTGGTACTATAGTTTGGTCGGAAACCATGCTGAGTATTGGAAAGGAGGTTGTTAGTAAGGAGGTAGTCTGAGACCTGAGAGTGAATGCATCTCTCTAGTATTTTGGAGACTGGAGAGAAAATAGCTATGGGGTGGTAACTGGTTAGTTCTGTGGAGGGGCTGCCTTTGTGGAGGGGAATTATATGTGATACTTTCCACAGTGTGGGAACATAATTTTTTGACAGAGATCGGTTAATCAAGATGGATACTGGGTAGGCCAGAGCATCAGCTGCGATATGTAGGTATTCACTTGAGAGGCTGTCTGCTGCGAATTTGGTGGGCTTAAGTTTAGTTAAGAGTTTTTTATGTTGGAGGTAGGTACAGGAGAAAAAGAGAAGGCAGTGGGGAGATTACTAGTTGAAGGTGTGGGTTGGAGGGGAGGGGGGTTGTGTTGTTTAGCTAGTGATAGTATGGTTTGTGTGAAGTGTGTGCTGAATGAGGTAGCAATATTTTCAGAGGAGTGAGGGATGTTAGGAGGAGGGGTACTGACTTTACCTAGGTGGAGGATGGAGTTTATGGAGGACCAGAATTTTTGGGGGCTGTGCTGGGAGGAGTCTAGGGCAGACTGGTAGTATTGGAATTTGCCCTGTTTTATTAGCTTTTTGACTCTATTGCGTAGTTCTAGGAATTTCTGTCTAGTTGAGGGGGTTTTGGTTTTGCACCAGTGCTCCCAGGCTTTATCCCTGTTTTTCATTTTTGACTTAGTGGTTTTCTGTAGCCATGGGGAGGGTTATGCTTTGGTGCTGGAAAGTCTTATGGGGGCATGGTAATTAAGGATGCTCAGGAAGGTAGCATTAAAAAATTCAACTGCATCATCAAGACTGAGGTACTTTAGAGGATGCCAGTTGCATTCCTTGAGGGATGAGATGAATGTGAGTGGGTTAAAGTTTAGTTTTTTATGTATTAGATGGCAGATGACAGATTTAGCTTGGTATAGGTATTTTAGAGTAGGAATGTTGGAGAGTGATCACTGAGGCAATCTGATAAGCAGCCTGTTATATATAACTGGGGGCACTTACTGACTAGTATCAAATCCAGGGTAGTGTGCTTGCTGGAGTTTTTATTTATCCTGGTTGGCGACTGGACTAGTTGGGTGAAGCCATGAAGGTTTACATGATGGGTTGGATGGTTGCCAGAATAAGATTGCCAGTCAGTATTAAAATCACCTAAAATTATACTTTCTTGGGGGAGATGGTGGGTAGACCATCTGAGGAGGTTATCTAGTGGAGGGATGTTTTGGCCAGGTGGGAAGTAGCATCCAATTATGTTGATGGTTTTGTTTTGGTTTATTTTGAGGTTGGTATATATTATTTCTTCATTGCCTATTTGTGGAGCTGATGATTTTAAGATCTGGATGTTTAGATGCTGTTTAAATATTATAGTTACACCACCTCCTTTCTTGTTTAGCTGGTCTACTCTTAGTATGCCATAACCGGTAGGGAGGATTTGCTTGCTGGTAATGTGAGGTTTTAGCCAGGTTTCTGTCAGGATGACTATATCTGGGGAGTACAAATCTATGGTGGCATGGAGTTCATGGACTTTGTTGGATATACTTCTAATATTTAGGCTTAGTAGAAGGAAGTCACTTGGCTTTCTATTGGCTGTGATATGGGAGAAGTTGTGGTTTCTTGTCTGATTATGAGGATTGGGGTTGGAGATGGTAGGGCCAGGGTTGGGGGGGATGTCTCCACTTAGGGCTAGTTTTGATATGCATGACTTTATTAGTTTTCTCAGTTTTTGAATGTGTTTGTTTATTAGGGAAACTTTATGATTGTGTTCTGTGGGTAATAGGTAAGGTGGGAGGGTAACTATGTTAAGTTGTAGGGATGCTTTATGTCTGAGTAATATAGTTGGTAGAAAGTGCGGGGGGTGCATAGGGATGGTTCTTGAGTTGGTGGTAGGGAAGCTGAGTAAGGGTGAGACATGAGTGGTGGTGTGAGTAGTAGTACAGTGGTAGTGGTTGAGTGGGGGAATGATGGAGATTTGGTAGGATGTAAGATATGCAAGGAGAGTGCATGCAGTGAGCATAGGTAAGGTATGCTTGTACATGTTAGCTGAAGAGGAGTGATAGTAGTGGGAAGATGGAGGAGGTAGTGTTGGGTTTAGTGCTGTGGTTGGCTATTGGAAAGATGGGAGGGGTTTGTTATTGTAATAAAGGTAGCACCACTGGGGGTGGTAGGGAATAGGGGGTAGGGTGGGGAGTGAAGCGGGTAGACCTTGTTAGCTGCTCTTATGAGGGGGCTGGAAACAATCAGGTAACAGAGTAAACTGATAAATGAACATATGATAGTGACAAAGGGTGGTTGTAGTTTTAAAAATGGTGCCTGCCACAGGTAATATTTATTAACTTTGGGATTGGCTTAAGGTAATAAACAGAGAAGGGGGGTGAACAAGGGTGTGAGCAGGCAGTTCTTTTGTACTGCTGCTAATGAGCCAAAGCAAAGACAAGTTTGTGTTTAATAAACCATCAGAATTTACCAAGGACTGCTCTGAAACTGTAAGTCATTTATTAACCATTTATCTGGTGGAAAAACAGGATAACCTTGTATCAGTAGGCTACTGTGGTCTCAGTTTAAATTAACAAACACAGAGTATTTATCAGTTATGGATACTATTTGCTAACAGAAGGGAGTAAGAGAGAAAATGGAAGATGAGTGTGTGTGTGGGGGGCTGCTTACAAGCCAAACCAGAGTGCTGTCCAGGGGAAAATGAATATTGGCTCAAACAGGTAGACACATACTCAAAGTTAACTTTAGCTGTTTGCAGACAGTACAGACCCGGACTGCACTTTTCTTACAAGAACGATAAAGGTGGTACCGCAGTTGAATACTTAAGAGTGGTGTTAGGTCTAGAAAAGAAGAGTACAGAGAGGAGTAAGAACTTTTGAGATGGCAAACATATATTATAAAGATTACAAAAAACAAACTGAGGAAATAGCTACTGTGTACAGGAAAATATGTCTTGAACCAACTATTAGTATATGCAGATACTGAGCCAATTGGAAAAACATCAGTTAGAAGGAACCTCATCAGACAGTTATGCAGTCACAGATAAAAATATAGGGAGCAGCACTCTGTCCTGGGTCTCTAATGTGATTCTATCCACCAGTACCAGCACAATTATATAGAATAATTAGACACCAGTATGAGCTGCCTACACACAACACATTTACTTGAATAACATTAGTGAACAAGGTGCAGCTATGCAAATAGACCATACTATTATACTAAAAACAACTTGATGCAGACGAAATGCTAGCATGCCACAGTAACTTCCAGTAATAAAGCATAAATCATATTAGATATCTAACACAATTCAACATAAATAAGCATATACAGTCATAAAACACTTATTGGAGAGACACTGAGCTCCTCATGGTGCCTGTAGTAGAGTGGATTGTAGTTTGAAAACTCCTGTCTGATCATGTCTGTCAATCTGTCCATCACCACTGCTTTATTATGAGAATAAGGGTGGTGTGCAGAGCTGTAGTAACTACAGAGGGATAACATCGATCAGCCACAGCATGAGGTAATGGTAAAGGGTGGTGGAAGCTAGGCTAAGAAGGGAGGTGAGGATTACTGATTAGCAGAATAGTTTCATTCCAGGAAAGAGCAGTACAGATACAATGTTTGATCTGAGAGTGTTGATAGGGATGCAGAGAAGGTCGGGCATAGCTGTGTTGTGTCTTTGTGGACTTAGAGACAGTATATGACAGGATACCTAGAGAGGAGTTGTGGTATTGTATGAGGTGGTCAAGAGTGGCGGAGGAATCTGTAAGAATGCTACAGGATATGTACAAGACTAGTGTGATAGCACTGCGTTTTGCATTGGGAGTGATAGGTGTGTTTAAGGTGGAGGTAGGAGTACATCAGGGATCAGCTCTGAGCCCTTTCTTATTTGCAATGGTGATGGACAGATTGACAGACATGACCAGACAGGAGCCCCTTTAGACTGTG
Source organism: Protopterus annectens (assembly GCF_019279795.1). Taxonomy (NCBI): domain Eukaryota; kingdom Metazoa; phylum Chordata; order Ceratodontiformes; family Protopteridae; genus Protopterus; species Protopterus annectens. Next base: position 904,472,019 of record NC_056730.1, read on the forward strand.
TTGTTTGCAGATGACATTGTGGTCTGGAGTGAGATTAGGGAACAGGTTGAGGAGACCCTAGAGAGGTGGAGGTATGGTCTGGAGAGGAGTGGAATGATGGTCAGCAGGACTAAGATGGAATATATGTGTGTGAATGGGAGGGAGGATAGAGGAATGGTGTGGATGCAGGGAGTACAGTTTTCAAAGGTGGATAGGTATAAATACTTGAGAACAACAGTTCAGAGTAATGGTGAGTGTGGGGGAGAGGTGAAGACGTGACTACAGGCACAATGTGGGTGGTGGGGAAGAGTATCATGTGTGATTTGTGACAGACAAGCACCACTAAGAGTGATAGGGAAGGTCTACAAGAGGGCAGTGAGACCAGCTATATTATATGGGTTGGAGACATTGGCTTTGAAAAAAGAGGCACTAGTCAGAGATGGACTTAACAAAGTTACAGATGGTATGATTTGCACTGGGTGTGGCCTAACAGTGTCACAGTCAGTACTGTGCAACACACAATCCAGTAGTGGTCATATGTGAGCCATCCTTTCCTGGGGTGACTCAGGGCCCTGGGCTTTGCTCTATGTCACTGCAGGCAGACATAGTTTCTTTGGCCATAGGTTCTGCTCAGCAATATATCAGTACAACATGTGTTGTTGAGACATAATATTGCTTGAACTTCCTAATTTCCACATTTATATGTCCCCTACTGCATTCCATTACAGGCTTAATTGTTTGACATAGCTGTGTTTTATTGTTTTCAGTTTAGTTGGTATACTCCATTAGTTTGTGTGTGTGTTTGTGTGTGTGTGTGTGTGTGTGTGTGTGTGTGTGTGTGTGTGTGTGTGTGTGTGTGGGTGCATGTGGGTGCGTGTGTGTGTGTGTGTGTGTGTGTGTGTGTGTGTGTGTGTGTGTGTCTGAAACAGATGTAAGAAATATATCTGTTTTGTATAGGCTGCATCTTGCCTTTAGTAGGTAATGCTCATGAGCAGCTTTTGGCTGTGCACCAATTGGAGTCCCCCACTTGTTAATTGCATATGAAACAGCTGTGTTATCATTCCCATACCCAACAGCATGGAACCACACTTGTATAACTGAGTACTTCATGTGGGCATTGCCCCTTTAACTTGCCTGGGAGGAGTACTTCATGGAAGTGTGTGATGAACAGCATCACAGAGTGCAGTTGGGAATACCTCTTACAACAAACACTGTGGATACAGCCCAACAAACTGGGGGGGGGGGGGTGTTCCAGACATAGGAACACAATGTATGTATTCTGTTATACAGTTGAACAAATGCTAGTTTGACAGGCTTTGTGTGGATATGGCTGCTCTGCATGAATTTAAATCTGATAGTATTATGTGGTTGACATAACTTCCAGCTGTAGGGCTATCCTCAAACTGGCCAGAGTTTGGACTCTTATATTTGGTGTGTTACTCACACATTTTCTGGCCTTGGAAATTCAGTAGCATACTCTGAGGATTGCAGTAACATCCATGTGTGTTTCTGACTTCATATCCCTCAGAACAGATATGTTACAACAACCCTGTTACACCAGCAACTTTCTCAGTTTATGACAGCAATATGTCAATAATGCCTCTGCGTTTGGGCCTCTGCCCCCAAATATGTCAGACTTTGTCCAGATGTCATGCTGTAAGAGGTGCATAGGTATAGTATATCATTATATAGTGACTTCAGTCCAGATATCATCCCAGTGATGTATCAGACTGGCAGACATGTTACGTGTAGAAAGCCTTATATATGAGGACAAAGCCTGGACATTCTGTGGGACTTTATATAGTTGAGATGACTGTGTATTTCTGGCAATTGGTGACAGACTGTCAGGATTGTGTAGCAGTGTATTGTGAATGTGTTATTTGGCCTGTGTAGGTGAGGGAGTAGATGCAAGTGTTGAGGGTCCTTTTCTATCTGACTCTGCATGCTGCTCCAGCTTCTGGTGCTCTACCAGCTGTATATGCTTGTAGGGGCAGATTGAGACATGTCCCATACCACAGTCAGGCATCAGACTACACTGTGAATTGGGCCAATATATATACGGATAGTGTGAGTGACAAACATGCTGATGATTTTGTTCACACAGTCCTTATACTCTACTGTTCCTGCGGCTTACCAATATGTCACATTGAATGTGGTGAGATTGGTTCTGGGTATGCACTTTCATGCTGGTGTCTGATGGTCAGTGCTGTTACATTCCTGTAGTGCCTGATATATTTGCAATTACATGTGTATTTCCCCATAGCAAAATTGGGTTTGTTTTGTGTCAGTCTGCCTGTAGTTTAGACAGCACTTGGTGTCATGCCTAGCAACTCAGTGTAGTTTCCCTATTGTGATGTTATGTCCCAATATTTATCAGGTGTACTGTTGCCTGGCCCCCATACATGTTATGTATGTCTGACACATCAGTGGGATAATGTGAAGATTTATGTCAGTGAGTAGTGGGGAGTAATTTGGTTTTGGACTTGGGCTGTTCCAGTCATATGGTACAACAGACAGGAGGGTGTTACTGCATCAACTGTGTCACCTTATCTACTCCAGTATTTGGGATATGTTCCCAGTTTCATGGCTTTACACCCCCCCCAGTCAGGCTTGGTCCAGATTTGTTGCACTAAGGGGTTCTGAGCATACCTCTCGACTGGCTAGATTGTTTCAGACTGTCCAGGATTATTGCTCATATGTATGTTCTGTTCCACAGAATCATTTTCATTTCTGTGCAAATCACTGTGATGATGTGAGGATTTCTGTCTGTAAATGATGACATACATTTTAGTTTCAGAACTCACATCCTTCTGAACATGTATGCTGACACGAACCCTATTACTGTAGGAACATTCTACATTTATAACTACAGTAAGTATATTACATCCCTGTTCTTGGACCATTGCCCCCCCCATTTTCACAGCCTTTGTCCAGAATTATTGCACTAAGAAGTGTAGAGGTATGGTGTTGGGTATAAGTCCACTACATGTTATGGGTATATATATATATATATATATATATATATATATATATATATATATATATATATATATATTTTTTTTTTTTTAATTGTTTATTTATTTATTTTACATTTGTTTACCAGGATAGTTCAACTGGATACATGTCCATTTTCAGTGGAGGCCCAGGGAGAAAAGCTCCAAAAAGACATTCAACAAACTGTTATATTTTTACAGTTTAAAACACAAAATAAAACAAATAAAAGGATTTTTACACAGTTGTAAACAAACACAAAAACAGATACACAAACAAATTATTACATTTTTACTCAGATGGAAAATTCTAGACAGTATTTTTAAGAATGATAGGGTATTGAATGCCTAGTAGGCTAACCTGGTAGTAGATCCAAGGAGATCATAGGATTTATAAGTTAAGAAACAATAAAGTGTAGGCAGAAGTCCTCCATGTGCACATGAGTGATGGTTAGAGTTAATCTGGATTAGGACAAGGACATAGTCATCATTTTTTAAAGTACTGAATCAGACTTTTCTTGAATTGAGGTAGAAAGAGTTCAGATGTAAGATTAGCAGGAAGAGAATTCCAAGTTTTGCCAACAGAGTTTACAAATAGAGATTTACCGGCTGTGTTGTTGAATTTGAGAGTTTGAACTAGTAGTCTTTCAAATGAACAAAGAGCACTAAGGTTACTGTAGGGGGTGATGAGGATTTTAAGTACAGGTATATTATCTGGTTGATACAGGATCTTGTGTGCAACTATTAGTTGGTTAACGTGAAGTAGGTTAGGCAGTTCAAGCCATCCTAGTAGATTTAGGTTATGACAATGATGAGTTCTGTAGGCTGTACTGGTAGCAAATCTAGCAATGCAATTGTAGCTGCTAGAAAGTTTATTAAGGTCAGTTTTGCTGAGGTTTGTAAATAGAGGGGAAGCATAGAGGAGGGTGGAGAGTATATGTGTATGAGCAGTTACAGTTCTGGCTAATGGTGTTAGGAAGGGCTTGATCTTATATAGTGAGCCAAGTTTTTTATTAACTGTTTTAATAGTTTTATTGATATGCTGATCAAACTTAAGGTTATTATCTATTATAACTCCTAACAGTTTTCTTGAGGAATCTGGGAAAATAATGGTGCTGTTGTTGGATTTGAATGTGTGTAAATATATATATATATATATACCTTTTTTGATATCTATAGATATGTTTCTATAACAATATATATGTATATACATATTTGTTTTATATGTATAGCTCCATATATATAATGTATATACTTTTTAATATTTATCTAGCACCATACACATCTAAATGTGTATATTTATTTATACTAAACACAATGTTTATTCCCTACTATTCTATACCTGTACTGAATGATATATTTGAAAAAAAACAGCATTCATTGTTACATTTCCGATAGTGTACTAGTAAATTGCTCTGACTATGGTTTGCAGGGTCCTGGGCTCAAGACTTGGCAGAACTGATTATTGTGCTGCTGGGCAGAACAGTGGCTGATGGACACAGGGTGATTAAGGCAACTTTAAGCAGTTGTAAGTGGGTTTGCATGATGGAAAGTGATGCCAACACATAGTTAAAGGGGAAACTGCTTAATCTGTGAAGGAAGCACTTAGCATCGCTCAAACTTGCTTACTGCCACTTACTGCAGCTTATTTTCGCTTACAGCTGTGATAATTTCTTTAAAAGAAAAGAAAAAAAGGGTGATAGGAAAGTGGTGAAAAAGGGGGTACACAGAGGGAAAAACAATATGAAAGATAGCTAGGGGGATTACCTTTGAATAGTTGAAAATCAACTATCCAAATGGCCCTTTGTGTGAACCGGAATGATAAAAGCCATCATTCTGAACCACACCAATGTTCGAAAATCAGCAAATTGAAAACCAGATTCACTGATTTTCAAACTAAACTGACAAATACAGATCATAATGCAGGGGGAACAAGTCCCCTGCACCCCATGTGGGGGGACCCCCTACTTTATTATTCTAATTCCGAGGTTGCACTACAGTGGGGAAAGGGTCCACTTCCCGATCCCCACTATAGTGCACTCTGCACCCACATTGCCAAATCTGCAATGAACTAATGTCAATGGGCATTCGCTCACTGCACATTCGATCCATTTCTATTCAGCTATCTGAAATCTTGAAAACTTACTTCCGAACAATGTACTTTCGAATATTGGACTTTCAGCTATTCAAAGGTAAACCAGCTAGGGATGTGGAGCATGGGTGTAGGGAAGGTCCATAGCTGTCCTTTTCTTATACAGCAACAGCTGTGCATTTGTACAGAAACTGGAGGAGAAGTTGGACACTCAAACCCCTGGGAGATGAGTGAGGACAACAGTAATATGTTGTTAAGCCAATTAGACCAGATTACATGTGTTCAGTGGACACGTGTGTGAAATGGACAGCTATGTATGGGGTGACATTTTTTGTGGGAACAGATTGCCTTTTTTTTTTTTTATAAGGTGAGAGTGGGATGTTGGGAAAGGATAAGACAAGACAGGAGATAGGGGCAATATATGACACATGCGAGGGGTAAACACCTTGGACAGGGAAGGTGGTTGGGAATCATATGCCCACAAACCCCCAAATGGATACAGTGGGACTGAGGTCCCCACCCATAGGCAGTCACCACAGTACCTTCACAACCCCAAAGGTGGCTGTGCTGTGGAATGAGCAGGAGGGGCAGGCTGACCCTCAAGATGTGCCATGCAGCCCTGAAGCTGGCATAGCAGATCTCTGAACTCCTTTTGAAGCTCGCTATGCAACAATCCCTCGACCTGATTTTGGGTGATGATGTCCTGTCCATGCCTGCTCCCGGGGGGGGTGGGACCATCCCCTGAGGTGGTTCCACACAAAAGTGGTGCAAGACCAGCAGACAAGGAGGTCCCGGGTTGGGTCCCAGATGTACTGGGGCCTGGTGCCATGGCCATTTGAGGCGGGACAGACAAATCCACTGGGATCTGCCTTCCCAGATGTGCTATGGTGTTGCAGTTTTATAACATATGTTGGTTAGTCATAAAAAAACACATTCCAGGATTACTTGTAACAGCATGCATGGGTATTCCCATTATTTATTTATTTATTTATTTTATTTTACATTTGTTGACCGGGATAGTCCGTCTGGATTACATGTGCATTTTCAGTGGAGGCCCGGGGAGAAAAGCTCCACAGTGACAGTAATTAATACATAAAGATCATACAAAAAGAAAAAAAATACAAAAAACATAATTACACTCATACAAAAGAAGAGATACAGTAAGGTGTTAATTATACTAAAAAATAAACATTAAAAGTGTAAAAGTATTATACAATAATGAGTATACAAAAAATCAACACAGTTTCCAGTGTACTAATTCTCCTATTGAGCACTAAACTTCTTTAGTTAAGAGGAGATGAGAAAAAAGTAAAGTAGGGGGGGTGCCCATGGGAGAAGATCTATACAAAATGGAGAAAGGATTAGTCAGGATTGGAGCACTGACAGAGCCAGTTTGACCTTAAATGGAGATGTAATTTTTTTTTGAAAGAATTTAAAGAGGAAATACAGGAGAGGCTAGGAGGGAGGGAATTCCATATTTTTCCAATGGTATTGGTAAAGAGTGAGTCGCCCCCTACATTGTTGGCTTTGATTGTTTGAACTAGGAGTTTGTTTGAGGAACGGAAACTACTGAGATTATTGTAGGGTTTGATTAAGTTATTCAGAGCTGGTGTTTTTTCAGGTTGGTTCAGGATTTTAAATGCTTCTATAAGTTGGGTCTGTTTTAGAAGGTTAGGGTATTCAATCCAATCTAGATTTCTTAGGTTAATACAGTGATGTGTTCTGTAAGGCATTCCTGTGGCAAATCTAGCAATATGATTATAGCAGCGTGCTAGTTTATTTAGTTCAGATGTGTTGAGGTTAGTAAGCATAGGAGAGGCATACAGGAGGGTGGAGAGAAGATGTGAGTGGGCCAGTGTCACTTTTGCTATAGGAGTTAGAAATGATTTGATCCAGTATAATGATCCGAGTTTTTTGTTAATGGTTTTAATGGTCTGGTTGATATGAATATCAAATTTGAGTTTGTTATCTATGGAGACTCCTAGTAGTTTGGTATAGGGGTCTGGGGAGATGATAGTCCCATTTTTGGAGTAGATAGAAAAGGATAGAGGTGTGATCTTTTGCGTGGGATGGAATAGTAGTAATTTTGTTTTGTTTGGATTCAGGATCAGTTTACGTTCTGACATCCAATTTTCTACTGATATAAAGCAGGATTGAGTTTTGGATAATAGGTTAACAGGAGATGTGTCAGAACAAACTAATGTGGAGTCATCAGCATATTGAATGCAGATGGCTTCAGGGATGGCCTTATACAGGTCATTTGTGAAGATAGTAAAAAGGAGAGGCCCCAGTATTGATCCTTGGGGTACCCCTATGGTATTTGGTAAGAGGTTGGAGAGCTTTGATTGCCAAAGGACAGCTTGTTTCCTATCAGAGAGATAGCCTATAAACCAGTCTAGAGCTTGTTTATCAAGCTGTAGATTATCTAGTGTATGATAGAGTAGCTGGTGGTTCGCCATATCAAAGGCCTTTGATAGGTCAAGAAACAGTGCTGAAGATATTTTTCTGTCATTTCTGTTGTGATTGATAGTATCGGTAAAAGAGAGAAGAGCAGTGGTAGTGCTGTGGTGGGGTCTAAAGCCATGTTGTGAGTTGGTTAGTAAATTGTTGTGGATAAGATAGTAAAGAAGTTGTTTGTGTATGCACTTCTCCATGATTTTGGCTAGTGGTGACAGTATTGCTATGGGCCTATAGTTTGATAGTTCTGTAGATAGACCACCTTTGTGGAGAGGTATGACATGGGATATTTTCCATAAAGATGGAATTTTAGATTCTGCTATGGTTCTATTGATAAGTGTCGAGATAGGGAAAGCAATGGCATCTGCTGCTATCTGTAGATATTCAGCTGGGAGAAGATCTGCAGAGAGAGTAGTTGGTTTTAGTTTCTTTAGTAAGGATATTATATAGGAAGTAGGGACAGGCTGAAATTTGAAGGTGGATTGAGAATGTTGGAAGTTGTCTGTGTTTATAGTATTGGTGACCGGTAGTTGATTAGCTAGGGATTGTATGATGTCAGTGAAGAAGTTGTTAAAGGAATTCGCTACTTCTTCAGGGGTTTTGTCACTTAGTTGCTTTGGGGTGGGTGTAGAGGATTTACCTGGGTGGAGAAGATTGTTCAATCCAGACCAGAATTTTTTAGGGTTGTTTTGGTGTTTATTTTGGAGTTAGCAATAGTAATTTTTCTTGTCAGATAATGTTGCTTTTTTGGTTTCGTTTCTTAGTTGTTGGAATTTAATGCGGTCCGAGGTTGATTTGGTTGATCGCCATATGCTCCATGCTTTGTTTCTAAGTTTAATTAGAGATGTGGTATTTTTTGTTAACCAGGGTGCAATCCTGGTTTTTACTCTAATTGATCTTATGGGGGCATGAGACTTAAGTATGGCTAGAAATGTTTTGTTAAAAAGAAGTACAGCTTCCTCTAAGGGGAGATGTTTAAGGGGTGCCCAGTTAAATGATTGAAGTTCTATCAGAAATTTATTGAGGTCAAAATATTTCTTATTTCTGACTAGCCTATACATAGGTGGATTGGAGTCTATAGACTTTGATTTCCTAATATAGGTGATGAGGTGGTCACTAAGGTTGTTTGGAAGGGTCCCTGCTGAATATGTGTGTGGTTGACTATTGATGAGGATCCAGTCCAGGATGCTCTCTTTTTGCTTATTATTACCTATTCGGGTAGGGGAAGATATTAGTTGGTGAAAACCATGTAGGTTAATATGGGTAGGATTGGTTTCTGAGGAGCATTTAGTCCAGTCTATGTTAACATCTCCTAGGATAATGGTTTCTTGGGGATAGTTATTTGATAGCCAGCTAAGGATGTGCTCAAGTGTATCAGAGTTGTCTCCAGGGGCAATATAGGTCACAATTAGATTAATATTTTTGTCTTTGTTTATTTTAGTTTTAGTGCTATTATTTCAGCATTTGAGATTTGAGGTGGTTGAGGCAAGTTGGTAGTGACATTCAGTGTGTTCTTATAGAGCACCGCAACACCACCTCCTTTTTTAGACTGTCGATCGTTTCTAAATATATTATAGCCTGGTGGCATTACCTCATTATCTTTGGTCCCTTGTTTTAGCCAGGTTTCTGTTAGACACATTATGTCTGGGAGGTACATTGATATGAGGGCGTGCATGTCATGGACCTTTTTATTTAAACTTCTTATATTTAAGTGGTATATCTGAAGGGAGTTTGGTGAGGTAAGTGGTTGGCTGTTTATAGTTGTGGAGGGTGTGGGGCCTGGATTTGGATGGATATCCCCATCTATGGTTATATTTTTTCTTAGATAGTCTAATAGTCTAATGAGTTTAAATAATAGTTTAAGTTCATGTTTGGATTTGGTGTATTTTGGGTTGGGTTTGAGGGGGTTGTGATGAGTGGGGTGGTATATTTTACTAGGCAGATGGATAGTATGATTATGGAGACAGATAGGGAGTGAGGAGGTACTAGTTTGGCTTCTGGGGTAATAAAAACCTGAGAGTGTCTGTCCTTCATATCTAGTTAGCAGATAAAGTTTGATAATGAGAAGTAAGATACATGGTACAATTTTTAGCGTTAGTTTAGTTGTAATGGGTGTAATAGACTTCATTTTCTTTGGGCGATAGAGTTCTGAATTTGATAACTTATTGAAGGGTGGATGGGAGGAGTTTTAAAGTCAAAAACTGTTTGGCTAACGAAATAGCCATTAACCCAAAACAACAGATTTGGAACAGTTGCATAGAAAACAAAACACTTGCATATATGGAACCACAGTGGGCATTATATTGGCATGCAGGTTACGTTGATAGCAACAGGCCACCGATGATAGTATTTGAACCGGGAACATTAATAGTCAAACGTTTAAGTATTTGTAGAACAATAGGACACATGTCCCAACAGCAGGTTTGCTGGAAAACATACCCATTGATTTATATGTTTAGAATATTGGTGCAGATAGGGTGGGAGAGAGAGAGAGATGTCAATTAACAACTGTATAGGTTTCAGTTGCTCACAACTTTAATGATCATTGCTCTAATCATTACGCTCCAGGTATTACCTCACTTTACATCAACATATGGCCTTGGGTTGGGCAGTGGTATGTTTGTACACAGTGTGTAATTACAGCCTTTTTACAGCTAAGGTATACCTTTTCTTACCTGGCAGATGTGTGGAGGAAATTTCTGTTAACACTACCTGACTGTTTCTACCCATATTCACATAGTCAGGGTTACATATCTGCACTCATACTGTGTGTGTGTGTGTGTGTGTGTGTGTGTGTGTGTGTGTGTGTGTGTGTGTGTGTGTGTGTGTGTGTGTGTGTGCTACTGCCATACTCTGCCTTGATTTCTATTGGTCACCGTGTGACAGTGTGACACTTGCGAGACATTTCTTGGAAGAGACTACTTGGTGTATGTACTTATCTTGCTGTCATTTGCAGCCTTGGGTTTGGACAGTGGGTGTTGTACAGAATGTATAAGTACAGCCTTCTTACAGCTAAAATATACCTTTTTTTACCTGGCAGACCTGTGTAGGAAATTTCTGTTAACACTACCTGACTGTTTCCACCCATATTCACATAGTCAGGGTTATATGTGTGCACTCATACTGTGTGTGTTTGTGTGTGCTACTGCCATTCTCTGCCTTGAATTCTATCGGTCACCCTGGGTGTTAGCAGCAGTGACCACTAGCTTTGACAGCGTGACATATGAGGAACATTTCTTGGAGGAGACTACCTGGTGTACGTACTTATCTTGCTGTCATTTGCAGCCTTGGGGTTGGACAGTGGGTGTTGTACACAGTGTATAAGTACAGCCTTCTTACAGCTAAGATATAGCTTTTCTTACCTGGAAGACCTGTGGAAGAAATTTCTGTTAACACTACCTGACTGTTTTTACACATATTCACATATTCCTGGGCGAAATTATGCATACAGCTTACTACCACTCATGAGATTCGAACATTGCTTGTTTGCGTAAAAAATGCAAGAAGTTTGTGTTTCATCAGAATGAGCTATTGAGAAACTGCTGTCATTTGTTTGACTGTTTTCTGCCTAATATTCTCTTGGTTGTACAATCTGACCTTGTAATTCTGACATTCATGTATGGTGGATAGTTCTTATACTGTATAATCATACTTTGACACAGCACAGTCTGGAAAAAACTGGTTAACACAACATAACTATTCAGGTATCAAATCTTGATGAATGGAACATTTCATACAGTAATCTCCTGTTTTACAACCACACAGTCCTTGTCAGATGAGCCTTGATTATTTAATGCTTCCAGAGCTATGAGTTGCTGTGCAGAAACTGTACACATTTCGATTCATACCACCACATACCCAAGTAAACACAACCAGTCTGGGGTTTTGACCGGTACTGACACTTTTATTGATACATACCCCATACATCACTATTACTCTGTTAATGACTCATTTATTCAGTACAAACCATACTCATTTTTTTAATACTGACAGGTGACATTTTACTCCTTTCTATTTATTTGCCCTGAGTACTACAAGCTAGATTTGTACTCACCAGACTCGTGATGCAGCCTTAGCAGCCTGCTGGCATGGGTGTACAAGTTCACGGCCCTCTCATCTGTAGCTGTACAGGAGATAATGAAACATTTATGCATACCTATCCATCACATACACAGGCTGGACTTTGGAAAACACTTGTTGATACTGATGATACTTACACATGTCTGGGACATTCCTCGCCCATGCATCTTGGACCCACTTCAAGTCAGCAAAGTGGTGCCGCACATGCTTACCAGTCTGAGGGATGCCAGTGGTACTGGTAAGATCATGTGCGAGACAGTCCCAGGCCTCCGCTTTGTATTGGGAGCCCTGGTACTGATCCTGCTGTAGTCTTCTTTCATGGTCTTTTACTAGTATCCAACCATGACCCTGGACTCCTGAATGCCCCAGCACAGTGCCCAAAAGTGCACACCCTCACCAACACCAGCCATAGTGCCTGCAGTGATGAGCTACAACTGGTTATGGGCTGTATTACTGCCTGTGAGGTTTAAATAGGGCTGATTTCCTGCCCTTTGTTGTGATTGGACAGTTTTGAATATGCTGAGCTAAGCTAAGCAACGGGCAAACCCATTTAGCACAGATAAGCATTGCTTAAAGGGGTAGATGCTAAGCAGTACTTACCAGTATGAAAATCCACTTAGCTACGCTAATTATTGCTAAGCATACAAATTTAAGCAGTGCTTACTCCAGCTAAGTATGGCTGAGCACAATTTAGCATTGTTCAGCTTTCATTTTATGGACTATCAGGATTTTGGGGTTGATTCCTTCTTAATAACATCTTATGATATGTATGTTTCCCTTCAATAACATCCCCCTATGTGCTTTCATTACATTATATTCTTTTGTGGCTATACTGTGTGGGAAACTTGTGTTTATATGGGTGTTTCACATCTGTACTATACTGACACCTCACATTTGGACCTGCTACACTACCCTGGTTAACACATCTATATTATTCACTACCTATTTATGAAGAAAAAATACCTTTAGTGCTGTTTTCACATGTAAAAACAAATGGACTGCATTGGGGCTCGAATCATGAATGTCTGTATATTAATTGAAAGCTCTAACCACTATGCTATTGCACTTTGGCTATTTTGGCTGTATATTTCTATTTGTCTCCTTTGGATGTTTAAGTTATGCTATACACAGCTACGCAACATGCGCACTTTCTCAGCTACGCTTAACCTTTGGTGGGGATGGAAAAAAATAATGTGTTTTATTTTTATTTACTTTAGGGGTATGTACATTGCTTTCTGCCTCTTAGGGCAGGACATTTGGACAACTACATCACACATGGGGATATTATTTTACATGTTCCTCTCAGGAAACATGCTTACTTATTTGATATGCCAGCATGTACACTGGCATATCATTGTGGACATTATCTGTGCTGGACCATTGTGGGGGGGATGTGCTTCTGTGGGTATTCTAATGTATTTTGTCTGTGGACACTGTTATGTTGTGATAACAGTGTCCGCGGGCACTGTGAGTTGCTTTAGAATTGCCGTACTGCAATTCTAGAGTGCAGGGAGTGGCAATGCTCGGACACGCCCCCTTCACTCATTCACGGATCATGCCCGTGCAGGTTATACAGCAATGTGCCTTTATGAATATGCAAAGTGAGCTGCTGTGCTGCACTGGCATGATCCACTCCATGCAGGAATAGCACTACTCCTGCACGGAGTTTAATGAATCCCAGGGTATATTTTTTTTGCTTTTGGGTATATGAAAAATTATTTCATTTTATTAACTGCATAATATTTTTGGGTATGTAAAAATATTTTTAAATATTTATTTTTTTTCTAGATTTTCTGACTTTGGAATAATGAGGTCATGTTATGTTTTATGTCTATACTTAATTCTGGCTGCTTGTGTTGTTTTAGTTTTCTAAAGACGTTCTATCGTCATTAAGAATGAAAGCGCTAAATATTATATTCTGAGAAAGTAAGAGAATCAACATTTTAATTTTTATTTTTTGCTGTTTACTTTTGCGTGCTGCATTGAATTGGACAGTTTACTTAATTGTTAAAAACATGTAAAAGACATCTATAGATTATATTTGAAGAGGATGTGACAGACAATGGAAGGGGGAAGTCATCAAAGGGTTTCTTCATCTCAGTCAGCCTTGACCATGGCAGCAATCTGAAAATATTTTTTCATGCAAAGTCCAATTACCTGATTGAATTGGCTATGACAGTAGTTAGTGATGGCCCTCAGAGTGGCCTGATACATGATTATAGTCAGGATAGTAAGAAAAATTAAATACGATGACCAAAAAGAAGCGGGGAGAAGGAGATCATTTGGCCAGATGTAGAAAATCAGATGTTTAATCAAATAGACTAATGTGGTTTACTTAAGTTTAAACATTTTGACAACCTTTTTTGGGACAGAACGTATAAAACTATATAATGAATGCAGTTACAAAATTAAAGTGGCTCGAATATCAATTATTTGCAGCAAATGTATTTTACAGCTGTGTAATTATAGTATCCTGAAAAAAAAGCACTTGAAGCAAAACATCTTCAATAGAGCATCTCTTTAAAAATGGTCCACTGTAGATGAACTATACTGTTTTCTGTACTATGTTTCCCAACTATCCAGTATAGACTGTGTTGCTCTATCATCTAGCTATAGGGTCAGTCTCAAACAGTGCAATCCCTGACTATAAAACACCTTTGCTAATGTTTATACAGCAGTAGATCTGTCACTACTCAGTTTTATCCTGTCTTTTTAAGAGCCTACAAAAAATACACATACTTCTACGAAACATCTATTTTCAGTGGAACTTTTCAATATTATGGAAGTAAGCAATAGTTATTTCAGTCCTAAAACAATGCAATTAATTGTCTGTCAGCAATTATCTACTCTTCTTCCTGTCTCTGCACTCCAGATATGTAGTTGTATCTGGGAGGTAACACAGACGATTAAAGATGTAAGCTGAGAGATAGCCACTTAACCAGGCAATGCCCATGATAACTCCTGACAAGAATGAAACAATTTGATCAACAATAAAATTAAACATTAAGTTAAATTAGTAACTAAATTCGAATTAAACCAAATATCTGAAAAGTCTTTCTCTATAAAATGTCACTGTTTTGTTTGTGTCCATGGTACCATAACTACATCTCTCTCCCTAACAAATTTAATTTATAAAAACATTGTTATAAGAAATCTTACTGTTGCATATTTATAGACAGTATAAGGGTCTTAAATATTTTGTCAGCCTCACCCCTTTCAATTCATAAATTTCTAAAGTATTGCTTCCTTTGGGGTGGCATTGTCTAATTCTATGGCAATGATGAACATTCCTAGTTCAAATGACATGTGAACTCTTCCTTTTCCACACATAACCTTGCCTCTGGTGTCCCACAAAGATCTGTGTTGATCCCTCCTTCCTTTTATGATCTGCATTCAGTTCTGACCTTTTGAAACCTGACTGGCATCCCATGGGCTGATTATCTTGCTCATATTTGATCAGATTGCCCCTTTTGTCTTATCAATACCACACTCACGGATAATCTAGTACTAAAGATCATTATCATCTTGGTATGCTCAGCAGACTGCAACCTGATTCACTTTCAAGAAAGCTAGGACTCTGTGGTAAAACTTGTATTATTAAATTCCCCAGAAGGTATGTAGTAGCAAATCCTGTCCCTTTCCTCTCATTAGTCATACCTTCCACTACAAGTTGTAACCCAACAATTATGTTTTGATAAATATTAATTGTAAGCAAATGTGAATATAAGCAGTGTAACAAAATGAACAATGAACTGTTAATACCAAATGCATGTTACATCTTTTAAATGTTTGAAATGCCTTAAATATTTTCAGCTTTGTAAATGCAGCATCATTTCTTAAATGGTCAAAGGTATAACATTTACTTACCATCCGTTTTACATGCCAGCTCCTTACCTGCACACATGCTGGATATTACTTTAGTGTAAGCAGAGACAGCATAGTGTCCATTGATAAGGCTGCAGCTCCTCTGCAACCATCATCACTGTACCACAAGGCTATTACAATTGTGTTAAAACAGTTGGTTCTTGTAGTTATGGTGACGGGGTACAAGTGTGGCAGCCCAGTTGGCTGGATGTGGGCATCCTACAAACAAGCTAATTTGACTGCAATGTTATTTTTTCAACTCAAAAAAAGGCCTGAATTGCTGCACCAGAATGATAATTTATGTCTACACTCATTATCTTCATTATTTATGAATCAGTTGGACAGCAGTTCATTCAATTTGCCTAAGGTCAATATCTTGGTGTCAGTCATTCAAGCCACTCTCAGACCTGCATGAAAATGGTGTGGGGTGCAATTCTGCTGTACAAAAAGCATAAAAACTACCTCTGCATAGAATATCTTGGCCTATGGCTGTTTCTCACTCTTTCTTTTTCTTGTATTGCTTTCACGCAAATTAAATATTTTTGTCAACATAAATGTGATCAAGGTCACAGCAGATATAAGTAAGATGTTGGGTGAGTTAGAAGTGAAATAGCTCTGGTGGCTAGTCATAACAGTATAGAGAAAAAGGTATAACTCAGATGACTGGAAAATAAGCATACTAGTGCCAGTATTCAAAAACAATGGTGGCATTCACAACTATGTGCAGCACAGAGGTATCAAACTCCTATTATATTGCATGGAAATTCTGGAGTGGAGGACTGATAAATGGATATGCAGAGTAGTAGAAAGCAAGATGGGAGATTAACAGCTCAGATTCAAAACAGGAATCAACACAACCAACCAAGATTGTTGAGAAGAAGCTTGAAATAAAGAAAGAGTCCAACTGGGCATTCCTACATGTGGAGATCACAAGTCCTAAGAAAGCTGATTTGGGCAGTTCTGTGTTGGTTTGGAGTCCAAGAAAGACCAGTAGAATTAGTGCAGGCTATATACAAAGATCCAGTGACACAAGTACAAATAGTGTTTGAACTCACAGAGGGGTTCAAGTGGAAGTGGATGTACATCACAGCTAATCTCTGAGCACACTGACGTTCATACTGAAGATGGACTACATTAGCAAACAGATCAGAGGGGCCAGATCAACAGAGCTGTTGTATGCAGTTGATGTGGTATTACAAGCAGACTCTGAACAAGAACTTTAACAAATGATAGGGGAATGGACTGCAAAACTAAAAGCACACAGGAAGAAACAGAATACAGATAAGATAATTGTAATGGCAGCAAATGAAGGAAATCAGAAGAAGCCGAGAACTGAGATAGCAAGGAAAATAGTAGAACAGGTTAATAGCTTCAAGTGTCTGAGAGGAGAAGGGAAAGTCTAAATGAAAAGGTCAAAGCTAGAAGCAGAGGGGCTGCAGACGCCTGGCATAGAATGTCAGGGGTAGTGTGCGATAGAAGAATGCCAAAGAAGCAAGGTGTACAAAGCAGTGGTGGGACCAGTACTACTGTATGGTACAGAAACCTGGGGAGTGAAGGCAAAGCAGGAAGCAAGAGATGATAAAGATGAAGTGCCTGAGACTGGTCATAGGATACATAGATAACAGTGGTTCACATATAAGTGCAGGAAAGCAGAAGACAATCTGATGAGGAAGATTTGGGACAGACAGGATGAGGCAAGAGGAGACAAGGGTTTTTAGCAAATAGATGGATGGATTATGTGTGAGAAGACCTGCAACAGGCATACATGACACTCGCAGGAAGTAGGAGTGTGACACTGAATCAAAAGAGATGGTGACAATTGACATGACACCCTGACCCAGTGTAGAAAATGGGAAAAAGGGGTTAATGATGATGATGAAGACATGTGAGCATAACATATTATGCATGCTGTCTCATACAACATTTCTACTATTGAAAATGGCGTCTTATCTCCTTAATAATGGCCTCCTCATTCTTTCTAGAGCATTACTTAACAGGATGATAGACTACAGTGTATATAGGTTCATTCTGGTCTTCCATCAACATGAACATCATTTATTATCATGACCAGACCACATGGCACTTTCCAAACTGCTCATATCTTTGTTCATCTATAAAATGTAAATGAAATGCAATGCATTAAATCTGTCTGCAATTGTATCTTTATCTACCCTTCTTTCTTCTCACTCACCACATCTCCATCTCTGATAGAAGTTCCAGGCATTTATCCCTCTGTTATGCACATTTGAGAACTCATCATCTCAAAACATAATCAGAACATCCTCACACCTTTCTTAACCACCTGAAGATCCTCTCAATAAATTTTGGCAAATATTTTGGACTTATAAACTAATCACAGTAGCTTTGTAAATTGTTTCTTTTTTTTCTAGATCTTGGTGGTGCTTATACTGTGAATGGTATGATTAGGTATTACACACTTCATTTATTGCTTAACTTTTCTTTGTGTCTGCAATCTACTTTTTTACCTCTTGGAATGTGGATGAAAGACAGTAAGTCAGGGTCAGTCCACTTGCCTACTTCAAAAATTAATAAATAAATATGCTTTTATTCAGGTTTTGTTGACTGGTCTCCACAGAGAAACCACTGCATACTTGTTAAGGTATACAACAGTTACTTTAATTGCAATGCGATACATTAAAGGGTAAGAAATGCAAGCACATTATGGTGGATAAGAAATAAGATAAGTACAATAAGTCACATAAAAGAATAAGGGCTGGATTCATAAATGCTACTGTGAGGTGAATACAAGGTATAAACCTCATGGTAATCTTTTAGTGTTCAGAGACAACCTTACCATGGTGCTTTAGACAAAGACATGTAATACCACTTAAGACTGTCTCCACTACTGTGCTAAATATTAATGATGTAGAGCAGGAGAGAGGCATATGCTAATTCCCATGTATTCTACTCCTAGAACTGCATCTGGGAATCCATCTATTCACAGAGAGATTCAAGGAATTGCTCAGCTGTGTAGATTTGCACAATTGCTTCTAGCCCTTTGTGGTAGTAAACGTGACCAAAATGTTGTGTTCATCCACCACGGTAGAGGTCAGTACTTGGGAGTTTAGTGTCAGAGTAGTGTTAGGAGGTGTGTATGTGAGTGTGTGCATGTGTGAGAATATGTATCTGCCTGAGAGGGAGTAGCAGGAGGGGATAAGTTAGACAGGTGTGTGTGTGTGTGTGTGTGTGTGTGTGTGTGTGTGTGTGTGTGTGTGTGTGTGTGTGTGTGTGTGTGTGTGTGTGTGTGTGTTGGTTTGGGGCAGCTGTCATACTTCCACAAACCCCTAAACTAATGAGCAGAGACTGCAGCATTTGGTGGGGGGGGGGGGCAATAGCCACCAGGGATACCAGTGCCTGAGCAGTGAGGGTGAGGGGAGCACTAAACACCATGGATAAATGTGTGCCTGAATGACTCTTAGATATAATGGGGATCAGCAAGAGGGGGAACATTATACACCAAGGACAAGTCTTAAAAACATGCCTGAGCAGCACTTAGAACAGGGATCAGATTGTGGGATGGATTACTAAACACCCAGGATAAGTAGAGTGCTTTAAAATTCACTAAAAAAATTCAAGTCCTGTATCCTGCAGCTGAACGTATTACTCCTCTGTTCTGCAACTACAGAACAGGGATAGAATTTAAAAATGCATAATCAAAAATACACATCAAATTACAAAAGAGGGGGTAAAAGCCAGTGCCCTTATTACATACACCCTTGCAATAATCCATTGTGCTAACTGTGAAGTTAGTATGGCAGGATTTTTTCTTTAAACATATATTGAGCACCTCAGGCAATGCCTGTAACATGTTGTAATGTATGAAGGGGAGAGAGAGACAGGAGATGTTAAGCATACCTAACATCCTCATAGCGAAATGGTGAGAGTCATTAGGATATCAGCTTTTGCCTTTGCATGCATTTACTGAAGGATATGAAGTGTGAAATTTTAATGTCTGGCATAATTGGCTGACTGTAATTATGTGAGAATTACCAGGGAGGGGAAAAGGAGACATTCAGGCAACAAAGGGTTAGGTAAAATGCAGTGCTAGGAGTCAGGACAAGCAAAGAACAACAATTTAAACCCTTTTCAGGTACCTGCTGCCTTTATTAGGGTTATACTGACTGGTGGAGAGTTCTTTTATCCATCCATGCAGACTTCACTGGACCTTTTTATCAAATAGCATGCCATAAGGTTTGTATTTCTACACATTTGCCATTTGCATCACCAGAAAAATTCAAATAAACTAATAAATACAAAAAGATTGCATCTACTAATCTGGAAAACAAAGTAATGGGGTACTATAGTGTCATTTGCATTCATTGTTAGAAGCAGACTTCAACTGCCACTTTCCTAGGACCTAGGACATGATAATGAGGATGCAAATGGGGGAATATGGGGTCTACTAGCCTGAAACCAAAAAAGAAATGGCTCACAAAGTAAATAGTGCTGCATTAACAAAAGCAGATTCACTAAGGAAAAAAAATATTTCAGACCACTTTCAAACAATTATTCATTAATTTAACAGAGTGCATGAAATAGAAAAGAATTTAGTGCAATCATAAAGAAATATAAGTATATTGAGCTTTTATGCTACATCACTCTTCTTCAGAAGTATTGCATGTGTGTAATCAAGTGAATGTAATCATAACATCACTTATTCAGTAGTTTAAGCATTAAAGGTTGTTTCATTGTTATTAATTCACAGAAAGGAGGCTATTTTGTTTGTTTACTTTGTTAATGGGCAGGCTGGCTAGTCCATATACTACTTTCATCTAAAACCTGGGCCAGTGTCTCAGTTACAAATATAACTTATTACTTCCAATATTTGAAATCTGAATGCCTGACAGTTATCAAACTCTATTACATGCCCAGCTATGTTTCAACAGAGACCTTATTTTTATGTAACTATAATGTTCCTTCACTATTATTTCAAGTATTTATTCTTGCTTATAAAAAAACTTTACATGACTCACAAGTTATGATATAAATCATGCACCTTGTACTGCTGTCAACATATTTCTGCAAACTAAAAACACATACAGAAATGATATGTACATAAAATAGCTGTATTGTATACCATAGGCCCCACAATTAAACAGCTATTCTTTCCAGTTTTTGAATAGTTACTTTGTTCACTAATTTATACTGCGGTCATGGTGCTGCGGTAGCGTTGTCACCTCACAGCAAGACGTTGTCCCGTTCGATTCTCAGCTAAAGCGTCTGCTGTGTGTAGACATGCATGGAGAGGCGTGCCTTCGTTGAAGGTTGTGTGTCAGGGCTGGCAACTCGGCACATAAAATCTTCTGCCAATCATTAGCGGACCAGAGTTCCGCTGTGGCGACTCCTAACCGGGAAAGGCCACAAGACAAAAAAACAACTTTGTTCACTGATTTCTTTGTTTACTGCCTATTTGTTCTTTGAGGTTTCTGTTCCAGTCATAAACAGAATGAGGTTGGAATTAACAATAAATGCAACTGCTAACACATTTACTTAACAACTTATTTTCTTATCCCTTTAGCCACTAAATGGAAAACAGGATTTTTTCTAACGTGTGGAAAAAAATTCAATCTGTGTTCCCTGTGATATTCGTATCTAACACAAATGGCACTGGTTCAGTTATCTTAAGGTATGGCAACACTCTCAGTCTGTTGACATTTTTTATAGCTACATTTTGAATACCATATGGCCAGTATTCATGAATGTCTGCTCATCATGCTAAGCTCAGCTGTAATGACTAAGTAGTTTACAATTCAAAAAACAGCAACACACATTGTGTTCAGCTGCAAAACTAGGGTTTAGAAGCAGGTATGCTAATAAGCATATAAATAGCTGAGGTACATGCTAATGAAGCAAAAAAAAAAAGCAGAAAGCATAGTGGAGCAATTAAGAAACGTATAAAATTAATGTGTATATGTCTCGCTCAATTTAGCTTTGAATTTTAACACATGCTGGAATACAGCCACAGAGAAACTTTAAGAAATATTAGAGGTTGCAGTAGCCATTACAGATCTGTATTTGCAACAGTCTCATAGAAGGTGTAACTTCTGCTGCCAGACCTCTGCCTAGAAGTCATAGGATGTTCAGGTCCCCTTTGACTTACCATGGACTACATGAAATAGAAATAATAGTTTGCTACATGGTTGACAGAGTACTATAGAACAGATAGTGAACATCTGCTTTCCTCACTTGTGGCCCCCCCATGGGAATTGTAGAGAACCCATCCCAAAGGAAACTTAGGCATATGCAGCTTTATGTATATTAGCTACAATTATTTTTCAGTGACCCACAGGGGACATAGTAGGAGTTTCATATTCCTCTGCCTCAAGAATACTCCACCAGTCCCTGAATGCAATGGAGAGACATGAGATAGAATATCTGATTTCCATGTGCCCCAGAAAAGGAACCCATAATCATGCAAAATTTGTATGTCAAACACATTTTCCTGAGGTACTGGGGACTATAGACTGTACCCAAATTGAAATAAAAGTCCCACCTGGTGAACTGTGAATGAGGTACATAAACAGTAAGGGCTATCACTCCATCATATGTCAGATGGTCTGTAATGCCAAGGTATCATCTATAATGTGTGTGCAGGCCACCCTGCCATTTTCTGCTACTCCCACATTTGTTACAGCTGTGACCTGTAAATAAGGTTTTCAAGCATTAATTTTCACAAAGACGTTTAGTGAGGGATGCAGAATGTGCTCTAGAATCTTGGCTCATGACTTCCATGAGAAACAAATGCAATCACAATAAACATGGTTACAACAATATGCAAGCACAGACTAGAAATGTCATGTATTCTGGCTGCTCAAGTCATGGTTCTGATATCTAATTACATCTAGAGGTACCTGCCTTAGGACCCTGCCAATTCTGCCAAAATACTGATTCTCTGTTTCATCTTACATAACATTATACTCAGAAAGCAATTGCAGAAGGGTGCCCCAGAATAAGGACTGCAGTTTCCAGCAACATAAGTAGGGAAACCAGACACAGATGAGGTGCAATTTGAGGAACCTGCAGCTGAGGATAAGTATGGCACACGAAGGCATGCACAATATGCAATGACACTGGCTAAGAGGCAGTGAACAGCACACACACTCACCGCTTAATTAAAGAAATGAGCTAAGCACATATAAACAGCAACACTAATGCATGCAAACATACTAGCTTTTGCTTACCCATGAAATGTTTGGGTATTGTGAGCAGCAGACATAGGCAACCCCAAGCTACAACATTCTCAGCAACAGTAACAAAGGTGAGTGATGAACTTGTAATGAACATATAATGTTTGCCTATGTTTATGTACTGCATTTCAGTAAAATCAACTATGATTATCTATATAGGACCATCAAGAGTGCTATCTAAGACTGATATATGCAACAAATACTGACAAAACTAATTATGCAGCATTTAAATGGAACAAAAAACATTTTGCTTGCATATGTGTTATGTGTCCAACCTGCACATCAAGCATAAGCACCCCCATGTCAAACAAACCCACAGGAGGTAGGGCAATGTTATTAACATCTACAAAGGTAAATGATCAAGCATATCTATAGAAATGTATGAGTACAAATGAGAGAGAATTAGTTAAGACACAAATGTCAAGTTGCAATCCAACAGTAGAAGGAAAAAATAATTTCCCAAAACATGCTTGGACTGCTCATAATTGTGCATCAGACATAATCAGTCCAAGTCATACACCACAGTAGGACATAGGGCAATCTCAGCATCATCTGTACACAGAGATGAGCAAGTTAAACTATGTAAGTAATACTACTTTACTACTACAACTACTACTATTACTACAATAGTGTTTGATAGAAGTTAAGCAGATTAAACAAAACTGGGAGGTATTACTTATCCTGATTAAAAATAAATTACTAACTAACATTAGCTGGGCAATCTCTGCAATAGACATTGGCAAACCTAAGTCACAGAATTGTGTGAAGGGCACAATGCAGTCATCATCACTTGAACAGTGTGTGGGTTTTACATATGAGCAAACCTTGACAGAAATGAAGAGTGTGTGTGTGTGTGTATACGTGTGCACGTGTTTGTGTGAGATGAGTTCAGAACAAGTATGCACTGTCAGTTCCATTATTTCCAGATGTGAAGACATCAATTTTGAGGAATATTTTGTGTGTGAGTTGTCATGGTCAACATGATGTGCACTGTGTGTGGGTCAACAGATGCACAGTGTTAGAAAAATATGTATTAATGTATATGTTTAGTGCTTATTTTATTAAGAAATAAGAAAGATATAATGCATTTTATTCTATTAATGTTATGACAAGAAAAATGAATTCATATGAAACTGCAAGAAGCTTTTGGAAACTGCAGTGTGCCTTTTGCAAGTTGGCCTCTGACCCCAGCAGCTGCTAGCTCAGCAAGAATTAATGTTTATGCTTCTCACAAGTGATTATCTGCTGGGTCAGGAAATTAAATGCGTGAAATAATGAGAATCTTCTGCTCTTTTCCACCTGAGCAATCAACCTTGTATATGTTACTAGATAACGCACCGGTTGCAAGGAGGAAGTGATAACATGTAACAAGGAAAATGTATTGAGAACTGTATCTACTATTATGTTCGAATTAATTTAGAACCTTGAGTGGAAACTTTTGTAAAAGGGTATTGTAACTAACCAGGTGGCTAGCAAGGCCATGCTGTTTACTAGAAAAGTTTTTAAGCAAAATGTAGTATCAGCATTTTAGATGAATAGAATATTGTAAGCTAAAGTGATGTAAAACCCCTTGTGACTGACTACGTCAGCCTGGTGGGTTAATACTAGTAAGAAATACTAAAAAAGTTGTGTTCTTCCTGTTTCATTCAGACAAAATTCTGTACTTGTACGTTTTTTGCCTCCTGGTGTACACTAGTAAAGAACCTGAACCTGAACCTCCTGTGTATTGATCTTTTTATTACAGTATTTTTCATTTAACAGATTGGTCCTTTGCGTACTGGAATCCCTCAGAAGCTGTGGATCAGAGCGTAGCGGTGGTCGAAGTCTGCATGCAGGAGAAGATACCGAAATGGTTCTTCTTGAGTGAAAAGACCTCCGACTGAATTGTCGTTTAAAGAGGCTGGCCACTTTCTGATCTGTGGCTGAAGAGTGGATCTCCACTGCGAACCGTGACTGCTCAATACCGGAGGCTCAGGTAGGGAGACTTTTTGCCTTTTTTCTGTTTTAGATCAGGGACTAGGTTACAGTAAATATTGTTGTTTTTGTCAGATTTGTCATACAGATCAGGGACAAGAAAAATTACTGTTTATTTGGTCATAGATCAGGGTAACAGAATAAGGTAGGCAGTTATTCTAGATAAACTGTGAAAGGAACTGAAGTTGTGGTACCACGTGGTAAAAGGGTTACATAATATTTATTAGCATGGGAAATCAGTGCACTAAAACATTGCGAGACCCACCCCTAACCGAAGATGCAAAATATATGCAACTACAACATGCAGATAATGTTAGATATTATGCAAAATGGGATAACAAATATGAATTTGATGGGAAATTAGACAAATCTTCACTTGTTAAACTTCTTAAACAGTTTAAAAGTGATACAAAAGGTCAGGCAAAGAAACAACGGCAATTAGGCATTCCTCAGGCACACAGGTGGATTGAGGAAGCAAACCGTAGGGAACAAAAGAGTAATAATTCAAAGGCATTGTTTTTAGACAAAGAAGAAAATACTATAGTCCTCCTCCTCCCCCCCACTCCCTTTTTCAGGATATGAAGCAGGTGGACAAGCTGGTCCACCTCCGTGGTATCCTGATGTCTCAGTGAAACCGAAATTGTTTGTTAGACATCCCATTGAAACTAGGTCCCGAACACGTAAAACACAGGGGGACATAGAATCGTATCAAATGGAGAGAAATTTACAAGCTGAGAGTGAGGAAGAAATATGTCCACTTATAGAGGTACCAAATCCTCAGGCAGGACAGGTTGGACAGGACCCAACCCTCTTGGTATATAGGCCATGGACACTGGAGGATATCCGGAATTCCCCATCCAAAAGTTAATTTTACAAAATTCCTAGAAGATTTACAAGGCATGAGGTTAAGTTACCTCTTAAATGGGGAAGAAGTAGAAAAAGTAGTTAGACAAATTGTAGGTCCAGCTTGGCACATGATTTGTGGCACCTGGAATCCTCGTAATGCAGAATTTAAGCCACTCCCACATAGTGACGCAGAACTTGACAATAGAGTAAAAGGCCTTACAGACCAAATCTCTGAGAAATGGAAACCTAGAGCAGGCTGGACTTGTATTAATCAATGCATACAGCAAGAAAATGAAACAGTAGATGGGTACTATGCCAGATTATTAGAGTGCTTTAACAATCATAGTGGCATGACAGTTCCTGAAAATCAAACGAATGATGCCCCGTATGAACAACAATTGAAAAATGCATTTTTAAAAGGTTGCATTGCACCTATTAGTAGCTTCATTATGAAGCATATGATAGATCATCGAACAAGTAGGTTACAAGCCTTACTTGAATATGCTAGACATGCTGAAAGACATTTTAATAGCAAAAAGAAAAAGAAAGTGCAAGTCTTCACTGCTGAAGATGGAGCTGAAGTTTATGTATTACAGTCTGGTAAAAAGGGTAAGAAAAATGCACAGGGAAATAAACAGTCTGAAACGGTCAGAGGACTTTGAAGAAAGGAAAAAGAGAGGTGAATGCTTTAAGTGCAGGAAGAAAGGACATCTAGCTAGGGATTGCAAACAAAATAAGAAGGTAAGCACAGAGGATCAGGGAGATGAGGACTGACTATATGATGGTGAAGATACACCATACGAGAGTCAGAAATCATTGGGAAAAGACAATAAAGAACGAACAAATGTAAATGTGATAGAAGGATTAGAGGAAGTGCAAGTAGACATGGAGGATGAAGAAAATGAGATTTTAGATTTAGCATTATTGAGCCTAGAGCTCTACCTAGCAGACAAAAAAACGGAAGTTACACTTCTGGTGGAGGGGAAGGAATTTAAATTCCTGTGTGATTCAGGAGCGTCACGGACTCTGATACACCCCTCCAAGTTACCGGAACATTCAGAATCACCTGATTATATATTAGTGAAAGCTGCAAAAGGACAGCTATACCGGGAACCACTTTCCCATGATATAGCAATAACTGACCCTGTTTCAGGGATGACTCAAAGGAGTAAAATTGTTGTTTCTGCAAAATGTCCAGTGAACCTATTAGGTAGGGACCTTATGCAGATATTTGGCATATTAGTAGTTCCGACTATGCAGGGTATGGAGGCACAGCGACAAATGGATACTTTTGTGGTATGACCGGAGGGTGAAACTTTTTACTTGCACAGCCAGGACTTGGTTACGACTGGTCCAGGGGCAGTGACCGAGGAACTGATGAATGTAGCCATCAGTAAATCCCCCTCCCTTGACACTGACAGACAGCATTTGTTGCATTACACTCTGTATTACTGTAGCACACCAGGACCTGATAAGGAATATGAGCAAGAATTGTTCGGAAATCATGCAAACAGATTAGTGTTAAGTAATCTGTACTGGGATACTGAGGGAAACAGTGCTGTTA
This sequence comes from Protopterus annectens, assembly GCF_019279795.1. NCBI lineage: Eukaryota > Metazoa > Chordata > Ceratodontiformes > Protopteridae > Protopterus > Protopterus annectens. The sequence continues at coordinate 904,499,073 of NC_056730.1, forward strand.
GCTGTTCATTACCTCAAGAATTCCTTGCACTATACAGATCTAATCAATTACCACATGTCAGTTTAACTAAGAACAAAAATGTAAAATGGGCAGACCTAGGAGAAAAGGTAATGAGATGGGAGAAACAAACTGATATAGACTTATCAGAGCAGGGAATACAGAAACAAAAACTGAATTGGTTAACACAGGCACACCCAGCTGTACACTTGCAGTCTAGCGAGGACAGCTGATTAGCATTCTTATTAGAAGAAGAGGAGAAAGCCTTATGTAACATACCAAAGATTCTTTGGTCAACAGGCAAGTCAGATGTAGGACTTATTCAAACAGCAGGACCAGTTACTATTACACCAAAGTCAGCATTCAGACCACAGAAGAGACAATATCCTTTGAGAAAGAATGCAGAGATAGGAATCAAACCTATAATAGCAGCATTACTTACAGAAGGAGTACTCGTAGAATCTCCTGATTCACCATGTAATACACCCCTATTTCCTGTTAAAAAGGCAAACGGGGAATGGCGTATGGTTCAGGACTTACAAGCTGTAAATAATGCAGTAATACCTAGAGCACCTACGGTGCCAGATCCACACACTTTGTTAAATGATTTGAAACCTCATCAGAAATATTTCTCTGTGGTAGATATCAGCAATGCTTTCTTTTCAATACCTATACATCCTAATAGCCAATATTGGTTTGCATTTACATTTCAGGGAAAAGGTATACCTATACTCGACTACCACAGGGATATTGTGAGAGTCCAACAATATTCACACAAGAAATGGCTAGTAATTTGGCAGGATTCACCCCACCGGGGGGTAGTCAAATTCTACTTTATGTAGACAACATCTTGCTAGCAGCCCCCACCCAGCAGCAATGCAGGAGGATACCATAGCACTGTTACAATTCTTAGCAACACAGGGACACAAAGTAAACAAAAGCAAACTACAGCTTTGGAGAAAACAAGTTAGATACCTAGGATATGTAATATCCAAAGAAGGTAGAATACTAGATGAGGATAGAAAAACAGCGATTTTACAAGCACCCAAACCAGCGACCAAGAAGGAAATGATGTCCTTCCTGGGAACAACTAACTTCTGCCAGAGTTGGATACCAAACTATGCTTTGGAATCTGCTCCACTGACCGACCTCATATACAAAAAGCCGATGGCAGCACAGGATTTATTACAATGGACACCTGAAGCAGAAATGGCTTTCTGCAGGTTGAAGCAATTAATAGCTTCTTCATTAGTTCTAGGATTACCAAACTTTCATAAACATTTCTTTCAAACTGTAGACTGTAAGCAGGGATATATGACATCAGTGTTGACACAACAACATGGGGATAAGCAATGCCCCATAGCTTACTATTCATCACAGTTAGACCCAGTGGCACGATCCTTGCCCCACTGTGTGCAAGCAGTAGTCGCAGCTGCAATGGCAGTACAGGCTTCAGCCTCAGTGGTGTTATTCCACCCTCTCACATTGAGAGTGCCTCATGCAGTCGTGATAATTTTACTGCAAGAAAAGGTAGCTTATCTTTTCCTGCTAGACACCTTTCCTGTATGACTATACTGTTGAGCCAACCTCATATGATGATTGAATGATGCACGACATTAAATCCATCAACTTTGCTCCCAATTCCTGTGGATGGCACACCACACAGTTGCCTGCAGGAAATTGAGCAGAAAACCTTACCCAGACAAGATCTCATGGATATTCCCTTGGATAAGGCCGAGGTGACATATTATGTGGACGGCTCATGCAGAAGGGGCCCTACAAGGAAAAATCTAGTGGGGTATGCAATAGTTACAGACACTGAAACCTTAGAAGCCCAATCCTTACCACATAACTTGTCTGCACAAGCAGCAGAATTGATTGCCTTAACACGAGCTTGTACCTTAGCAAAAGACAAATGTGTAAACATATATACTGACAGTCAGTATGCTTTTTCTACTGTACATGTTTTTGCACAGCAGTGGAAAAATAGAGGGATGATACAATCTAGTGGTAAACCAATTAATCATGCGCAATTTATTTTAGAATTGTTAGAATCTATTCAGTTACTTACTAAAGTAGCTATTTGCAAATGCGTAGCTCATACAAAACAGCAGGACAGAATTTCAAAAGGTAATGCGAGAGCTGATGCAGCTGCAAAGCAAGCAGTTTCAGACTCAGAAACTTTACTTTTAGACGAGGAATTACAACCCTCTGAAATTTTAGACCTAGAAATGTTAAAAACAATGCAGACACTTACTACAAAAGCAGAGAAACAAAAATGGGAAAAACGAGGAGCAATCCTTGAAAATGGGCTGTACATCTCCAAAGAGAAAAAAACAATTTTGCCGTCTAATTTGTTTAGATATGCAGCTTTGTTGAGCCATGGGCAGTTAGTAAACCGAATATTCCAAACATATGGATTCACAAATTACACAAAATAATTTTGTGCGGCATGTCATATTTGTAACAAACATCATGCACAAGGGGCATTTAAACCTAAACAAGGAAGTTTTCCTACACCGCCATATCCGTTCCATACTATTTGTATGGATTTTATAGAATTGAACAAATGTGATAACAAAAGGTATTGCCTTGTCATTATAGATATGTTTTCCAAATGGGTGGAAGCCTTTCCGACTAAAAACCCGGATGCAACAACAGTGGCAAAAGCTCTCATAAAGGAGATTATTCCTAGATTTGGCATACCGGAAAGGATCTATAGTGACAATGGTACACATTTTGTGAATCAGACCATACAGCAATTGGGACGCTTCTTTGGGATTTCCCTTAAGAACCATTGTGCTAATCACCCTCAGTCTGCAGGACTGGTGGAGAGGCACAATGGAGTCCTTAAGAACAAACTTAGAAAGTTAGTCAGCAAAACACAGAAGAACTGGGTGCACTATCTGCCTCTGGCGCTGCTGAGTATGCGAACAGTTCCAAATGCAAAGGGTTTAACTCCTTTTGAAATGGTGTTTGGGAGGGCATATTATGTACCTCAGTGGAAAGCTCTCATGCCTGCAGACCAGGAGGCTGATAGTTCACTAGCTAGTTATATGAGGAAACTGTTAACAAATAAATCTCTCTTGCAGTTTAACTCTTTTTCAGATAAAGAACAGACCAGACCATTGGAAGCAATTCTAGCCCCGGGGTCCTGGATCTGGGTGAAGGTAACAAAGAGGAAGAATTGGGCAAGCCCGAAGTGGGAAGGAGCGTACCAGGTACTGCTGGCCACGCCTACTGCAGTCAAAATAGCCGAAAGGTCATCTTGGATCCATTTGACGCACTGTAAACCGGTAAAGAAATTTCAACTTGATAAAAACATTGTAACTGTTACGTAACAAGAACAAAATGGCCAAAGATAAGAATTCAGACCAACCTCAAAAATGTTGCATAATCATATTATTGAGCGTACACTTGTTGACTGTACTTTTGACAATTTTCTTTTTGTTGTGGTATTTTCATTTCTCAACCACACAAGTAAAACTGGATAAACGTGATGAGACATCCATAGACTGGCATCCAAACTTTAACACATACCTAGCAATTAAACATGTATATGCTGAGACTATGAACATTTCAAACTGCTGGGTTTGTACAGCTATACCAACAGCATATGGAGGACTACTAATGTCCGCTGTTCCTTTAGGGATCAATGAGACTTGGGAGAATTTGCTTTTTGACACAGGAACTGTGAGATCACAGGATAAAATAGCATTGTATTTACCTGTTACACAAAAAGGGATTGTGTGTTTTTTCAAGAATGATACTCTCCAGGTTGGCTGGAGTAACTGTAACATAACAATATCTTATAAATGTTATATTAAGACTAAAAGTGGGGGTACTGTTTGCAATACTAACTATGATTCATACTTGAACTCAATGAAAATGACATTGAATGAAGTACAAAGAAATCCTGTTTTGATTAAACAATTGCCAATCATAGATAAGAAAATGTTTCATGCAGGGTTGGTGCGTATTAGCACTAAAGTTGAAAACTGTTATTTTGTGTGTGTGGGAAAAAGGCATACAAATGGCTACCTGAGAATTGGTCCAGCAGTTGTTTTTTGGGCTACCTGGTTCCGGCCATACGACACACTGCGGAATTACCTCTGGGTAAAATACGGAACGTGAGAGATGTTTCCAAGAAAACCAAAGATCCAATCAAGAAACCTGTGAATCCAGTAGGGCGAGTTGAAGCAGGATGGAAAGACCATAATTCCATGAAGGACAAAGACAAATTGACTCATATGGACTTGAATGACAGTGTTATATCTTGGGCAGGTATACTCCCAGTGAATGGTGCAGTCAAATCGATTTGGGAGCTGAGAAAACTGTCGAAACTTCTCGAAGTAAGGAGTAATGCAACTTTTTCTGCTCTTGAATTAGTGACTGATGAACTGAATGCCATGAGAACTGTTGTGTTGCAAAATCGGATGGCGCTTGACTTCACCCTAGGGGTGAGAGGTGGTACGTGTGCGCTTATCAAAGAAGAATGCTGTGCGTACATACCAGATAATAGACATGAAATTAATAACCATCTGGAGGTGATTCAGCAAGTGTCGGTCTTGACCAAACCAGGCCCAAACCCTCTGATGGATTTTTTCCAGAATCTGTTTGGGGGTGGGGTTCCATCCTAATGAATATTCTGATTACCATTTGTGTGGGTTTACTCCTATTAGGAGCATGTGTTTGTTGTGGAATCCCCTGCATGAAAAGATTAATTAAAGATTTTATAGATATGTCTGTCTCTGAAACCTTGTATCAAGACATTGAACTTGAGGAATTGGTTCCAAATGAAATTCTCCTTGAAGTCTAAACTGAATGACTCTCTTAACTGCAAGTCCCAAGTGGAAGAGGTTAGGAGAAGAAATAAAAATCATTTAAACTTCTGAGAATAGAATAAAAAGTATTAACAGGGGGGAAAATGTTAGAAAAATATGTATTAATGTATATGTTTAGTGCTTATTAAGAAATAAGAAAGATATAAAGCATTTTATTCTATTAATGTTATGACAAGAAAAATGAATTCATATGAAACTGCAAGAAGCTTTTGGAAACTGCAGTGTGCCTTTTGCAAGTTGGCCTCTGACCCCAGCAGCTGCTAGCTCAGCAAGAATTAATGTTTATGCTTCTCACAAGTGATTATCTGCTGGGTCAGGAAATTAAATGTGTGAAATAATAAGAATCTTCAGCTCTTTTCCACCTGAGCAATCGACCTTGTATATGTTACTAGATAACGCACCGGTTGCAAGGAGGAAGTGATAACATGTAACAAGGAAAATGTATTGAGAACTGTATCTACTATTATGTTCGAATTAATTTAGAACCTTGAGTGGAAACTTTTGTAAAAGGGTATTGTAACTAACCAGGTGGCTAGTGAGGCCACGTTGTTTACTAGAAAAGTTTTTAAGCAAAATGTAGTATCAGCATTTTGGATGAATAGAATATTGTAAGCTAAAGTGATGTAAAACCCCTTGTGACTGACTACGTCAGCCTGGTGGGTTAATACTAGTAAGAAATACTATAAAAGTTGTGTTCTTCCTGTTTCATTCAGACAAAATTCTGTACTTGTACGTTTTTTGCCTCCTGGTGTACACTAGTAAAGAACCTGAATCTGAACCTCCTGTGTATTGATCTTTTTATTACAGTATTTTTTCATTTAACACACAGTCACAGTATTTGTGCTAGCATTATGCCCTAGCATCCTGGACAGTGTGAGCTCAGAATTGTAAAGGAACCAGTTCACTATAGATGTCCCCACCATGTGCACTATCTCTGCCAGGAGTTGCAGTGCTAGTTCCATGGCCATGGCTGGAAGTTGGTGTGCTACCTAAACATGAGGGATATCTGCTGGATGAGCTGTAAACATGACAATGTCCATGACCACATCCACCTGACCAAGCATGTCTAGGTGTGGGTACATCCACCAATGACAGATAAGTGGAAGTAGCACCACAGCAGGAGTGGTATTGGCATGCCCAAGGTGGATTCATGTCAAGTCATCAAAGGTAATTTTTATGAATAGAAAAAAATGAAAACCAGTCACTGAAACCACCTTCAATGAACAAATTGATAGCTTTATTTTTGCAGGTGGGCAAGCTCCCCTGCACTCTCCATGTGGGAAAACACTCCCCAAGTTTATTGGGCAAATATACCATCTCTGATGAGGTTGCACTACAGGGGAGAAAGAAGCAAACTCCACAGTGAAAGTAATTGCGGTGAACAGTATGCATTCTTTTTGCGTTCACTGAAATTACATTCAGTGACATAATGTACTCCCAGACACAGCCATACTGGTTAACATCTAATGATGTTCTGGCTGTTAAGCCTCATAGATGCTGACCTTCCCCCAAAGACATTCCATAGCAGACACTGCATGGTCTTTCTTTTTAATTTCTCCAAATCTTTTGGGTTTCTAATACCATGAAGGGAATGGACTCCATTCTTAAGTCAAATACACTGAACCCACAGATATTGCCAACATTCTGGCTGGCAGGTTCAGTGCAAATTTCTCCCCTCCCTCACCCCCAAAAGAAGAAATACTTATCCCAGCTGAATGTAATCTCCCTGTCATCTCAGATGTCCAAGTGAGAACCGCCCTCAACAAAGGTAAAAACACAGCATCAATGGGACCTGACGGTATCCCGGGTTGCATGCTACGTGAACTCCAAGAGGAGCTAAACCCGCACATAAAAATGCTATTTAACCTTAGCCTTACTACAGGATATGTACCTGAACACTGGCGTACAGCAACAGTGGTCCCACTCCACAAAGGGGGTACCTCTACAGACCCTGGGAACTACCGCCCCATAAGCTTAACCAGCCTGGTCTGCAAAGCTACGGAAAGAATCATTATGGAACTCATAAACAGAGACATAGGGGACCTACAGACACTTGACTCACCCAGTTCGGCTTTGTAAAGGGAAGATCCTGCCTTTTGAACCTGGTTGACTTTTTCTAAACAGTCACTACAGCCATTGATGAGGGCAAAGCAGTCCATACAGCCTACCTGGACTTGGCTAAGGCCTTCGACACAATACCCCACTCAGGCATCATAGATAAGCTCACCAGCTGAAACATAAACCCTTATGTCACTAGATGGGTTGCAAACTGGCTAAAGGACAGAACCCATAAAGTTAAAATCACTGGAGCAATGTCAGACTCAAAGCCAGTCACAAGTGGTGTCCCACAGGGATCTGTCCTGGGACCCCTCTTGTTCAGCATTTATTTCTCAGATGTTAAAGCAAACATGGGAGGGTTGTGGCTGACAAAGTTCACAGATGACTGCAAACTAGGTGCCATAGTCGATACACCAGCGGACACATACATCCTACAAAAAGGCCTCAAAGAAATGGACAAATGGTGCAGGAGTCACGGCCTTAAACTAAATGCCAAAAAATGTATAGTCATCCCCTTTGGGAAAAACAAAGTACCCACAAATTATCACATAGACAGCAACCCACTGAGTACAGAAAAAGTAATGAGAGACCTAGGGACCCAAGTCGACAGCGACCTCTCATTTGACACCCATGTTGCCAAAGTGGTTAGAAAACATTCTACCTTGCACACCTCATCATGAAGGGATTCACATCCAGATCCAAGGATGTCATTGTGCCCCTATACTCCTCCCTCATCAGACCCATGATTGAGTACAATGCCCCATTTGGTATGTACCTCACCCGGCATTTGAAACAGCTGGAGAGACCACAAAAGTACCTCACCAAGAGGATCAAGGATCTCCAACATATGTCTTATTCTGCCAGACTAAAGAAACTCCAACTCTATTCAGTAGCATACCGCCTGCTCAGAGGTGATCTCTGCCTGACGTACAAGGCCATGTCCAATCAGGATCTGATGGACATGCTCCACCTCAAAAAATCCAAATCCATCAGAACCACGAGAGCTAAAGACTTAAACCTTTGCACAAGTATGAATAGGACATGCTGGAGGGATAGATTCATAACCCAGAGGCTTCCCATGCTTTGGAACAAGATCCCAGTTCATGTTAGGCAGAGCCCCTCACTGACTCTCTTCAAGAGAAATCTTGATGGGTGGATGGGAGATCGTAAGTTTACCCTAGGGGGTCACATCTGTGTCACTGCTTGACAGGGGCACAGTAAACTAATTCTATTATATAAGGGGGCCTTCATTGTGTCACTACTAGACAGAGGCACAGTATTCTAAATCTATTCTGTGCATTTTTTGTGCATTTTTGTACCATTTCATGGGGTGGCGAAAGCCACATCACTATGGCTAGGCTTACAAATGCCCCAGGGCAGATAGCCTAGTACTAAACGTTGAAACTATGAAACTATGAAACAAAGTATGATTGAAGTTCATAAAATTAGTATTGCTTCATCTTTGATGTCAGCCAGAAGTGCTTTTCACAGCACCCGCAATGTGCCCAGTGATCACTCCTTCTGCAATTCGTATGGAGTTATACATATCGGTAACATATCTAAATACAATTGTAGATTCTTTTTTTATAAGCCCTGTTGCTCTTACTACTATTGGAATTGTCTGGGTATCTTTCTTCCACATTGCTCTCATTTCTGCCTGCAAATCTTGATACCTCTATGACTTTGTGTCTCTCTATATGCAAAACACTGCAGCCACTGGATGTAGTGATTTCAATGATCTTTTGTCTTCTTTTCGTGGACCACTATATATGTTTTTCTCACATCTATGTTTTGAACTGTTGGTAATGGATGATCCCATTTGATGCAAACTTCATCATTTTCTATGATGTTTTGCGGCTCATGTTTCCAGTGTTTTTCAGCTACTGCAATATTATAATATTTGCACAATCCCCAGTAAAACAGTCTTGCTACATTATTATGGCTTTCAGTATACAGTCCTTCTGTCACTAGTATGTCACAAGTGTGCAACTGTTTCCAATTCTGTTTTACAAAACCTACATTTATCTGTTTCTCCCACATGTTCAATGTACTTTGTAAACCAATGTGCAGGTAGTCTACTATCTTTGGCTGCCAATATTAACCTTTTGTCTTTTGGTTTGAATTCACCTCTCATTAACAATTCCTGCGTTTGATCCTGATCAACAAGAGGTTGTTCCAGGAGTTTTCTGTACTTGCAACTATATTTATGCATTTTCCACATTTCTTCCCTTCTCATCTGATCCTTCAGCTTATATGCTTTCTTTTGTTTTTTGGCACATTCAGTTGCTGCCTGATTTTTCGCTACTTCTGGTTTGATTTCTGGTTTGATTTCTGTTCTTGCTTGCTTCTGCTAGGCTAAGAAGGGAAGTCATCTTAGATTTATTCTCCTCATGTTTCAAAACTTTCCCTGTGTTTAGACCTTGTGAGGTCAGTAGATATGTATGCAGTCTTGCAGATCTATACATGCAATCAATTCCAAGGAGGCCCATACCTCCTTCAGAACAGGGAATATATAATCTTGCTGTGCACTGATTTGTATAAATCATTTGATGAGCATGAAGCATCCTTCTTGTTTTCCTGTCCAATCTATCCAACATCTTTTGGGGCCAGTCAGTCACTCCAAAACTGTAAGTTAGGATAGGAAGAGCAAATTGGTTTATAGCTTGAACTTTGCTCCTAGATGTCAATGCTGTTTTCAGGATTAATTTACGTATTCTAATATATTCCTTACTGAGTTTTATTCACATTTGTTCATGCTTTATTGTTGATCCTTCACCAATTCCCAAATATTTATCGACTCCCTTTTATATCACATTCTTGTCTCAAATTGATGTTTTCTTGCTGCTGCAGCTTTACTGCTTTAAAGGTTGTTTTGCACATTTATTAAGACCAAATGTCATTCTTGTATCATCTGAAAAAGTTTTGACTGCTTGCAGTTGTGCTTTCAGTTCCTCATCTAATGAGATATACAGTTTTAAATAATCAATAAAGAGAAAATGAGCAGTCTTTAAACTTTGTTGCTTTCTGGGAGCCAAATTATAGCCATGACCTAATATGTTAAGCAAACAGCTTAATAGGTTTAGGGCAAGGCAAAAACAGCAGCAGAAGTGACAGAGAGTCGCCCTGGAATATCCCCCTTCGGATTTTTATCCCTGGAATAATAATTTATCCTTTATCATACCTTATTTGCAAAGTGTTTGCCACTGTTTCTTGGTCACTGTGATGTAATTTATCAGTGTAGGGTGTATCTTACACATCTGAAGCAGTCTTTTATCCACAAATGTGTGATACTGTCAAATGCTTTTTTGAAGTCTATCCATGCCATACTTAGATTCGTCCCTGTTTTACAGTTCTCCACTATGACTTTAACAACAAATGATCCTTTGTTCCATATGACTTTCTTTTATTGCCATTTTGTTTTATTGCCATAATTGAGTTTTCTTTTAAATGACTATAAACTCTAGCAGCATGAATTCCAGTGTATAGTTTATACGTCACTGGAAGGCAGGTTATTGGTCTATAGTTTTTAAGGCAGCTTGCAGGTTCACTGTTAAATAGAAGTTTTGTTTTTCCTGTTGTTAGGCAGGCTGATGTCTTTTTGGGGTGTGCAAATAAATAGCTCTTACTCATGGCTAAATCTTTGTGCAAAGATTTTAATACTTTTAACCAGCAGTTAGGTACTGCATCTGGGCCTGGGGTTTTCCAACTAAAGGCTTTTCTTAACTTTGTTTCAGTTTCTCTGATCATTACTTCATCCCATTTTATATGCTGTGCACTTGAACTTCTTTTCCTTCTTTTACTTCTTCTATCCATTTAGCATCTTTGTTGTGTTCCACAGGATCTTCATAAATATTTCTCCAAAATATATATATTTCTTCTTTTTTTTGGTGGCCTTTCAATTTTTTTTACCTTGTTTCCCAGTTCTCTATGCAACTTTCTTTGGGTCATCAATAATCTGCTTATTTTGTACTTTTCCTTTATATTTATCTGTGTATCTTTTAAGTTTTTCTGCCTGTGCTGATGTTTTTAGTGTATTATTTGAGATACTGCATGATAAATCCGGATCCATTATAATACTCTGCATTGTTTTTATCATGTCTTTCTGAGTATTTTTGTTGATCTGTTCCCTCTTCTATACTCTTCTAACAGTGATGTATCTAGTCTTAATTGCTTTATAGTTTTCTCTGTTTGCTACTTCCATGATGGCATTTGATTTCTCCTCGTCATTTACCTTACTACCCTGTGTTCTTGTGGTAGAACTTTATCTGTTATTAATTTGGCTGCACAGTAATGTATCCTATTTACTTCTATTGTATTGCATGAATCTCTATGGACAGTCCTAATTACTGTGTTCATTTGTTTTATCAAACTTCTTACTTTTGGGTTTTATTGACCTTCTGCAATCTATTTCTTTCATTGATCTTAATATGTCTATCCATCTGTATTAAATCAAGCAACTCCTCTCTTAGATAATTTTCTTCTAAACTGAGGGCACATTCTTTGTTCACTATCTTCTGTGGCCATTCTATAGAAAGTTCCAGAACATCTTCCTATGCCATGTTCTCTTCAGTTTCACCCTGTGTCATCCATTGCTCTTTCATATGGGAACTCACTGGCCTATCACTCCACGACATTGACTGTGTCAGAGTTGCCACAGTTTCCTGTTCCTCCCCTTGCTGTACAACTCCAACTGAACCTTTGCACTGGTTTCCTATGGGAGGCTACAAAGTATCTTCATATGTCAACTGATTAGATGCTTCCTGCTACACTGGTTTCTCCTTAATGTGGGTGTCCATTGCTCTATCCTGTTGTGTTGTTATTTGAGTTAAAATTTCTACACTAAATCCTTCACTTTGCAGGTAATCCATAACCTCAGTTTCTAGTTCTTTAACTTCTCCATTACTAATTCTCTTTTTTAGTTTTTCTCTTTGTTTTCTTATTTTTTGTATTGTAAAATTTTCCATATCTGGATGCCTTTGCCTGTATTTCTCTTCAAATATCTTTGGTGCTGCTTTTTTGTATTGATTAGTTTTGCTTTCTCCTTTGCATAAATATTGCACCATATTAAATCTCTTTTTCTTTCCCATCTCCATATTTCTTCTTCAGATGTTGCCTGCTCCTCTTCTTTCTCCTAACTTGGGGATTACAGTAGTTGCTCCATCATGCTGTGATGTGACCTGTCTTAGACTTTCTACACTGAATCCTTCACTTCGCAAATATTCCATAACTTCAGCTTAGCGGGAGGTTGGCATAATGGTTAAGCTATTTGCCTTACAGACACAAGGTACAGGGATTGATTATCACATGGGTTAATTGGCTAGGCTTAAAATGGCCTACAAAGGCAGTTAGTCTAGTACTAACTGATAAAACTCCTCTTTAACTTCTATGCGACTAATCTGTTCTACAGTCTCTCTTTGTGATCTTATTTTTTATTGTGAAATGTTCCATATCTGGATGCCTTTGCCTATATTTCTCTTTGAATATCTTTGGGGCTGCCTTTTGTATGTTGATTAATTTGGCCTTCTCCTTTGCATAAATATTGCACCTCATCAGATCTCTGATTCTGTCCCATGTCAATATTTCTTTTTTATACCCTTTAAATGTGTCTAAATTTTGTTCTTTAAATTTCCCCACTTCCTCCGTCATTTCTTTTTCCAAACAGCACAAGGGTTCATGGTCTATAAAATGTTTTTCATGGATCTGTTTTATTAATGAACACAATTTTTTATTTGAAGCTTCTGACAGTTTTTTTCTTGTGGAAGTATTTTTCTTTCCTCCAATTTCTCTCTTAATCTTTTTGTATATTTTTTGTCTGGAAATTCTGGGCTTCTTGCATAATAGTAACAATACATACTTTCTTTCTTATCCTCAATAGTCCACTCTGTTATCTGTATGGCTCTTTTTTGGCCTATCAGTTTTTTTTGATTTTTGTGGACTGCTACTTCCTTCTATAACAGTGGTGCCATCCTCACTCTGGGCCTATCCTAGCCCCATTGTAGGAGTAGTTCCATGTCTTGAGGATTCTACACTGTCATTTTCTTCCAGTCCTGGTACCAATGTGCCTACCGGGATTGGGCCTTTTTTATCCTGGGTCTTGTGCACCCAACTGTATTCTTTGTTTTTTAACCTGCTTCAGTCCATGATATATGCTATATAAAATACCGTTTATATATCAGTGTCATCTTGGTGAGATTTTTTGAAAAAGTCAATCCACCTCATGAAGGTACTCATCAAGACTTGAGAATGAATTCAGTTCCAATAATACAGCTCTCCTTTTGTTGATTTACCATCTCTCCATTCAGACACAGTGTGACATTCATTCTGCCCAAGGTGTTACACACATTGCTCATGCAGATTCATACATCAAAATGCATAACATGCAGTACTCTTACCATCTTTTTCCAGACCTTGGCAGAACTTGCATGTGCTTCCACAGTGGTCTTGCACATACATTGAGTGGCAGATACTGATACAACAGCATCTGGCAAAGGGTGGTAAGCCTGTGTTCTTTGAGCACCTCTACTAACAACCCTGTGGGTGATTTCCCCTATTGAAAGCTAGAGGGAGATTCCTCCTGCTGTGCAACTGGGGTGGCCACACCACCCTGATTAACAACTTCCCCATCAACCTGAAAACTGACAGATGTCTCTGTGTCATAGGTAAGCATGGCTGTAATGACTGTGTCCAGACTGTGGGGAGGGGGATGTAGGACCCATACCCTCTATGAAAGGCATACCCTGTGCAACCCAAGACTGTGTGTGTATTCATCACTGCCATACTTGTCAGGGTGTACCAATCACCAAATATCACACAGATGGAATTCCATAGTGCTAGTGTCAGTCTCACCTGTGAATACACCAAGAAAACAGAAAAATACAACAAAATGATTACAACATACTACCTAGATTTGAATAAAGCAAGAATGCATATAAACACAAATAACCTTCAGAGTAGTATATATATATATATATATATATATATATATATATATATATATATATATATATATATATATATATACACATATAAAGATATATATATATATATATATATATATATATATATATATATGGGTCTACTGTATAACTTCAAAAATACACTTCTTCAAAATTACACAGTAGACTCTGGGTTATGCGAAAGTGCACTTAATCGAAAGTGCACTTTCACGTAACCCGCTTCAGCGAACGGGCTACGTACTGCAGTTTAGTGCAGTAGTCACGGACCTTAGGGTTAGGGCACGGGTCATGGTAAGGGGATAGCTAGTAGGGCTATCCCCTTACCATGACCCGTGCCCTAACCCTAAGGTCCATGACTGCAGCACCACAATGGAGGACATAGCCTGTCTTCCACTGTGGTGCAATAGTCATGGACCTTAGGTTTAGGACACAGGTCATGGTAAAGGGTTAGCTGGTAGGGCTATCCCCTTACCATGACCCGTGCCCTAACCCTAAGGTCCATGACTACCGCACCACAGCGGAAGACATAGAATGTTTTTCTACTGTCCTCCACTGTGGTGCGATACATTCGTAGAAGCAGTGTTCGTGAAAGTGCACTTTTGAATAAGTGCACTTTCCCATAACTGAGCAGTCTGCTGCTCTTTTTCGAATAAGTGGTATACTATTAAAAGCAGCAGACCCATATATATATATATATATATATATATATATATATATATATATATAAAACTAAAGACAAAAGAATGTATGCCCATACCACTTGCAGGCAGTCACTGTACCTCAATGACAGATGTCCCTAATCATACAAGTTTCAGTTGACTGATGTATTATAAAACTTAAGGCAACTTAATAGAAATCTTATACTTTAAATCATTTATATATATATATTTGAATAGTATACATGGAACATCACTAGTTGAAATCCTCTGGTTGTCCTTCACCTCTGTCCCAGCATCCCTAACAGTACTGTGGAACTCTTCTGAGCTACCTGGGTCTCTTAAAGTTGATGGGAACTCCTCCGTCTCAGAGAGTGGTGGTACTATGGAAGGCCTACACCCAATAGCTATTCACTACCATACCACAGCCTTGGTTATATTCTTAGCCTTTTTAATCATATCACTAGCCCTATGTCTGACACTCTTATACTCATGGCCCTGGTCACCCACAGCACTCACATAATTAACCCCATGCTGCCAGACATGGTCACAGAAGGGCTTGGCAGCTAAATATGAATCTAGGAGCTTGGACGGCCTAGATTATGACTGCATTTTCTGCATCTGAGAATGGATTTTTCCATGGGACTAACCCCTTTTTTAGATTTTATTGCAATATCCACGTTGTGGTAGAACAAATAGAAACATATCAGATACAACCCACATATTAGGGAATGTGGAATTTCATGCTGATCTAGCACTAGGAAGAAAACACTCATTCTGCATGCATCACTGCTTGAAACACAAAAATAGTTCTGCATTATATTAATGCAAGACTTGCAAAATCCCCATATGCACGCCCCCTAAAAAATGGATAAAACTTATGACTGTAGAACTGAACAATCTGATGCCATATACATAGAAGAATAGTTTAAGAATCAACTTTAAGAGATCCAGTGGCCAAAAACTTCTGTCTGTCAATAAGCCTTTGTCTGTACTTGTACAAGATTGCTAAGGCACGGAACACCTTACCTGTATCCATCAGATCTATACCCTCCCATCTTTCAAAACTACTCTGAAAGACTTCCTAGCTAAAATTTGGCTCTGTTTTTTTTTCAAATCCAGGGCAAACTATATCCCTAAATGTGAACAGGTACCTTTTTGTTCTTTATACTTCCTTACTCTACCTTTTTCATTAATTCCTTACTGCTACCTAATATTCTTCCCTGACTATGTCTCTAAATATACCAAATTTCCTGTTCCATATCCAGTTGTCTAAATTACACTTGAATTGGGTTAGAGAGGAACTCCGCTTTACATGGATGGGAAGCCTGTTGTAGAGAAGGGGTAGTCTCTGGGATATATACCTGCCTCTCCACAAGGTCTTATTTATATCACAGTCAAGGTTGACATCTTTAGAATGGGTAATTCTGGTACTGTTTGTTTTGTGGCTATGGAGGAGGTCCATCAGAGTGGGGTCTGTTAATGCCTTGTATGCCAAGACTTGTCAGAGATTCGGGATGCATGGCTAGGATTAAAAAGGCCCTTGTGGTTGTTAGCCTAGTAAACAACTATGAACCTATGAACCTATAAGCCTGTTTTCCCTCACCTCATATTGCAGTTCCTATTTGTATTTATCTAAAAACTGTGTAAAGATTCTCTAAATATTAAATGGTTGTCGTATACCTTGTATTGATTCTTAACCAATGTTTTTACATTATATCTAATTTGTTATAATTATTTAATCTGCAAATGTTTATGTTTTATTTTTGAAGATTGTAAAAATTATTGTTTTTAAAATGTTTTGTTATAATTCAGAGCTTTTCTCCCTAGGCCTTGGCTGAAAATGGGCTTCTACCCAGTCAGACCTCCCCGGTAATCAAATGTCAATAAATAAATACACAGAAGAATTGATAAATATACAGCTACTAAGCAGATGACAGTTTATTAATGTTACAACATCCAGCATAAGCTGCTGCATGCAAGACATGTGTGAACATCCTAAGAATGTTGTCAGAAACCCATGAAGTAGAAGCAAAATTTAACTTCAATAACCAACTATTCGTATGTTCATTACCAAAACACGTGTTGAAAAGGTAGACAGTAGTCACTGCAACTAAAATGATCCAAAAAATTAAACTTGTAAGCACTACTTGTAAAGAACATTACATACATTGGAAATGTTCAGATAGTTCTCCAAAACATATTGCAAATACAACAGTCGTATAGTTACAGATGATTTTATTTGGCATTGGCACATTGGTAACCCAACAGTCTTCTCTAGCACAATGGAAGTTCCATAGCCCCGGATTCTGTTTATATGGTTCATAGGTTCATTTGTTCATAGGTGTGTACTAGGCTAATGACCACAAGGGCCATTTTAAGCCTAGCATGCATCTCAAGTCTCTGACAAGTTCTGGTACCCTTGATAAGTGTAAGCAAAGGCTTGGGAGGTGAAACATTTACAAGCAGGTGCCTGGGAGAAGAAGCATTTACAGGCTACCTGAGACCATTAAAGACATAGGTGTCAAACCAGGGATGAATTTCCTGTTCCGCATCCAGTTGTCCAAATTACACTTGAATTGGGTTAGAGAGGAACTCCGCTTTACATGGATGGGAAGCCTGTTGTAGAGAAGGGGTAATCTCTAGGATATATAACGGCCTCTCCACCAGGTCCTATTTATATCACAGGCAAGGTTTAAGTCTTTAGAATGGGTAACTCTGGTGTTGTTTGTTTTGTGGTTATTGAGGAGGTCCATCAGAGTGGGGTCTGCTAATGCCCTTTATGCCAGGACTTGTCAGAGATTCGGGATGCATGGCTAGGATTAAAAAGGCCCTTGTGGTTGTTAGCCTAGTAAACAACTATGAACCTATGAACCTATAAGCCTGTTCTCCCTCACCTTATATTGCAGTTCCTATTTGTATTTATCTACAAACTGTGTAAAGTTTCTCTAAATATTAAATGGTTGTCGTATACCTTGTATTGATTCTTAACCGATGTTTTTATATTATATCTAATTTGTTATAATTATTTAATCTGCAAATGTTTATGTTTTATTTTTGAAGATTGTAAAAATTATTGTTTTTAAAATGTTTTGTAATAATTCAGAGCTTTTCTCCCTAGGCCTTGGCTGAAAATGGGCTTCTACCCAGTCAGACCTCCCCGGTAATCAAATGTCAATAAATAAATAAACAGAAGAATTGATAAATATACAGCTACTAAGCAGATGACAGTTTATTAATGTAACAACATCCAGCATAAGCTGCTGCATGCCAGACATGTGTGAACATCCTCAGAATGTTGCCAGAAACCCATGAAGTAGAAGCAAAAGTTAACTTCAATAACCAACTATTCGTATGTTCATTACCAAAACACATGTTAAAAAGGTAGACAGTAGTCACTGCAACTAAAATGATCCAAAAAATTAAACTTGTAAGCACTACTTGTAAAGAACATTACATACATTGAACATGTTCAGATAGTTCTCCAAAACATATTGCAAATACAGCAGTCGTATAGTTAGCAAATGATTTTATTTGGCATTGGCACATTGGTAACCCAACAGTCTTCCCTAGCACAATGGAAGTTCCATAGCCCCAGATTCTGTTTATATGGTTCATAGTTTCATTTTTTTCATCGGTGTGTACTAGGCTAATGACCACAAGGGCTATTTTAAGCCTAGCATGCATCTCAAGTCTCTGACAAGTTCTGGTACCCTTGATAAGTGTAAGCAAAGGCTTGGGAGGTGAAACATTTATAAGCAGGTGCCTGGGAGATGAAGCATTTACAGGCTACCTGAGACCATTAAAGACATAGGTGTCAAACCAGGGATGAATTTCCTGTTCCGCATCCAGTTGCCCAAATTACACTTGAATTGAGTTAGAGAGGAACTCTGCTTTACATGGATGGGAAGCCTGTTGTAGAGAAGGGGTAGTCTCTGGGATATATACCTGCCTCTCCACCAGGTCCTATTTATATCACAGGCAAGGTTTAAGTCTTTAGAATGGGTAACTCTGGTGCTGTTTGTTTTGTGGCTATGGAGGAGGTCCATCAGAGTGGGGTCTAATAATGCCTTGTATGTCAGGCATAGATCTCTCTCAACAGTCTGTAGGAGACAGAATACATGGATAGGGCCTTGAGGTGGTTTGCATAGGATATGTTACTTATGCCATGTATTCTTTTATTGAGGAACCTCTGTGGACATTCCAGTTGTTGGACATGCCTGCTTACATACTTACAAAATGGGGCACTGTACTCAACGATAGTTCTGATGAATGCTGAATACAGTGGAACAATGACTTCTTTGGACCTTTGTTTATAAGTTGCAAAACAGAGAATGTTTTCCTCACTATGGTAGACATGTTATGGTCTGAGGCTAGATTACTGTATATGGGTGTCCTCAAGTCCCTGACTAGTGGGTCAACTCTTAGAGGTCTGTTGTCATTATGATAGATTCAAGGGGTGGATGACTTCCTGAAGGATATTATTATTGCATTTTTTGGCATTTAGTTTTAGTCCATGGCTCTGGCACCAGTTGTTTGTCTGTGTCAGCCTTTCCTGGAAAATATTTGTGTCAGTGGGTGATTCAATGTCAGCTCCTGATTTGCAATCATTTGCAAATTTAGTCAGCCAGAGGCCACTGATGTTGGCCTTGACTTCGGAAAAGCAAATGCCAAAAAGGTGCAGTCCCAGGACTGATCTCTGCTTGTGAATGGCCTCTTTGCAGAGGTGGACTCCCAGTTTTATTTTATTTATTTATTTAACATTCGTTTACCAGGAAAGTCTGACTTGGATCGAGCCAATTTTCAGTGGAGGCCAGGGGAGAAATGCTCCAGATGCATGTCTTTGTACCGTGGGAAGAAATTGGAGCACCTGGAGAAAACCCACATGAATACAGGGAGGGCATGCAGATTCTACACAGAAGGCATCCCAGCCAAGAATCAAACCAGAGAACCTCTTACTGTGAAGTGACAACATTAAATGCGGCACCACTGCACCATCCAATTTTATCTTCCTGAGTCCTGCCTGTTAGCCAGCTGGCTATTCATTGGGAGACATAAGGGGCTGTCCCTAACATCTTAAGTTTGTCAACAATGCCCAAGTGTGGGATTGTGTCAAATGCCTTGGCCAGGTCAAGGTAAGCAGTGTGACCCATTTTGTCCTCATCTATTACTCTGGTGACATTCTCAAGGAAGTTCATCAGGTTGAGTAGGCATGACCTGCTCTTGATGAAATCAAATTTGGTTGGGTACAATGCCTGGAGGTTTCCTATGTCATTATTGATAACTCCTATGATAATTCTTTCTATGACTTTGCATGTGAGACTAGTGAAACTTGTGGTTCTGCAGTTTCCAGGGTCTGTAGATGGCCCACCTTTGTTCAGAGGGATGACTGTTGCTGCATAAGTTCATAGCTTCCTAATTAATTACTAGGATAGCTGCCCTTCTGCACAGTTTTAAACATAGCCAATTTCCTTCCCATAGGAATCAAACCTTGTACTTTGTGCCTTTGAGGCAAATACCTCAATCATTATACCAACCTCCAAACTGGTCTGTGCTCATGAAGCATGAAGCCTGTTTGGAGGCTACAGTTAAACATCAATTCCAGAGGGCCTGATAGATCATGTTTCATGCTATTTAGAAGGCATTCTGGGATATTGTCTGGGCCCAATGATGCAGTGTTCTTGGTCTTAGAGGGAGTATTAAGGATCTGATCCTTAGTGATAGCAGGGGGAGTAATATTTGAGGGTATTTCCTAAGGGAAGGTTGATGGGGAGAGAGGAGTATAGTTGGAGCTGAATTTGTCAGCCAGTAGGTTTGCTGTATCTTCTGGCTAAGTATAGGTGACTTTGCACACAATTTTGTATTGTCTTTGAGATTGTTGACATACCTAAAGAATGCATTGTGGTTGTCCTGGGCCTGGGAGGTCAAATTTTCATCAAATTTGGCTTGGTAGACTTTATATGTGCTCTGAGTTGTTTGTTTAGTTTGATGAGAGTGCTTTTATCTTGCTAGAATGATGCTGCAACTCTTAGTTTTGCCCTGATTTTCTCCCTCCTGTTATATAGCCTATACTTCTATACTTCTTCCTAGTGGGTACATCTGATTCTATACAGCTATTAACATGCTTGTACAGGGTTTCTGCGAATAGTTCTGCATAGGCAGAAGAGTTCTTAGGGTTTATGGGGCCTTGAAATTTTCCCGGGTTATTACTTAATAGTAAGAAGTTAACCTTAGAGTAGTTTCTGAATATTCCAAGGTTAGCGGGGATTCCATATTTTATTTTTACTTCATAGGAGACCATTTTGTTGCCTGACCTTACCAGAGAAGACATTACACTAGGGGGTGTGCAGCATTCTTTCATGCTAATTAGGACCAGATCCATTATGGTTGTACCCCTTGGTGTATTGACAAGCTTCTCCAGGGAGTTTGTGTTTACAAAATCCAGGAATCACTGTGCCTGTACTTATGGTGTTGTATGTGATTCCCAGTTAACAGTGAGGTAACTTAAGTCACCCATAAATGTGGTATTGGGTTGGATGTTAAGTGTTTCCAATAAGTTTAAATACATGGTATGGGTTTATTGGATCATAGATGGGGACATATACCTTGCAAGGAAGTGGTATTGTATTTTGCCTATGGTGATTTGAACATGGAGAAGCTCAAGTGCATTGTCCTATTTACCTGCTTTGAGGTATGTTTATTTCTGATGTAAATTGAGACACCTCCACCTTTAGTTCCTGTCTGTGTAGTAGTTGGTCAATATCTGTGGAAAGCATTATAACCTTGCACTGTCAATGTGCTCTTTTGTAGCTTTAAAACATGTCTCAGTGGATGCATAGGTGTCAACATTCTCTAGGGTGAAGAGAGCTTTTAGGGAGTGGAGTTTTTTGTTTAGACTCCATGCATTGAGCAGTAATACCTTTAGATTTTCTTGGCTTTGGTTTGCTATGTTGGAAGTACTTTCAGTTTGGCGTTGCCTGAAAAACACACTATGTGGGAGGACAATGTTTTAGCCAATATCCAAAAGCCTATAGAGGAGAGGTGCAGACCATCTCCTTCCATGCTGATGAATATTGCACCCCTTAGAATGACACCAGAAATTAAGCCACTTACTAAAGTCAGTCATCTTTTGTTCATATTATGGCATCATCCTTGGAGAAGGTAAAATGCTGCTCAGTGCTAGGCTCATATCAGCCTGGGACACATATTTTAAGAGCTCCATGATATCTCTCTTCATACAGTCTAGGGAGGTACATCTTAGATCATTTACACCCATATGAACTATAACTGAGTCATACTGGTACTTGTAGTCCAATGACATGAGTGTGTATGTAATGTGACAGATCCTGGCCCCTGATAGTCAACTAACCATGACTTTCTCCTTACTTGGCCTGGTGAGAAGGACATCGGTGTGTCTTACAATGGAGTCTCCCCTGACTAGAATGTTGGATTCTGAAGTGGCTTGTCTTATGGCTTAGAAGTAGAGGCTCCATGATATGTGGCTATATGTGCTGATGCAGGTGTTGTTTTGAAAGAGTGCATTCAGGGTTGCTGAGGGTGTTTGTTATGTGCACTTTGTCTAGGAGGTCTTTGGGTTTTAAAAAAGTTACATATAAGTGCCTTAGCATATGTGGGTCTATGTGTCTACTTTGAATTGTGCATGATGGGTGCAATATATGTGGTAATGACAACTTTATTGACATTAGGAGTGCTTTTATGTGAGAACTTTGCCTCCAGTGACATTGTGTAATTACATCTTTTGCATACCATATCACTTTGTTTGGGAATTAACTGGTTGTCAATAAACATGTGGCAATTTCTACATTGCCTCAGGATGCCCATATCCACTAAGCTGGTAACAGAGATAGTGGGAAAGTTCATATCCATGGCAACAGACCCTTTTTATTGATTAGACAGTTGAAGTGAGAATATAAAGTAATGTCAGAAGTGACCAGTGTGCAGCTCTGGGGCCAATGCTTTTCACTGCAAACTAGCTGTCCCATGTTAAACAAGGAATTGGTGAAATTTCAGTGGTGCTTTTACGGGATAAATGTCAACTCAGGGTATCTGTGGCTATACAGTGCACTGCTAAACACTTGAAGGGAAATTAATAAGTAAAGCCTGATGATTTATGGCTAAAGTATTTAGGCAAATATTCTGAAGTTAGAAACAAATCAAGAAGTGCTTATTGAAAAGAAAGCATTAGCTTGTCAAGAATGATGAAAATGGTGAGTCACCTGAATGGCTACTGCCTGACAACTACTACTGCTGGAATACAACGCTCCTTTGCTTCTTTTCTCACCAGAAGCAAAACAGTACCACCAATCCCAAGATAAGAAGTAGGCCACAGCCTGTTTGGTGATTCACACTCTCTGTTTTTAAACAACTTAATTGAATTATCATTGTGGCATAGACAACTTTACATTTATATACAAGCAATTAGACTGTATTAACAAGTTCACATTTACAAACATTATACTTCACATATATTGCTGTATATCACATAATCTAAGTAACATTACATAAATTATTCAGTTCCTGCCTTTTTTTAATTAAGAAACGTCTTTATTAAACAATCACTTATGGCATAGGCAATCATACATTTACATAAATGAAAACAAACCACACTGACACAATCCTAGTTGCAAGCATTTTACATCACAAACCATAGAGAAACACTCCCAGTTGCAAACATTATACACCACTTATAATCTATCCAATCATTTTCAGTCAAACATTACATAGCTCATTTAAGTCCTGGCTTTTTTTAAACCTCATTCCTCCCCTGTATGTATTGTTCCCACAATTCCCATCTTTCCCTTCTACCCTTTTTTAAAGATCTCAGTTCTTGGTTTATCTCTGTTACTATATTTACTACTTCTAGTATAGTTAGTGTAGATTTTGATTTTCATTTAATAGTAATTGCTTTTTTGGCAGCCACCATAATTAGACACAGCAAGGCCTTACTATGTCTAGGCAATTCTGATTCTGTATCATAGCTCAGAAAAATCATCACCCTAATCTGCCCACCCAGCACTTCTGACAGAGCATCCTGCAGAAAATGCTTAAAGTCTGCCAACTCACCCACACTCCCAGAAAATATGTTCCCAGTTAGTTCTTTCTTCCACGTCACACCTCAAATATTTGTTGTTTCCCTGAAGAAAAATTCTCTGGAGTCTGCTTGGGGTATAAAAATATCTATGCAAACATTTCCAAGCAAAACTCCTAAATCTTCTAGATTTTGTTGTATATTTGGGAGATATACATTTATCCTCCCATTGTTTCTTTGTGAATTGCTTATTGAGTCTCTCTTCCAAATTCTTTCTAACCTCCTCTGATTGAATTTTCTAGTCATTATGCAATGTTTCATATGCTCTACTAATTATTCCTTTTTTAATGGCAGCTTCTGTTCTAGATTCTACTAAAACTCTACCAGTGCTGGTATTTTGTTTAGGACCCGCCTATTTCTTTCTCTTTGCATATACTCTAATATCAATCCATGATAGGGAAGGCAATTTCTTACCTGCAGTCCAAATAAATTCTAGGCATATTCCCATTCTGTCATCTTTCTCTCTCTAGTTATTTGCCAGTTTTCTCCAATAAATTCCAGCCCCCTCTTGCCTATTTTCTGTATCCCTAATTGCAGTGATCCCTACCAACATAAGCTCCTTTCTCCCTTCCCATGTTGGCTTAGTTCTTGGGATACTTTCTGCTACTTTATAGATATAATATTCTGTATGATTATTGTTATTCTCCTTAAAAGCCTGCATCCAACATCTAAGTCTTTCCTTGTTTCTTGAGCTTCTCCCCTGTTTCATTATCATCCCTTTCCACTTTGAATTATAGTTTTCTGTTTGTGCTATATATAGGAGCCTTAGCTGTGTAGTTCTGAAATACCCCTTCAAATTGAGTAATCTCAATCCATACTGTTCTACTGGAAGAATTATCATATCCCACTTGACTCTTGCCATCTTTCCCTCCCAGATAAAGTCCTTCAGCTCTTTATTAATTGCTACCCACAACTTCTCTTCCGGTTGGTAAAAATATGCCTGACCTGTGTATAAGACTAGAGGGACTAAAACATTTTAACTGCTTGTATCTTCCTATCCCTATCCATATAATAGAGTTTCCATGTCTCAGTTTTTGTATTATCTTTTGTTTAGTCTCTTCCCACATATCCTTAACTGCCACACCAGAATCATTTTAATCCATACTTCTAAATACTTCATTTTATCATGTCCCCATAAATATGGATATTGCTGAAAAATGTATGCGCTGGTAAATAATTTACTGCATTGCCTTTGTTTTAGCTTCATTAATTTTGTATCCAGAAAATATTTGAAACTGTCTCAAAATGTTCCACAACACTGTAATGCCTCTTTTTGGTTTTGTCAGGGATAAAATAATATCATCTGCAAATAGAGCTAGCTTTTTTTGACTACCATACCAATTATATCCTTGAATTTCTGAGGCCCTTATTTTCTTTGCCTGTAGTTATAAATATAATGCAAATAACAATGGGAAAAGAGGACACCATTGCCTGGTTCCTCTACTCAAACAGAAATTATCAGAGAAGATCCCAGCCACATTAATTTTTGCCTCCAATCCCTTATATATATACTCCTAATCAACCTTATAATTTTTTCAGGAAATGCAAATGCTTCCATTGCCTTGTTCATAAAGTCCCAGCTTACTCTGTCAAATGCTTTCTCTGCATCAAGACCCACCAACAGCAATGGTATTTACTTACATTTGGCTTTCCTCTGGATCATCAATTTTCTTTTAATGTTGCCAAATGTTTGCCGCCCTTCCACAAAACCACATTGATCCATATCTATCAATTTTGGCATTACTTTTGCCATTCTTTTAGCCATTATAGACATGAACACTTTATAACCACGGTTTAGTATTGAAATGTTCCTGTTTGAGGCTGGATCTTATGGATCTTTATCCTCTTTAGGTATTCAGCTACCACTGCTTTCTTCCAGGGTGTTGGTACTTCTCCTCTTCTTAAAATACTGCTAAACAAAATGTTCCAGACCTTTATCAAATTTTTTCCCTCCTAGCTTCCAAACTTCCACAGGAATGCCATCTATTCTTGGGAACTTTCCTGTAGATTGGTTATATATCACCATTTTTCTCATCTCCTTCTATCCCAACCATTAGTAATTGAGTCTCATCTGCCTCTAACCTTGGCATATTTAATTCTTCCTTAACCATTTCCATTTGTATCTTTCTTTGATTATGTATGTCTTTGTTTTATACAGATTTTCATAGAATTTCTTACAAGATCTATTGTTACCTTCCTTGTTATAGACTCCCTAAGCTTGGCGATAGCCCTTTCTACTTTCTGTTGCCTGAGTTGCTGCACTAAAAGTTTTTGTGTTCTAGTATTATTGTCAAAAAACAATTGCTTAGCAGAAATTTTTCTAAACTTGTGTATATTATCCAGGTAATCTCTTATTTTGTGATTAGCATTCTGCAGTTGATCCTCTTCTTGCTCTGTGAGATTCCCCCTGTTTTGCAGTACTTTATCATTTGTCAGTACCTCTAAATAATTCTTGTTACTTCTTAACTGTAGCTCCCTTTATTTTATTTCCACCCAATTTTTAAACTCCATCTTAATTTTATCCCACTGCGTAGCTATATTTTCAGAAGTAATTTCTATCCTCTCGAATAACTCCTGAATAATCTCCACTACACATTCCTTATTTCCTCTTTTTTAAACAGATAGGTGGGAAAGCACCAGGGTCTGATTTGTATTTCGTTACCCTGTGTTTTTATTTTAGTTATTATTGGCACATGATCTGAAATAGTTATTGGGTGCATATCAAGACCTTCAATTAAATGTTCATGTTCCTGTGAAATATAAATTCTGTCTAGCCTAGCCCAGTTTTTATATTTGGGGGAATAATATGTAAATTCACTCCGAACTCCTATTACTGAGTTCACATCTTCCATGCCAAATGTTTTCAAACATTTCTTCAAAAATTGACCCTCATTTGTTATAGTTTCCCTTCTGCCCCCCCCCCGACACATCGTCAATGCTGCAAATCAGATTCCAGTCCCCACCTATAAGTAATAATCCTTGCTGAAAACTGATTATTTCTCCCAGAATTTTCTTAAGCTCCACTATAGCAGTTTTAGTTGGAATTTAAATACATGCCAGTGCAATCCTCCTCCCTTGCCAGTGTCGCTATTCTTATATGCATTAAGAAGGTGTTGAGGCTTTGGTGTTTGTTTAAG
Source organism: Protopterus annectens (assembly GCF_019279795.1). Lineage (NCBI taxonomy): Eukaryota > Metazoa > Chordata > Ceratodontiformes > Protopteridae > Protopterus > Protopterus annectens. The sequence continues at coordinate 904,525,830 of NC_056730.1, forward strand.
TAGTTTATTGTATACAAATACATCAGTATGGATAGCAGGAACATTGAACTTAAGAAAACTATCTAACTAACTGACTGACTACATACTTGCATGCTCACACTCTGGCTGCTCACTCAAAATGGCACTCTTTCTTGCACGTAGTCAGTACTTACATGCATGTGCTGACTCACTGGAAAGTTTCTTAAAGGTATATCACACACACACTGATCTACAGCCAGTAGCCCCATAGCACTACAAATCTGCCATTATCATTGTTTTCTATCCTCTCCTATCACTATTGGAGCGCCCCTTGCAATTAATATAAGCACTCCTTTTTCCTTTGTCCCAGATATTCCACTGAATAACCATCCTGAAAAGCTTTCTTTATCAAATTCACATGTTTAGTATTTTCCAAGTATGTCTCCTGTAAATTCCATCTCTGTATGGAAAATAATGTCGCACTTCTACTGGAAAACAAGTTTGCTTTGAAGGACATCCTAGACTGATAAAGATGTTTAGCTTCTGGAGAACTGGATATGAAGCTGTGTGAGTTCTAAACTCATTAAGATGTGTGGAGAAAAAATTCTCACTTCCCATGACCTCAAAATCGAGTTGCTCATTGTTATGCTGTTCTGTGTTCTTTCTGTGCAATTTGGATAAAGTATCAGCAAGATAAAGAAGTTTGGCTTTTGTATAGACAAGACTGAAATTATACTTATTGCTTTTTTTTTTTTTTTTTGAGGAAGCGTAAAGGTAGAAGCTAACATAAGAAAGTGGGTAAGAAGAAGAGTATAGGGATGGGAGCAATGGGAGACAGACAAACAAACACATAATAGAAAGACTGACAGGGGAGGTGCTCATACAATCATACAATATGGAGGGGGTACAAAAGACATACACAGGTAGACAGAAAGAGGAAGAACATATGGTCTAGGAGAAGATTAAATAACAAACTGGGGAGGAAGTCTGGCAAACATGTAAAGGGCAGAACACAGTGGGAGATAGGGTGGGATGATAACCACCTGCCAAACTGCATTGTAGGAACACAACCAGAAGTCAGTTACCACTTTCACTGCCCCCATGGCTGGGCCCAACCTCTGGTGACCCATTGGTCAAGGCCATGGAACTGTGCAACTCTATAAGTCAAACAAGACTGCATTTCAGGATATCAGTCGAGGTGTCCAGACATTGAACCACCATAATCTTCACCAGCCTGCACACCTTCAACCTACTGATCCAATGGAATCCCCTCATGATGCTCCTGATAAGGGCCCTACATCACTTACTGGGTCACCAACACCAAATGTCACCAGTGAGCCATCCAGGTTGCCATCCACAGGACAGCCTTTTTTTCTTACAGAGAAGCTTGTTTGAAAGATTCTGAGGGTTAAGCAGGTGCTGGATAGGTAGGTGCACAGCATGGCAGATTCTGCTACACCACATCCAGCTTCACTGCTGAAACGGCATCAGAAATGAATATAAGTTGAGAGAAACAAAACATGAAAAGACAATAAAATAAAGATGATGTCAGTAGTTAAGAACAAGGAAAAAACAAACAATCATTGGCACTACACCTTTGTACTACTGGTCCTGGGAGGAGAAAAATGCAGTCAGCAGAACAGTGCCAAAGTGCAAGTGATGTACAGGTCCAGAGTATACCTGTGACAGGACGATGAGGATCAAAGGTTGGGATAAGATGGGAGATATCCTGTAACTGCTGTCTAGGTCAGTAACACAGCTGATGACCATTAACTAGTGTGAGCACAACTGGTATTGAAGTTAGGAAGAAATAACTACAAAAGTACAAATGAACTAGATATCCACTAGGAGGTAATGATGTCTGTGCATTTAGAATACACAATGTAGCAAATCCTAGGATGCATGCCACAAGGCAAAACCTGATCACATATGTCACTCCCCATTAGTAACAGAAACATACAAGGGATACGTAGTTCAATGTGGTACTACTGCACTCTGGCAAAATGTAAAAGCAAATGCAGTGGTACATAGCAGTCTGATATTTGCACACCCATGGAATGCCAGGCAAACCTGGCACAGGATTGGTCAGTGGAATGGCAGAACAACATGTTTGGAAGATTATGGCAATGCACAATACCTGCATGGTGATCATAAAGGTATGAGGCACTGAACTTTGCAACCTGCAGAATTACACCAGTAGGGCTCTATACCCTTAATTGCATTGTTAAATCCAAGATCAGTACATTCTGTAATATTATGGTACCATCAAGAATGTCTAGCAGTATTAAGGACAGTTGCACATTTGCAAATAAACTTGCAATTTATATGCAACCAAAAGTAAAACAAATTGATCCGCATTGCAAACATAGGTAGTGCTGCGCTAAGCAAATGAAGCAGAAATATATAGTCATGAGAGCAATTCAATATTCATACTCTAACATTTGGACAGGCTTGCTTGCTACCATGGCAAGTCATATGAGTTCCCCATTAGGAGTGTCTATTGCTGTAAATAAAGCAGCTAAACAACATATTTGTTACTCTACTGCACCACATAGGATCCCTTCCATTTTTCAGACTTTTCAGAAGCCATTACCATTTACCAGATGTTAACTGAGTCATGTCAATGCATGTTGAAGTAATCAAGTGTCATGCTCTGACAAGCATTATGGAAGTGCAAGCAGGCAGATGCCAATATGCAGTGCAGAGAGCACAAAAGTCATGTGTGGAGGATGGCCAAATGCATACCCATTACATCTCTGTCAAAACAATGCATTAGAAAGGCAATGAGCCACAATTCATGGCATCAGTGTGGCAATGAGCCCCGACAGGCCATATGCTCTGCTGGAATTCCTCTAATTCAAAAGGCCACAGGTGTAGTGTTGTAACAGAGCTGCATTAGTATATGCAGACTGCACCATTAATTACTGTGCATGTGTAGAGGCAGGCATAGGTTCTGTGGCATGATGTAGGAATTATACTATGCTGAGCTATGTATATGCTTCAGAAAGTTTTCAGTGAAATTACTTCATTGACATAATTGCGGAGCTAAGAGACCAATAATAGTGCGATAAAATCCATGTTCATCCTTGTGGCCTTCATCACACTATCAGTACTGGAAAAGTATTACAAGCTGACATTAAAAAGGGAATAATGGAGTGTTATACACAGTAAAATCACATACTTTAACAGCTGTGACAAAACAACAGAGGTCAATAGCAGTAGACACACAGAATAAACATGATTAACATATTGACAGATTCTCTACAGCAACCTGCAGACAGGGGCACTGAAAACACAATGAGGTAAGCAAAGGTGTTGAGAATCTAAATATCACAAAGCCATCCATCCATCAGAAACATTAGCAAATGACAAAGATTGCTGGAGTTAACATTTTGGCTAACAATGTAAACAGTGAAGGAAGTACTGGATGTCACATCTTCTGCTACTTGAGGTCAACTGACACAGACAGAGAAGGGAATGGGATGGAGAGGCAGACATACAATAGTAATGCTATGGGTATGTTCTGTGGGGCCAATATTGGGTTTGCATGTTGGGAAATTTGTTTGTCCTGATGGAATTTTAGGACATATGTTCCAACACAACTCTTCTGAAAGCTGTCGCACCAGGATGGCTGTGTAGACTTGGCCTTTGCAAACACAGTATATCAAGCAGACCTCTTGTTGTAGCTAGAGCTGCAGCATTAGTGATGGATTAGTACAACTTATGTGTGAAATATGTGTTTCCAGGCACTGGCCATAGATGTGTGTTCCCATGTACAGGTACCACAATTGCACCAAAACAGTGATAGATCCTGGAACAGTTCACCTTCCCAGAGACAGTGGTGTAACTGTTGCCTCAGCATGTGCATGACTAATGTATTCTCAATACTGACAAGCCTGACAGGTCCTTCTAGGAGTGTGTGTATTGCAGGACCACACAATGGATATAAATGCCATTGGTGGCCATAAAAATGTGCACAACAGGTCCACTCCATGTCACCAGCATGATACTTCTTGCGCTGACAAAATCACATACTATTGCATGAGAGAGAATGGTCACAGGTGGAACTCACCATCACAGACCATCCTCAATGACACTGAATAGCACTTTTAGTGTCCCATTCTGCAGACAGTAAGAGAACAGTGATATATGATAAAAGTCTGAATGTGGGAGATGAACTGGTAATAATATTGCATTTTTCTGTCAGGTATGCCCCACTCTGGTATTAACATAAACTACTAGCAACATCTGATTGGACAGCATTTGTGTCAAAATGCTGATGGTAAACATTATCATATCTTTCCCACAGGTATATTATGAATGCAAGAACTGCAACATACAGCGCAAGATATGCACGTGTTTAGTGTCTACTTCAGTTAGTTGAACTCACTAATCATCAAATGCCTCTTTGTCAAACCCTATTTGTTGAAGTCTTCATCTGTCAAATGATCTTTTCTGCGAACTTTTTTCCACAGTAAGTAATCAATGGGCCATTACTGGGAGTTTGCCCTTTTCCCCACTGTAGTGCAATCTCAGAGATGGTATATTTAGTTAAGGGGGTGTGGGGGTGCAGCCCCCCACACTGGGGAGTGTCACCACTCTGGGTTTTAAAAATGTTGTTTTTTTGTTGTGTTTGGTAGGTTGACCAACTTTTTACTTACCGTGGGAAACAGTTTCACTGAAACAATCATTCAATGGATGAAGTTTCGACAACTAGGGTTCAACAAAGAGGCATTTGACATCTAGAGCATTTGATGATGTGATATAGACCCGAGTGTTTATTCTGTGTGTAATATGTTATATGAACTACTGCTGTAATACTGAGGCATGAGATTCTCACATATTTGCAATCAAAACATGGTTGTTTATCTATCTGTCTTAACAGGTGCCACAGTCATGGAGTCAGCCATAAATAGCCCAGTGCCACTGCCAGTGATAGCCATGATGGACAGCTCCCTACCACCCACATTGACTTGCACAGCTATTTTGGACTAGATTCTCTTCCTCACTCTTCACTGGGTATGAAAGGACAAGCCACCCAGACAGCCAGATGCATGCTGTGCAGTTGTCACCTGCACATGCAACAGCAGTTAGCAATGGTGCCACCTTGGAGCATGAAGACAGCACTAAGGACTGGTGCACCGGTAGATATCATCACAATAACTTATGGTTGGTGACCAAAATAGGTGCAACTATGGGCATAGATCAATGGATGTGCATGTCTGTGTACCAGGTAGAGACAGATGGCACAAATGGCATGAGCTGTAGATCATATAGTGTACACCCACCTACTGAGTTCAGTCAACAACCATTTCATTGCTCATGCATTGGCCATGGGGTACCATGGCTTTACTCATCATGGCCACTGCTCCTCCATCTGCACTATAGGTATACCCCACAGTCTGGTTCATCAAAGTCTAGGAGTGACATTTTGTCACTACCCACCACTGGTAGGGAGCATGCACTTGCATGATAGAGACATCCTTACAGATGGAGCCTCAGAGGTGATGCTCCATATTGCACGATGAGGCAGCATTGGTCCTGCAGTTTCACACTATTTATTTATTTATTTTTATTTATTTGACATTTGTTAACTGGGTTAGTCCATCTGAGCCAATGGCCCATTTTCAGTGGAGACCCGGGGAGAAAAGCTCCTGCAAGACAAAGATAAAAAAATAAGATAGTAAGCAATAAACAAAACCCAAGAAAAACAGTGCAGCAATACAGCATAAGCAAAAATTACATATGCAGTAATCAGCTGAAATAAATAACTAATAAAAATAAAAAATGACGTAAATACAGCTAGTACATTTAAGTATTTACAATAATGACATATCTTTCCTAAGTAGCATTATGTAGTATTGTCTAGTGAGCAGATTAGTCATTACATTATTAGATGTAGACAGGTAATGAAAAGAAAGGAAAATGCGGACTATGGAGGCTTTTGGCAAGGACAGACTTTTGAGTTCAGAAAGTAGTGCTTGACTTCAGTTTTACAACAGCTGGAACTAGTGATGGTACAAATGTGAGGTGGTAGCCTATTCCACACAAGGAAAACAGAGCGTTTATAGAGGAGTTTAGTATAAGTTTTGTTGGGTTTAAAAATGTCTAGAAAGTGGTGGTCGGAACTACGATGAGACAGGGGTTGGAGTATAAGGGGATACTAATGTAGAGAGTGATGGACAAGCTAATTGTTTTTTGAGTAGTGAGTGAGTCAGCTGCAGCTGGGCAAGTAGTAAGAGCTGGGGGAATTCTAGCCATTGAAACTGTTTCAGGACAAGGCAATGATGGGATTTAAAAGGTTGGTTACTGGTGAATCTGGCTATGTTATTGCAAGCTTGTTTTAGTTTGGAGAGAAGGTTTGACTGGAAGTGAGTTAAGATATGGGAGGTGTAGAGGAGACATGGAAGGAGATGGGCTTGGACAAGGGTAGGTTTGGAGTTGGGAGCAAGAAATTTCTTATTCTTGTAGAAAAGGCCCAGTTTCATGTTAGTTTTTTTGATACAGTATTGGATATGGATGTCAAATTTGAGTTGGTCATCGATTATTGTACACAATAACTTAGTGTGAGGCTCTACTTTGATGAGAGTGTTATCTAGTGAAGAAACTAAAGGTGAATTTAAGATGGTAGAGAGTTTTGGGGAGAAATAGTAGGAGCTTAGTTTTTTGGGGGTTGAGTAAAAGTTGATACTCTGTGAGCCATTTTTCCACAGATGAGAAGGAGTTTTGGGTGACAGAAAGAAATTTAGAGATGTTGTCAGCAAAAGAGATAAGAGTAGAGTCATTGCCCTACTGTATGATGGAGGAGGTGTTGCAGGAAGAGTAAAGATGATTGGTGAAGATGTTGAATAGGAGTGGCCCAAGAATTGAGCCTTGAGGGTCACTAGTTTGGATAGGTAGGAAAGGGGATTGCCATCTGACAGACTGGAGCCTATTTGATATATAGCTGGAGAACATGTAAATAATAGAGGGGAGAGATTAAGGCTAGTGTGCTTTGTAAGTAGCTTGAAATGGGAGACAGTATCGAAAGGTTTAGAGAGGTCGAGAAAGAGGCAAGACATGAGGAGGCTTTTGTCTCTGCCTTGCGCAGCAGTGTGAGTGAAGGATAGGAAGGCAGTAGAGGTGCTTTGGTGTGGCCTAAAGCCATGTTGAGTGGGGGTCTGAAGATTTTCATTAATAAGGTGAGTTAAAAGCTGATTGTGAATACATTTTTCAAGGATTTTGGATAGACGAGATAGGATGGCAATGGGTCTGTAGTTAGAGGGCTCAGTGGAGTTACCTCCTTTGTGAAGTGGAATGATGTAGAAATATTTCCAGATGCCAGGGACAGTAGACTCTTGGATAGATCTATTTATTAGAATAGAGACAGGATAGGCTATGGAATGAGCAGAGTTTAAGAAAGACTGCAGCAAAAGAATGTAATGGAATCTAGGATATCCAAAAACAAAGTCCAGCAAACAAAAAGATGCCCAATGCTGAGAGTAAGAACACTTTTAATTCCAAAAAACAGATAAAAACAAATAAAAACAGGTAAGCGCTTTCACAATTGCTCGCTTCTTCAGACCTTAACAAACAGTATGAAAAAACAGGCCTTTAAATACAAAAAACTTCTAGTTAATTAAAACCAATTAAAACTGTTGGGTGTTAACACTTATCAGTGAATTAAGCCTCTCTTCTTTAGGAGAGGCTTTAAAGCAACAGCACAGTTCAAACCAGGTGGTACATATGCTTTAAAGTTGACAATCCATTTTAACTCAGCAAATTGTCTCATTACTAAAATCCCCTTCCCTTAAACTTTCATTTAATTTCTGTAGCACCAAGAACTTAAAGCTGTGACTCATACCAGCTTCAGATACATGTTTTGCTAATGCATTTGTTAATTTATTATTTCGTATATCACTCTGATGCTGCAGAATCCTGTCCTTAAACATATGATTTGTCTTTCCTATGTAATATGAATCACATACTGATATATGCACGCTGCACTAATCAGTTCTGAATTCCAGTCATAATTTTCTTCCAATCTGGTCATTTAAATATTTACATTTGGTGACTGAGTGGGATTAGTTTAGTTCCTGAAATGAAAATCAGGGATGTGATAACATGTGTAAGTGGTGAGATGTATGAATGGAATGCAAAACTGAACTGTGAGTGAAAGAGTGTAGTGAGCTGGAGAGAGACATGTCAGATTCCTGTGCAATATTACGTCTGCTTCTCTCAGCTGCAGATAGAAGACTTTTACTATGCTATCAGGCTAATACATTAATAGAATGGGATTTGGTCCTTAGAAGATCCAAGCTGTTTAGTACTGCCCTCTGCAACAGAAAAAGAGATACTTCATTTATTAGTCTTGTTAGCGGACTGGACTGTGATCCTTTTTTTGTCATCTGCAAAGTAAACAGAACATGCTTAAATGTACTCCTAAAGATGACTAACCAGCATTCATTTTTGAAGAAACTAGAACACCCTCAGAGTTGTCCTACATACATTTTGAGAACATGCAAACTCTACATAGAAAGGGACAGAGGGACAATAACTCAGGACAAAACAACATATACTGAAGTTGTAAGGCAGACCCCCTCCGCCAGACACTATGGTACCCAGAGATTGAATTTGTTTGCAGAGCTTTTATTACATCCCTGGTTAATAGCATTGACTTTACATAACTATATGTTATGATGGACAGGGATAAAACTAAAAGTCTTCAAGACAGAAATACAAATAATGGACAGACTTGACATCCAAGATCTTCAGCAATAAAACTGTTGAGCCTATAACTGCACACATACATAGGCCTGTCTTCAGCAATCAGTAAAACTAGAGAAAAATGGTCTGCTTAAATAGGGGCTTTCAAAAGTTAACAAAAATAGCACACAGCTTATAGAGCTAAATCAAACCTTTCTATCAAATACAAAGCTATTGAAACAGAAATAGCTAGTCTTTTTAGGCACTCTGATTACTGTTCAGAAAGAAACTCACATCTCAATTGACTAATGAAAATAGCTGTGATTCCAGACTAAAAAGAAAATGCTGAAACTTTTCTTGTTAGAAAGAACAATTTAACAATCTTTTTTAATGTTTCATTAAAAATAAAGTGCGCATGTTATCAAACTTTCTAATGAGATGTTCTTTCAACTTAAAGAATTCTTACGCAGATTTCTGCTTCATATTGTGAATGTGTACCTACCAGATTTCCTTCAATTATTGCTAGACATCAATTCCGTTTTACATGGCTCAGCTTTCTACCTGCTGAAGAAAGAAATGTTAAGGTATTGGTGACAACAGAATAATAACGGTTGTTTGCAAACACCAGGATAATGCACAAAAAAAAACACTTGTCCATCTACCTACTTAACAGGATCAATTACTTGAAACTTCAACAAGACACCTTTATTCCTCCCACAGAGAGGGTATCAGAGAAATATAGTCTCCAAGGTCTGCTAGCTAAAGTGATTTTATCTGGACTAATCCTTTGTACGCTTTTTCTTTCTTGTTAGTCCTGTCACCCTCTGGGTCACATTTGAGATTCCAGACTTCACTCGAGCCCTCTGGATTGCCTCTGTTTTTGGATAATGAACTAAAAGATATGGCCCAGAGCAGAAATTTTCTTTATTTGTTTCAACATTTTTAGAAATGTTAGGCCGAAACTGTGGGTCGGTGCAGTCATCAAAAAATAAAATACTGTTTCCTTTTCTGACATGTTGTTGTGTGAGAATTGTGAACCAGCCTTGCAAGCCCTAGAAAAAGTGAAATATGGACATAAATTCATAGCAAGCCCCAGTTCCATGAAGGAAAAGGTTTACTGATGATAGCCTTTAGTATTCAAGAAATGTCAGCAGGGAAAAGGCAATGCAAAAATGAACTGTATATAGTATTTGAGCCTCTTGAAATATAAAACCTAAGTGTATTCAACATTCGTGCACATGTTGTTTTTTAGTCTGTGAATAGGTAGCCACATTTTAAAGCTGTGGAATAAGTAAGTTCTTATTGTCCTATCTACAAGACTGCTTGCTTTTTGTAACTTAGAGAAATACTCGTATATTAAGATTAGGTAAATTGAACATATTGGACTAAACTGGATACTGTTATAGGAGTTAATTTTACTACACAAATACTTTTAAAAGACCATATGCTTTAATGTCACTTTTTCAAATATCAGACCTTTGTAATCTACAAACAGTGATATATTCTAGGAGATATAATTTGCAGGTTTTAAAACACATTAGAGGCACGCATGGTTGTGTCCTTATTTAACTTGGGAAATGAAAGCTGCAGCACCATTTCTTATTTAAGCAGAGCCTTTTACATACCACTAGGTGACTGAATAACAATGTAGATGGTACTGAGAGACTTTTTTTAATGACTCTAACAAGGAAGTAAACTCCTTAAACAGAGATACTGCTTTTTATTTTGCTGCATTATTTATTCATGCCCTGCAAAGTTTCTATACCTTTACAGATGACTTCTTATTTAAAATAAGTTATATGCATCAATTAGGTCTAATCAGCTGAATTATGTATTACTGGAACTATGCACAGAGATCCCTACTAGACAAGGTAATGGTCAGAAACTAACTACATGCTAAAAATTCATTGTTGAGTAGCATACTATTGGATATCTTTGTACACAAGGAAAACAAAGTCTAAAATTAAAAGGAGAATTAGACATTCCACATGTATATATCTGACATATAAATTATCAGCTGACACTTCAACTTCCTTACGCATTTTACCTACAGGAATAAGAACAATTTGAAAAGATTACTCTGTTATAAAGATGGCTTTGACCAAAAAATACCTGAATTAAGCAAAGGCACCAAAGCATGCGGGAAATGTATAACCTGTCATCTTATAGACCACCAACGTGAGTTCATACATCCTATTACTGGCTATAGACACAAATTGAACTGTACAGCTACATGCCTAATGTCTAATTTAGTCTATTAAGCCACTTGTAAAATTTGCTCTGCATTTTATGTAGGCAAGACTAATCAGATGTTAAAACAGAGGATTCAAAGACATGCAAGGGATATTCGTGATCAAGATGAACACAATGCCCTTGTGGTACACATAAAACAGAACATCACCCATTCATTTGTATTTAAAGCTTTAGAAGTTATTCATCCCAATAAACTGAAAGGGGATCTATGTAGTATCACAGAACAAAAAAAAACTAAGTAGATAATAAACCTGAGAGCAGATCGCTCACCAGGACTTAATGCAGTAGTTCCACTTAAACCCATTCTGAAGGCAAGGAGACCTAGGATAGGCTCCTAAAGAAAGGTTTGTCTGTAAGTTACAAACCCATTTGCTGAAAAGAGAGATGTGTTATAAATTGGAGATTAACATTGGTGAAGAGTAATAGAAGCGCCAAAATACTAAATTACAATTGAGATAAGACTCTTTTCATTTGTTGAATATATAAAAAGGCTTCTTAGTTCCCACCCACACAACGATCTGATGAAGACTTAGTTGAAAGCGCTTATCGTTTGAGAGGGACGTCCATTTTATCTTGCTTTATTTTATTTTATTTTATTTCTACCAGAACCTTAGCTGAATAGCTATATTGGAAATAAATGTTACGTTTTAGGAAGCCGGTGGTGGTGAATCTTAACCTACTTTTCTGTTGTATGCAATTTTAGGATTCAGCTTTGGTAGTGAGAGAGTTGTTTGTTACAATTGTATTTTGTGTGACTTTACTTGCTACATATGGCGGAAGAAGAAAACACCAATGGAGATACAAGGGGACATAATGCTCGTAACTTAAGAATCAGTACTGGTCTGCTGGACTCAATGGAAGGAGAAGGTAATCCTCTCCTTCATATTAACTTTAGAAAAGAATATATAGCCTTACAGGAGGAAAGTCCTGTGAATGAAAATGTTGACTGTATTCTAAAAGAAGTAGAGACAGCTGCGTATAAGCTTAAAAGATTGACATGGCAATGCTTCCATTTAGAAGCAAACCTGCATAATCAAGTTATTCCACGAGGGATGAGAGTTAAATGCATGCTCTCATATGGAAACCAATTTCCTGAGCTGCTAGCTAAGTGGCAGGAGATTAACCTAGAAACGAGTTTCAGATATATGAAACTATTACTAGAATTTTTCAAGCCACAAGAGGAAGAACTTATGAAAGAACTGGAACAAAAACAATTAGAACTGGAATGACTGGATCTTACGGAAATAGATATAAGAAAGATTGAAAAACTGCAGTTTAACCTAAATACTTATGATTCACATCTAAAGGAACAGAAGATACAGAAACTGGCCAGAGATGTAGCAGATTTCCAGCAGGGCCGCGTCTTTGAATGGCCGAGAGACCGTAAGATTAATGATTCCAGGAGACCGTCATTGCACAATAATAATAGTACACATAAGGCTGAAGTACTACATAATTCAAAGGAGATCAATAATAAAGCAGATTTTAAAATTTCCACAATAGATTTGACAGATAACAACCTTCCAACAAGTTCAAACCAAGTAATACCTAATAATAGGGATAATCTAGCCTCGCATATAGGAAAAAAAGCTAATGTTAAAGAGACTGGAGCTAGACCTAAGGAAGGGAGTTCATATGCTAATGCAATATATAGGTTACCGTTTTTTCTAAAGCAAACTTGGAGGGGACAACTCAGAGATCACAGTCAGGACAGAAAGAGGAAGAAATTCACTTAGATTTACAAGATTCTCTGGTGATAAATCTATTGAAATTGGTATTAACTGAAGAGCAGGTCAAGTTGATGGAGAAAGGTTTATCATTTATACCATCATTTTCATCGGACTTAAGTGAGTTTGTAACTGACCTCAAATGTTTTGGCAGGAATATTACATTGAGAAATATCTATGGGAATAAAAATAATGATGTATGTGGTTTAAAAATAAACAAGTGCCTTTGTCCTGACTAATCATCTGACAGTTGATTTGTTTATTCATATGTGTGAAGATGAGGTACTAAAAATAAGACTGGGTAAACATCAACAGAAATTATTTACCAATATTAATCAAAAAGAGAACGAAGCCCTTTTGAAACTTCAAAAAGATCCGAACATCATCCTTAAACCTGCAGACAAAGGAGGAGCAATTGCAGTGATGGATTCAGTGTGGTATAAACAGGCAATGGGAAGAATGCTACAGGATGTAAGAACATATGAAAAAATAGACCATTCTAAGCTCGACAGACAGATAAAGAAGGTGAATAATTCCTTACAAGAAATGCAATTGGATAACATCATTAATCAGTCATAACAAGAATTTCTTTACACCTCACATCCTTGAATTCCAGTTATTAGTGGACTTCCCAAAATACACAAACATTTTATGAACCCCCCACTTGTCCTGATAGTTGCAGGTCAAGGATGGATAACTGAAACTCTATCAATGTATGTCGAGTCAGAATTAAGAGGTTTACTTCCAAAGTTTGAAACTATATAACAAGATACAGGAGACTTTTTACGAAAATTACAGAACACTATGGACATATTGACTGATAAAACCAACCTTTGGCTAGTTGCCTTGGACATAAATAGCCTAGTTACGTGTATTCCCAATCATTATGGGATTGAGGCAATTAGGTCCACTGTCACCTGTGAAATCTCTGATCAGAAGGCATACCAACTTTGTGAACTATTGGAATTAATACTCAACACAAAAATATTTATATATGGAAATGATTTATTCCTACAAAAATGAGTGGTAGCCATGGGCACCCCCTGTGTGAACATCAATTTGAATTTGGTACATAACGAATGGGAATCAAGGAATGTATTCTCAGTTCAGAACCTTTGGAGAACAAGAATTTTGTTTTATGGTCGTTTTGTGGACGATTTGTTTATCCTGTGGCAGGGTGCAGAAGAAGAAATAGTGAAGTTCATGGATTATATAAATCAAACAATGGACTTCTTGAAGTTCACTGGCCATTGGTCACAGACTCATACTGATTTTTTAGATGTTAGCATTAGTCTATCTGAGCATAATGCATTAGAAACCAACATACACAGAAAATCTACATGGAGAAATCACTATCTCCACAAGAGTAGCATGCATCCCCGCCACATAGCCAAAAACATTCACATAATGAAATAACTTGGATATCAAAGCTATGTACACAGGACAAAACTTTTGTCAAGGAAGTTGAGAAATTCAACAAATGTCTTCATCAAAGAGGTTATACACACCAAGATTTGTAGTTATCAGAATGTGATCTTAATACAATAAAATCAAGTAACGGGATACCTTATTGTAGACACCCTGCTTTTAATCAAAAGAAATCTTTAAAAACTGAAAATAATGTGACTAGGATCTTCCTAACTTATACTTCGAACAATCGAGAAGTGAGTGAAATTATTAGAAAACATTGGCCAATACTAACACAGGATGAAAAGCTGCATTCAATAGTTGGAGATTTTCCACATTTTACCTACAGGAATAAGAAAAATTTGAAAAGATTATTCTGTTATAAAGATGGCTTTGACCAAAAAATATCTGAATTAAGCAAAGGCACAAAAGCATGCGGGAAATGTATAACCTGTCATCTTATAGACCACCAACAAGAGTTCATACATCCTATTACTGGCTATAGACACAAATTGAACTGTACAGCAACATGCCTGATGTCTATTTTAGTCTATTTAGCCACTTGTAAAATTTGCTCTGCATTTTATGTAGGCAAGACTAATCAGATGTTAAAACAGAGGATTCAAAGACATGCACAGGATATTTGTGATCAAGATGAACACAATACCCTTGCGGTACACATAAAACAGAACATCACCCATTCATTTGCATTTAAAGCTTTAGAAGTTATTCATCCCAATAAAATAAAAGGGGATCTATGTAATATCATGGAAAAAAGAGAAACTAAGTGGATAATAAACCTGAGAGTGGAATGCTCACCAGGACTTAATGCAGTAGTTCCGCTTAAACTCATTCTGAAGGCAAGGAGACATAGGATAGGCTCCTAAAGAAAGGTGTGCCTGTAAGTTTCAAACCCATTTGCTGAAAAGAGAGGTGTGTTATAAACTGGAGATTAACATTGGTGAAGAGTAATAGAAGCGCCAAAATACTAAATTACAATTGAGATAAGACTCTTTTCATTTGTTGAATATATAAAAATGCTTCTTAGTTCCCACCCACACAACGATCTGATGAACACTTAGTTGAAAGCGCTTATCGTTTGAGAGGGACGTCCATTTTATCTTGCTTTATTTTATTTCATTTTATTTCTACCAGAGCCTTAGCTGAATAGCTATATTGGAAATAAAAGTTACATTTTAGCAAGCTGGTGGTGGTGAATCTTAACCTACTTTTCTGTTGTATGCAATTTTAGGATTCAGCTTTGGTAGCGAGAGAGTTGTTTGTTACAAATAAACCCATATGCTGATGATTCCTCCCTCATATGCGTAGCTCCCACTCTTCCTGAACTCCTACAAAAAAAAAAACAACAATCCATCCTAGATATCGAACAATACCTTTCAGACTGTCAACTTATTCTTTACCCAACAAAACAAAGCTCATGCTCTTTACCAGTAGCCAAAAAAACAGACCACAAAAAAAACAGACCACTATTCCCCACTTTTCAATCTACTCATCAAACAGTACATTAACAATAAATCACATTAAGTTCCTTGGTGTCATGACAGACATGACCTTAAATTTGACAAACGCCTATCACTAATAATCAAAAAGGTCCACTTTAAGTTAAGCTCACAATATAGAATCAAATCCTTCCTTCCTGACACCACCAGACAGTCCATCTCCAGAACATATTTATTCTCTACATTCTCATATGCCTCACCAGTATTTACAAACCTAAGAAAAGCAGACTTAAATAAATTAGAGCCATGCTATAATAAAACAGCCAGATTTGCTGCTAACAATCTAGCCAGATTACATCACTGCTCAGCATTACATCAGTTAAAATAGTTGAAACCTCCTAATCTACTGACCTTTAACCAGCTAGCCCTAGCACACTCCATCTTGCATCACCCACACAACTGTCCAGCCTTTAGTGATCTTGTCCGACCCCACATCAACTGTAGGCCACTAAGATCCTCCCAAAAACTGAATGCAACTAAACCCTATAATAACCACGGTGACTCCATATAATCCAACAAAATATTAAGATCTTGGAATACTATGCCTCAAAACATATTCAATATATCCAAATCTTCCAAATTCAAGATACTGCTTAGACAACACCTAAACAATGTCTGGCTCTGCTCCTGCACTAAACCAGGCTAAACTCCTCTCTTTCTATCTCTTTAAAAATGTTTCTCTATTACTACAATACTACCACCTTTTTCTCGTGTTATATATCTCTGCTTTTTACTACCTGCCCTATATATGTAAAGTTTTTTTGTTCTTTTTATGTCATATTTTGTCTATTTTATATCTTCTTTACCAGAGTAACCAGCAATGTACCATCTTTATATCCTTGTTACAACTGAAGTAAATAACTATATAAATATGCTTATAATGTCACTGATATAATTGCTTAAACTTTGCATATGTTATAATTGTTTTAAATTTTGTATTTCTCAAGTATGCTGTGGAACTTGTCTCCCGAGGCCTCTCCTGAAAATGGACCAACAACTCAGTCGGGCTTCTCCAGTAAACAAATGCAAAATAAAATAAACAAATAAATAAATAAATTAGTTCCAGAGTTTGCTCAATGACTACTTATGGGTTCATATTTATATTTATGTAGATTACTTTCAGATTCAAGCCAAGTCCTTTTATAGCGTAACTATTGCAGAACACCAGATTCAAGCTAACTCCTTTTATTGCTTAACTGTAGCAGACCAGTAGACTAATTAGTACTTTAAAACTGTGTGTAACCAAATGACTTGATCCCACACAGAGGGATTTCTGTGGACAGGCCTGTATATCAGATCATCTGTGATAACCTTACACCAAGTCAGATACAACTAATGATGGTCTCTTTCTTGCACATTCCAACACAGAAGAAGCTGACTACAAGGATATTTCTCAATACTTCATGCTACATGCCTTTTTATGTAATCATGGATTCCACAACAAAATTATACACAAGAAAAATCCATGGATACCTGAGCAATCTGAGGAGACCAGAATTTCCAGCCTCTGGAACCTGTCTTTTAATTAATGCTTACCCTTATGAATGAAAGTCATTTGGTGGCACAACCAAACTATAATTAACAAAGTACTGCCCTTTGTTCTTCTAATTATAAAATATAACGAAATGATAGACTCATCAGGTTGTGCTGGAGATTGCACCTCTGAGAAATTGGCAGTGGCAAGCAATTGATTCCTAACAGTGAAAGAGCAGTACATCAGGTTAAGAGAGAAATTGGTCATTCACTTACCTTTACAGCTTTCAAGACAGCCTTCAGATCAGGTACCCTTCAAATTTTCCCAGAGAACACATCAGTAATGTGACATTCAGCAAAGAGGGGGTTACCCATTTTTGTCTTCTTTAGAGACTTTGTGATGATATAGAAATGAGTAGTTCAGGTGGACTTTTGTCCCCAGGCTATTTATATTCTTTGAGTAAACCACACTATCAAACACTTGCCGCAAAGAAGTCTTGATCTGCCACAAATGGGAAAATGGCCATATAAATCTTTCACATAACTGAAAAAGTGTGTCATTCAACAGTGGCAGTGTTTGTTTATTATACAAATCATCAACTTCCTCTGCTTGCATTAGATTAGGCTTGCACATTCAAGTTGTTGCTGTTGTTGTTTGTCTTTCGGCTTTTTCCTGGTAAGGGGTCGCTACAGCGGAACTCCGGTCCGCTAATGATTGGCAGTAGATTTTTACAACACGCCAAGGTGCCTGCTTGAGACCCAACCTTCAATGAAGGAATGCCCATTTACGCACGCATGTCTTTCGAATGCTACCCAACCGTGGGGAGGACATGCAGACTCCACACAGAAGGCACTCCCAAGCCAAGCCGAGAATCAAACGGGAGAACCTCTTGCTGTGAGGTAACAACACTACCGCCGTATCATCGCGGAAACCATTCAAGTATGTGCAAAAAATGCCTTTTCCATCACTTTGTTAACTGAATTGATATAACTCCCCTGATTTCAAAGATGTTAAAAGAGTTAAGAACACAATAATTTCATAGATCGTTATTGGTCAATACAATCAACATTCACTCTTATAGCTAAAGTGCAAGTGATTCAACCAATAATCCTGCCTCTTTGTATTAAGCAATTAACAGAACAAAAGGCAGAAGCCTGCATTCAGTCCTTAGATCTCTAACTCTAACCTATAATTAGACTGTGCTTATCTCATATGACATCTCAAGTTACTGTGAAACACTTTCTGAAATGGGGTACTCCTTTGGGCCTCAAAGACACTCTATATTTCCTGGACAAGACTTGAATTTTATATACCTTGATTTAAGCCCACATGGTCAGTAGACCTAAACAATTTTTCTTGGGAAAATCTATACCTGATGGCAGGTATGTTACCTAGGAAGATTTCCGAACTGTATCTTGTGGTGTATTAAGAATCCTGAACAATCTTTCTCAAGGACAGGGCTTATTTTAAGAACAAAATTATTCTTTATACCTACAATTGCCTCTAAAATCTCTGAAACAATCCTGCTTGCAGCTAGCTGTTTTTCCTACATAACAGAAAAAAGTGAAAACAATATATATTTTCTCTGTGGGTATACAAAAGGAACTCAGATATTGCACAGCTAAGATTGGTTCCATGGCACAGTGGTAAGGAGCCCTAGCTGTGACCCACACAACTGTGGTCTTATTAGCTGCTCAGGCACTGAAGGAGTTAGTAAGGAGTAAAGGGATAAACTGAGCATTTGGAGAATCCCGGGTGGTGCAATCTCACTCAGACACCAGACAGGCAACTGCTTATGGGTTAGGGGGATGTCAGGGCTACATGGAGAAAATGCCCTTTGGGGATGTGAGGGGGCATCTTTTGATGACAGCCCATTCTATAACCCTCACTAGCTTTTTGCCAAATACATGTGAGAGTTAGAGCATAAAAACAAAAATGTCAAGCTACCCTTGATAGTTGTCTGAATGATGGCCTCTCTTTGTTGACCCTTGCACTCTATAATGGTTAAATGCATACAGTAATACTTTTTTATTTGGGCTGTTTTTGTTTCCCCTGTTTAGATCATGCGTCCCCCATTTATGGGCTGTCATGCAGTCAGTCTTCGGGATTTGACCTTATCTTAGCACTCTGTTACAGTTGCAACAGGCTTGATGGGTGGTA
Organism: Protopterus annectens; assembly: GCF_019279795.1. Lineage (NCBI taxonomy): Eukaryota > Metazoa > Chordata > Ceratodontiformes > Protopteridae > Protopterus > Protopterus annectens. The sequence goes on from NC_056730.1 coordinate 904,545,014, forward strand.
CTCGTACAATTTCTGACTCATTCACCCAAACAAGATTCTATAAATCTATCCCTGGTGTTTGAATAATTTCATATCAATAAGGTTTTTTATTTATATGTATTAAGGAATCCTTTATTCCTTCCAATGAGCAATTGTTGGCATACTGTCTCCATCTTTTCTTAGGTAGGAAAAAAGTGAGTAGGGTGCTTCAAGATTGCTTCTCACTCCGCTAGGGAAGTCAAACTGCTGAAACAGATCTAACTAGGAGACTTTTATCTGCCTTTATATAATATCTCCAGTAATATTTATTCCTGCAGCCATTATCCTAATATTGAGTATTTGTTATTTTTTTTTGTTGGTTTTGCTTTTCTGAATCATAGGGAGTTACACCGTGCCAGTTGCAACCATAGACTGTACCTCCCCTCACAGGAGAGGCCTAAGCCATTTAAAACTGGGGTGAATTAATGAATACCCATCCAATTATCCCATTCCAGTTTGAAGGAAGATGGTGCATCATGCTTCTTTACCTGTTAAGGAAGTCTGTTCTAAAGGCGAGTAAGACCCTGACTAATGAATCTGTTTATGCATCGTGCGTTATTGATCTGCTGAAACAGGTTTAGATTCCTTGTTTTGATATTGGTGATTTGTGAAAGTACACAAGATACAGGGCTACTGGGTCCCTGACTGCTCCGAAGGGAAAGCTTGTCTTTTCTGAGAACCTAAAAGACATAGGAAAGAGGGACATTGTTTCTGGCCAATTCTGGTAGCTCAGATTTTTTAAGACTGCAATCTTCTTTGTTAAGGACTCTGGGGTCTTTTTCAACTGCTTGATATGTTTGTTGATATATATATTCTAAAGGGGACATTGTATTTTTTAACTGATTTGATCGGTGTTGAATACAAGGGGACAATAACATCTTTAGATTAAGATGATATGCTCTTGGTGATCAGCTGCACCAAGTATAAGGATTTCCCAACAACCATTGCTACATAATGATCAAAGGTGAGTACTTTTCAACATAGGTTCCTAGGTCTCTAACTACATTTTCTACATTTTTATTTTGAAGTGAGGTAATGTCAGTGCTATATGTTGGGGGGAGGGGGTTATCTGTCATATGTGGCAATGTTGCACTTTTAGCTTTTAATACAAGCCAATTGCAAGCTCCTGCTGGATGGTTTGCTTGTCAGGGGGAGATTTGACAATGACTCCCAGTTTGCAGTCATCTCAAATCTGCTTAGGTATAATGTCTTGTTTTTCAGTCTTTTGGTCAGCTAAGTAAATGCTGAATAAAAGCTGTCCCTGACTGAACACTGCAGGGTACCACTGGTCAATTTCATGTTCTCTGATGCTGGCCCTGCCAGCTGCACTATGTGGGTTCTGTCTTCCATTCAATTAACTATCCATCCTACCACATAGGGGTCTATTTGCAATGCATTTCATTTAATAATTATTCTGGCATAGGGGGTGGTGTTAAATGCCCGGGGCATATCAGTATAGGATGCATGTACAGCATTACTGCTGTCAACAGCTTGTTTTACCTTTTTGATGAAGGTCACCAGGTTCATTAGACAGGATCTATCATTTTACAAAATCAAATTGCTGTGGATCTTGCCTGACAAGATTTTTAATATATATGTTAAACAAATCTGTTATAATTTGCCTTCAAGGCCTTAGAAATGAAATTTGTCAGGCTGATGGGCTAATCATTTCCAGGGTTGGTAATAGGGGCATCTTTATGGAATGACTACCTGTTGAAATGTTGGCACTCGAAATGCCAAGTGCTGACTAACTGAAAAAAATACCAAAAACAGGGGAAGAGCAAAGGGTAGAAATTGCACTTCTACTTTAAACTTCTTTTTGCAGGGGTCAAGCTCCCTGTACCCCCCCAAATGTATATGTAATTTATACTAATTCCAAAATTTCTATACGTTGGAGAAAAGGGAATATTTTGAGAAATGGCATCTCAGACTTAGTATGTGTAAGTCCAGTCTTTTGGACATTCAGTCTCTGTATTTTGTGACTCACTCTAGCAGGTCCTTCCTGACATTTCAAATGTTTACTTTATGGGATGACATTACCAGTTCTGTATACCATACTTCCAGGACTGAGCCTGTAGATGGGGTTAGGTTAAATAATTTGTGGACAAGTTCTCCCAGGATATGTTTAATAATATTTCACAAATAGCCTAGTATGTTATCTGGTCCCATGGAGGAAATGTTCTTAGCACTGGCTAGCACTTTTGTTACATATTCTTTAGTGATGATTGGAGGAGGAGGTTGAGAGGATCATGTATTGAAGAGCTCTGGAGAGTTATCTCAGGAGTGAAATTTTCACTAAATGTGTTATTTTATATATTGGCAATGTCTACCATGTCTGAGTAGGTTTTTGCCATTCAGTATGAGCTCTGTGCATTACAGGTGTTTTGCTCATTTTGTAACACAACTAAAGAAGGATTTGTAATTGTCTTTGAATCTCTCTGCTGGGGCAATATCTGGTGTGATGTTGTTATAACTGAATTTCAAGACTTTGTCAAATAATTTGAGATTTGTACTCTTGAATTCTTTTAAATTTTGATTTATTAGCTTCAGGGAGTTTAGATGGCTTGAGGGAAAAGGTTACTAGCTTATGGTCTGATTTAATTAGAGATGGAATTACTTGTGAAGTTATGCATGCCATTGCTACATTTGCAGGTAAGAGGCCAAGAATATTTTGTCCTCTAGTTGGGCTAGTGTGTGTCCCAGGGACAATGGGCTGTTTACTGTAGATATGAAAAGTGACTAAAAACACAACAAATATTTGCAGCAACACTGATCAATTTGCATAGAACCAGTGAAACCACTTGAAATGCAGTACAAAATGCAAATTAAATCAATTATAGCTGCAACTTCAAATGCAGATAAAAGCACTGCAAGATACAGAACAGTGCAGACAAAGAGATAAACTACTCAGGACTGATTTAAATAGACAGGCAAAGCACAGAACTACCTGAAATGCAGTTTAATATGTAAAACAAATTAATAGGTATAACTTCAAATTCACAGAAAGCAGTAGAATGTAGAAAAATGACAAAAAACACACAAAATTGATTTAGCAAACTAGCTAGTAGAATAAATTAACTTTCTCATTTACTGGATGCAAAATGGAGTCAAAATGCCAGTTTGACTTTAGTTTGTGCACAGGAACTTAGTTTCCAGGATTTGTAGAATAAAACTACTATGACTCCTTTGCTAGGGCAATGTGAAATAAATAGAGAAAATGAAAGAACCAAAGAACAACAGGTAAAGCTCTAAGCAATAGTGTTTATCTTCACCTGAACTGCAACAATTACCACCCTCCTACTAGGACGATCAGTACACACCTTAGAAGACTGAAACACCTGGCAAAATCTGGTTGTTTGCTATAATTTTGAAAAGTAACTAGAAACATAACAAATAATGCAGCAACACTGATAAATTTACTTAGCACAGAAACCACTTGAAAAGTAGTACAAATTGCAAGATGGATTTAATTAATAGCAGTAATTTCAGTTTCAGAGAAAACACAGCAAAATGCAGAAAATGCTTTACTGGAAAATCTCACCAAGGTTCTGGCACAACTTGTAACTTTCTTGTAATTTGTATTAATTTATTGTCTTCTTCTATTTTATATACTGGGATTTGTTTTCTTTACACTGTGTTTTACTTGTATTCTGCTTTAAATTGCATATTACATCTTGGAAAGAGATCACAGCTGTGTCTCTTGTGAGTCATACATTAGAACAGGTCAATTAGGGAGTACAGACTCAGTTGCCGGCCCCTTATGTTAATTTGACCACATATCTCCTTCCCTCTCCCCTTTCACTGGCTGTTGTAAGCACAAAAATCATGATTTTGTGAAATCACTCGCCTTCAACTATTTAAATTAATTGGCCATCCCACTGTATTCTACAGAGCCAGAAAACAAACGTGCCTACTCCCTTTCAATCTATTTTGCTCTTTTAAAATTAGTGGCTCTCTACTTAGACAACTGAAAAAAGAAGTTATGTTCTTACCATAACGTTCCATGTTTGTCGTCCTTTATCTCGCCTTCCTTCTTTCTGGTTGGATCAGCTCTGACTCGGCCACTTCTAAAGCTCGAAGAGTCCTTACTGTCTTGAGGCTGACCCTTATCTCAGCATGCATAGCAGTAGCTACCCAGATCTTGTTTGTGAGAACTAACCACTAGATAGGAAATTATGAATTACCCAATAAAAGAGGTAACTAAACAATAAGACTCCTTGTACCAACAACAACAGGAAAACATGGTGACAAGGAGAATACCAAAGGTTGAAAGGCAAAGGAAACTCAGCCAGATCAGCCAAAAGGTAAATTCCTCTCAATCATCCAGGATGGGGGAAGGAGAGATAAAGGACAACAAACATGGAACATTATGGTAAGAACATAACTTCTTTATGTTATGTTGTCCATCTTGCCTTCCTTCTTTCTGGTTGGGACAGCATCTCTAGCACCTAAATTCTGGGTGGCTCACTGGAAAAGAGATTTCAGAACCAAAGAACCAAAGGATGCCCTGTTCCGAGAGGCCATGTCCACTTGTAATGAGTAATGAAGGTATGGGGAGTAGCCCATGTTGCTGCCACGCAAATAGTATCTAAAGGAAGATTAGCTTGAAAGGCTATGGAGGTAGCCAAGGACCTATTGGAATGTCCCCTTACTTTTCCTGGGACTGACACATTCTGAGAATCATAAACATAAGTAATAGCATTGGACTATGGGCTGGGAGGGTGGCCTAATGGTTAAGGTGTTTGCCTTGCAAACATAAGGTGCAGGGTTCGAGTCTCACAAGGGATAGTTGGCTAGGCTTAAAATGGCTCACAAGGGCAGTTAGCTTAGTACTAATCTATGAGTCTATGACAGCCATTTTGAAAGAGTCACTTTGGAAACTGATGAGCCTTGTTTGCTCTGAGAAAAAGATACAAACAGCTGATCTGAATTTCTAATATCCTTGGTCCTTTGAAGATAAAATCGTAATTGCCTGTGGACATCCAATTAATGTAATTTGTACTCTGTCTTGTTGCCATAATTTGGAAATAAAACAGGAAGTTCAATTGACTGATTCAAATTATAGTCTGAGCAGACTTTTGGTAAAAAGGAAGACTTAATCCTAAGAGATACTCTATCCTTGTGAAAGATCATATAAGGAGGGCAGATGGAAAGTGCCTGTAACTCAGAGATGTATCTAGCCGATGTAACCGCAATCAAGAAGAGGGTCTTCCATGATAAGAACTTCAGAAGACAAGAAGCAGCTGGTTCAAAGGGAGGAAGAATCAGGGCAGCAAGTACTAGGTTTAAATCCCAAGGATGGAGAGGTTCTCAGATAGGAGGCCTTAATAGTATGGCACCTTTCAAAAGGCCTTGCATAACTTATGGGACATAACATTTGAACCTAGAAGGCCCACATGAAAATTAGAAATAGCAGCCAGTTGAACATGAATCATTGCAGCCACTGCTCCTTTTTTGAAGGTTTCAGCCAGGAAGTCCAAAATGTTTACAATTGGAGCTGTAAAAGGATCAATGTCATTTTGCTCGGCCCAGAGGGAGAACCTCTTACATTTACTAGAGTAAAGCTTCATAGTAGTTGGTTTATGGGAAGAGACTAAAATATGTTGCACCATAGGAGAGATATCAGGGAGCCTGGTTAGGATCTGAAGTGGAGAAACCAAGCTGTCAGCTTGAGAGTTTGAATGGAAGGATGAAGAGCACCTGAATGTTGTGTCAGAAGGTCTGGAACCGTGTCCAGAATCCAAGGCTCCTCCTTCAGGTAATGCAAAACTAATGGGAACCATATCTGACGAGGCCAGTATGGAGCGATGAGGATCAGCTTGCAACTCAGCAACCTTGCTTTCTGAAGAACTTTTGGAATTAAAGGTAGGGGGGGAAAGCATAAAGGATCCCTGGGGGCCAATTGTGGACCAGTGCATCCCTGGATGACTGTCCCGGAGGGGGAACTAGGGCAAAATAGCTGCTGCATTTCTTGTTCAGGTGAGAGGCAAAGAGATCACAGCATGGCTGGCCCCAGCTGCAGAAGATCATATTTGCCACATCTTATTTCAGGGACCACTAATGGGGCATGAGAATTGCCCTGCTGAGCTTGTCTGCTATCACATTGGACTTCCTCGGAATGTGCGTTGCAACCAGAAAACACTGAGAGGAGCTCGCCCACTGCCATACTCGAAGGACCTCCCGACATAAGGGATAAGATTTGGTTCCACCCTGTTTGTTGATGTACCACACTACTGACTTGTTGTCCGTCTGAATTGCTATATGGCCCAAAGTGAGAGAGTCGTGAAGTGCTTGCAATGCTAGTAACACCGCTCTCATCTTCAGGACATTGATGTGCAAATGGTACTCGTGAGGTTGCCAAGTTCTTTGGATTATTGGTTCCAGATAATGCCCCCCCACCCTAGCTGGGAAGTATCCGTGATCACTGTGGCTACTGGAAGAGGGGCTACAAAGGGTCTGCCCAGAGTGACTAGGGGAGAGTGGAGCCACCACTGTAGATCTTTCTTGCAAGTATGTGTGATTAAGATCATGTGTGACATTGGCAAGTCCTGATATGTCCACTGAGTGAAGAGGAGCCATTTCAGAATCGTCATGTGATAATGGGCTAATGGAACTAGAGTAATGGCAGCCGCCATTAACCCCAAGATTTACAGAACAAATCGAGCCTGAACCTTTGATTTTGACAAAAGAAGAGAGAAGGAGAAAAGTGCATTGATTACTGACTGTTTCTGGTTGGACAGTTAGTGTATGTGCTTAACATTCCTGATTGGTCTGGTTGCTATTCAAGGCATCTACCACGAAGAGGCTACAACTAGCTTACAGACCCTTGCATCATCTGGGACAATACTGTGGACACAAAACAGGATGTGGCCTGCTTTTCATTTTGGGATTGGCACTAATGTTTTCTTCTGGTGAGAGAAGAAGCAAAGGAGCATTGTATCCCAGCAGAGTGAACCTGTGGTGAGACCAGCACTAGTAGTAGCCAAGCAGTAGCCATTTATGTGACACCCCTCTTTTCATCATTCTTGACAAGCTAATTATTTCTTTCAGTAAGTACTGCTTGATTTATTTCTAAGTTCACAATATCTGCCTAAATACTTCATCCTTAAATTTTCAGGGTCTTCATATTTGTTTCCCCTCAAGTGTTTGGCTGTGTCCTGTACAGACTCAGACAATTTAAGTGACATTTTTCCTGTAAAAGCACCATTGGAATTTCTCCAGTACCTAGTTGCACACAGGGCAACTAGTTAGCAGTGCAAGCACTGTCCCAGATTTGCAAACCGAATACTCCTGGCATTGTTTTATATTGTCACTCCAACCCTCTAAGCAATAAAAAAGCATCTTTTGCCAAGGATATGAACTTTCCCACTATCTCCATTACCAACTTGGTGGATATGGGCATCCTGAGACAATGTAGAAATTGCCACATGTTTACTGACAACCAGTTTATTCTCAAACAAACTGATATAGCATGTGATAGATGTATTTACACAATGTCACTGGAGGCAAAGTTCTCACATAAAAGTATTCCTTATGTCAATAATGTTGTCAGTAGTATACATGCTGCAACCATCACACACAGTTCAAAGCAGACATATGCACCCACATATGCTGAGGCACTTAAATGTAACCTTCCTAAACCACAAAAACCTCCTAGATGAAGTACACATAACAAATAACCTCAGCAGCCTTGAATGAACTCTTTCAAAACAACATCCGCATCAACACATAGAGACACATCTCATGGAGCCTCTACCTCTAAGCCTATAAGGCAAGCCACCACAATCCAACATTCTGGCCATTGGAGACTATTGTGAGCTACACTGATGTCCCTCTCATCAGGCTGAGTAAGGAGAAAGGCACGGTTAGCTGCTTATCAGGGGCTAGGATCTGCCACATTATGCATGCACTCAGGTCACTGGACCACAAGTACCAGTATGAGTCAGTTATAGTCCGCATGGGAATAAATGACCAGAGATATACCTCCCTAGACTATATGAAGAGAGACATCATAGAGTTCTTGGAATATGTGCCACAGGCTGGAACGGACCTATCAATGATCAGTATTTTACCTTCTCCAAGGATGATGCCACAATGTGAACAAAAGATGATTGACTTTAATAATTGGCTTAATTTCTGGTGTCATTCTAAGGGGCTGCAATATTTGTCAGCTGGGAAGGAGATAGTCAACAGGCCACGCTGCTTTGCCAGGGATGGTCTGCACCTCTCCCCTCTAGGCATTCGAATGTTAGCTAAAACATTGTCTTCCCCATAGTGCTTTTTTTAGGTAATGCCAAACTGAAAGTACTTTCGACATTGCAAATCAAATCCAATAAAACCTAAAAGTAAAACTGCTCAATGCTATGAGTCTAAACAAAAAACTCCACAACCTAGAAGCTCTCTTCAACCTACAGAATGCTGATGTCTCTGCAGTCACTGAGATATGGTTTAAAGCCACAGAGAGCACACCAGTAGTGCAAGGTTATAATGCTTTCCACATATTTAGACCAGCTACTACACAGACAGGGACTAAAGGTGGAGGTATCTTTATTTACATCAAAAATAAATATACCTCAAGGCTGGTCAAACAAGACAATGCACTTGAGCTCTTCCATGTTCAAATCACCATAGGCAAAATCCAATATCACTTCCTTGCCAGCTGTAGGCCCCCCAATGTATGACCCAGGAAACCCATACCACGTATTTAAACATACTGGAAACACTAACCATCCAACCCAACACCATTTTCATGGATGACTTTAATTACCCAACTATTAAATGAGAATCCTATATAATACCAAACACACAGACACAGAGATTCCTGGTTTTGTAAACACAAACTCCATGAACCAGATAGTCAATACATCAACCATGGGTACAGCCAAACTGGATCTGGTCCTCACTAATATGGGGGAGTGCTACACACCCCCTACTGTAATGTGGTCCCTGGTAAGGTCAGACCACACAATGGTCCCCTTTGAAGTAAAAATAAAACCTGGACCCCCAACTAAATCTGGAATATTCAAGAACTACTATAAGGCTAACCTCCTGCTATTAAGTGATAACCTGGAAAAATTTCAAGCCCCTCTAAATCTTGAGAACACTGCTGCCTATGTGGAACTGTTCACAGAAACCCTATATAAGCATGTTAATATCTGCACAGAAAGCCAACTGTACCCACCAGGAAGAAGTACAAAACTAACTCATAGACAAGCCACTCTGGTGGAACCACAACATCAATAGGCTGTATAACAAGGAGGAAGAAAATCATGGCAAAAATTGGGAGGTGCAGCACCAAGCAAGATAAAAGCACTTTCATCAAACTAAACAAACATCTCAGAGGACAAATGAAGTCTACCAAAGCCAAATTTGAGGTGAATTTGGCCTCCCAGGCCAAGGACAACCACAAGGCATTCTTTAGTTATGTCTGCAACCTCAAAAGCAATAAACAATTGTGTGCAGAGCTTATTGTAAATGGAGCCGCCTACACTGAACCAGAAGATATAGTAAACCTACTGGCCAATAAATTCAGCTCCAACTTTATCCCTCTATCCCCCAATACCTTTCCTCAGGAAATAGCATCAAATATAACTCCCCCTGCTATCACTAGGGAACATGTGCTTAATGCACTCTCTAAGGCCAAGAACACTGTATCAATGGGCCCAGACAATATATCAGGATGCCTTCTAAATAGCATGAAACATGACCTATCAGAGCCTCTGTAATTGCTATTTAACTATAGTCACCAAAGAGGCTTTGCACTGCATGAATGGAGAGCAGCAATAGTCATCCCTCTGCACAAAGGTGGACAATCTACAGACCCTGGAAACTACAGATACATAAGTCTCACTCGTCTTATATGTAAAGCCATGGAAAGAATTATCATGGAAATGATGAATATTGATATAGTAAACCTCCAGACACTGTACCCAGCCCAGTTTTGTTTTGTCATCGGCAGATCATGCATACTCAACCTGGTGGACTTCTGTGAGAAGGTCACCAAAGCAATGGATGAGGGCAAAATGGTTCACACTGCTTACCTTGAACTGGCCAAGGAATTTGGCACAATACCTCAATAGGGCATGGTTGACAACTCAAGAGTTATGTACAAACTCATATGCCACTCAGTGGATAGCCAACTGGCTCACAGGCAGGACCCAGGAAGTTAGAATTGGGATGTCCACCTCTACAAAGAGGCCAGTCACAAGTGGAGTCCATCAGGGATCAGTCATTGGACCACTTCTTTTTGGTATTTACTTCCCTGAAGTCAAGGCCAATGTCAGTGTTCTCTGGCAGACTAAATTTGCAGATGATTGCAAATTAGGACCTGGCATTGAATCCCCTTATTGACACAAATGTTCTCCAGGAGGGGCTGACACAGACACACAACTGGTGTCAGAGCCATGGATGAAAACTAAATGCCAAGAAATGCATAATAGTATCCTTCAGGAAGTCATTCACCCCTAGTAACTATCATATTGACAACACACCCCTTAGAGTTGACCCAGTAGCCAGGGACTTAGGCACACACATAGATAGTAATCTAGCCTTTGACCTTCATGTGTCTACAGGAGTGAGGAAATCCTTCTATGTTGAGCAACTTATAAACAAAGGTATGGCATCTAAGTCCAAGGAAGATATTGTTCCACTGTATTTGGCATTCATCAGACCTATCAATGAGTACAATGCCCCCTTTGGTATGTACCTAACCAGGCATATCCAACAACTGGAATGTCCACAGACGTTCCTCACTAAAAGAATACAGGGCATAAGTAATATGTCCTATGCAGACTGCCTCAAGGCCTTATCCCTGTATTCTGTCTTCTACAGGCTTTTGAGGGGAGATCTATGCCTGGCATACAGGGCATTGTCAGGCCCCAGTCTGATGGACCTCCTGCATATCTGCAAAACAAACAGCACCAGAATTACCCATTCTAAAGATTTAAATCTTGCCTGTGATATAAATAGGACCTGCTGGAGAGATAGGTATGTATCCTAGAGATTACCACATCTCTGGAACAGGCTCCCCATCCATGTGAAGCAGAGTTCCTCCCTAACACAATTCAAGTGCAACCTGGACAATTGGATGGGGAACAGGAAATTCATCCCTGGTTTGGCACCTATGTCTCTAATGGAAACAGGCAGCCTGTAAATGATTCATCTCCCAGGGCCCCAGTTCATAGGTTCATAGGTTCATAGGTTAGTACTAGGCTATCAGCCCTAGGGCCTATACAAGCCTAGCCATAACAATTTCCTGGCTATTTCTTCCCACACTATTTACTTCCCTGGACCCCTGTCTAGCAGGGTGACTGATGTGATCCCCGGGATGAATTTCCTTTCTCCCATCCAATCGTCAATGTTCCTTTTGAAGAGAGCCAAAGAGGCACTCTGCTTGACATGTATTGGCAGTCTATTCCAGAGTCTGGGGAGTCTCTGGGTCAGGAACCTATCCCTCCAGCATGTTTTGTTTATTGTGATGACAAGTTTTTAAATGTTTCAGCTCCCAAGCCCCTGCTTAGACTTATCAAGGGTATCAGAACTTGTCAGATTTGTGATGCATGGCAAGGCTTAAAAATGCCCTTGTGGTTGTTAGCCTATTAAACACCTAACACCTATGAACCTATGAAAAAAAGAAACAGAAACTACTCAAAACTGATTTAGATAGCTATCAGCCTTGAGTACAGTAGACTGAAAGTACTTACCTCTTTACTGGTGGCAAAATGGAGTAAAAATGACAGGTTTATTTTTGCATGTGCACCAGAGCCCAGATTCCAAGAGTCTTAGAAGATTTTTTTTAGTATTCCATAATAAATATGGACTTATTAATAACAAAACAGAGACACTTTATTATAAATAATTTTCTAGTGAGAAAATGATAATATGCCCAGTCTTTAAAACTTCCCCCTCCAAATCAACCTGTCATCTAGTTGTGCAGTTCTAGACAATTTATCACCATTTCTTTATAGGAATGTCATACTCTACTGATACTAGTAACTGAATATTAATCTTTTAACAATAAATCAAGCTAATATGAATATTTTTTTCATTCATATGATAAAAAGTGTGAGCCATTGATAGGGAGATTCTGCATGCTGACATTTTAGGATATCAAATACCAATTCAATAAGTGTTGCATTTCCTACTAAAGGAAAGAGACATGACAGGAAAGTGTTGTATGTGTGGCTTTATTCATTGTAGATTTAAGTTGTTTCATAGCAGTATCTGACCATGGGTGGCCACGGTGGTACAGCGGTTAGTGTTGCCACCTTACAGCAAGAGGCTCTCTGGTTTGATCCTTGGCTGGGGTGACATCTGTGTGGAGTCTGCACATCCTCCCTGTGGTCACATGGGTTTCCTCCGGGTGCTCTGATTTCCTCCCACATCCCAAAGACATGCTGTAAGTAGATTGGGCACTCTAAATTGGCCCAGGTGTGCATGTGTACTTCTGTGGAAGGTTGGGCGCTGGGCTGGCAACTCGATACTGTAAAACTCCACTGCCAATCATGAACAGACAGGTAATCCACTGTGGTGACCCCTAACCGGGAAAAGCCAAAAGAAGAAGAATAGCAGTATCTGACCATTATTCTTGTCATATAATAAAATCAGTTCCTTATTTACATCAGTTTGCCATTTCTTGAATCTTCATGGCAAAGTAGATAAAAATTAGTAACTACCAGTGAATGACTCCTGAAGAATAGACCAGATTCCAAAGCACCATGACAAGAATAGCAGAAGGCTTCCACCATAAACCAAGAACCATCACTCCAGAGTGACGAGTACCTTGGATAGTGTTTGCTTGAGTTACAGGTGATAGCCCTCCATGGTCCTGTCTTGGAATGCAAAGAGCAGATAATTCATTACTGTAGCATTTAATGATAGTGAAAAGCATACGTGGGCTGTTCTGAAACTTGCTGAGAATGATACTGAGGCAGTTGCAGAACCAGAGCTGTTAAATCAGCATACCATATACAAACGCTGGATATCAGACAGTGCAGTATTATTACAGAAGACTGGATGTGCATCTATTACACATTAGAAAACATCACTGGTGATGTCATTGTGGAGGGTTGTGAACAGTTTTGCCCCTGCAGGAGACTACAAGTTGATTTAAATGTGGTGAAGTGTGAGAAGAAAATTATGCATGCAAAATACAGAGCAGTGCCAAGGGCTTTGTTATTTCAGAGGAAGGACTTGTAGTAAAACCTAACACTGGGACATGGACAGGGTTGTATATACACAACTGACCTAATGCATAGCTGAACTACATGGATGCCTAGGGTGCTGATTTCTAGGGTTGCCTTTCTACCCTTTATTAATTTATTATTTTTTTCTAAGTAAATTAGTTCATTCATTTCTTTACTTAAAAAAATAATAAAGGGAATAAAAGCATTGCTAGCCAAATAACATCCTGTGTGGGGAGTTATTTATGTAACAGCAAGGCATAGAGAGCTTCACCTGGCTAATCAATTCACACAACTGTGTGAAGCAGAAAGACATACAGAGTCAAATTAGCTGTGTTTGCTGAAGCTGTCTGTAGAGGAAAATGGGTAACCATTTGCAATGTCAGGGACCTGCTAGAGTAAGTCTCAAAACACAACGATTGAATGACCAAAGAAATGGACTTAACTCTGAGATAACTATTTCCTGGAGCATTCCCTTTTCTCTGAGGTATGGTGATCTTGGAATCAGTATATATAAGACTGGGGGGATTTGCTCCCCCCCCACAATGGGGGTTGCAGGGCACCCTGCAAAAAAGACGTTTAATGGAGAAGACTGATGGTAAAGATTCACTCTTCTCCTGGATTTACAATATTTTTCCAGTCTTTCAGCACTCAAGAGTTATAAGTGCTGACATTTTAATAGAGAGACAGGAAAATGACAAACGTTTGTTCATTATTCTGGCTTTGCATGATTACTGTGATTTGTGTGACACAACTTGCAATACTTTAAAGTGTGGCTACAGTTTGCGTCAAACGAAGTTGAAATTCTATACATGAGCATCACTTTTAATCACAATCAGATGTCTAACATACTCTGATCAGTGCGTATAAATGCCGGGTGGGAGTATGATCTTTCTGTGTATGAAAGCAACTGACATTCTTCTCATTTTTCAGTTTAAGCAGTTACTTTGCATGCATTTTTGAGAAGTGAAATCAAATGTTTTGTAAATTATTTATTAATTACTACAGTTATACGTCTGAGTTGTACTCAGTAAGCGATGGATAAGGAAGTAATTTGTGGGTGCAAGTCAATCACCTCTGTTGTTATTTGATCACTACAAAACAGTAGTCCTTAATATGTCATGGCAGGAGCAATGTCAACCAATATATTTGCTTAAATCAGTGCACATCCAGTATTTCTATGGCTAATGTTCGAGTGTGTGCATGGCGGGAGCTTGCAGTGTATTGTGAAACTGCCAATAGGTTCTTGGTCATCAATTTCTGTCTCAAAACAGTCTGTGAAGTGAGGCATCTGCAAGACAGTTTTATTAGTTATTTATTTATTTTTTGATTATTTGAGGTGCTAGATTCTATTAAATAAAAATGACAAACTAACCAGAAGGAATACTTGGCATTTCCTTTTTAGACTACAAATTTCAAAATTTTACTGACTCCTATGTTACTGAATCTATGAAGCACTGCTCTTCATCATTATGTTTTATAATGTCAGTCCTGTTGTTACCAGTCCATGGAATGCAGTGCTTGCTAGTGCAAAGTCTATCTGTTGTTTGTTTAATCATTGATTGTTAATATGACATCAGACATAAGTGTATCTGGTATCAGTAGTGTTGTCTGTCCCACTGATGCCATCCATTGTCTGTGTAAACAACATCTGTACTTCAAATCCCCTTGATTCAGTTCCTCTGGTGTTGGACATCTCATGTGCAGGTTCTGCATTTTTATTGCAGACCATCTATTATCAGGCATGTAAGTATATGACAGGCCTTGGTGCCCCTTGATTCCTCAATGTTGGAAGCAGACACTTGACTTCTGATGTCCTTTCTCTTTGTGACAGCAGTTGAGTGGTCCACCATCTTTTCCTTATGGCAGACAACTTCACCCTTGCAGCCTATCCATACTTTGCCTACCACTTTTCTCACCCCTTATTCCTGCAGCCACTGTCCCAATTCCAAATGTGGCCATCTGCCCTAGCAGCTCCAATAGCACCAAATGAAAGCAATGTACAGTGATAAATCCAGATATCTCAAATAACCAAAACAGTATAAGTATAAAAGTATCTGGAACCACTACGGAATAAAACAACTTATTTATTTCGCTCACAAGTTAAAACTTTCATATCCAATGCTTCATCAGGCTAAAAATGATTACATCAGCAATTCACATTTAAATAATCTTCGCAAAGGTCATATGACATAAAATCAATTAAACATAGTGCATTTAAAGTAACACAGCACATTAAATCATCTAAGTTCATTATGCAACTTTCTCAGTACTGGTTTAATACTAGTAGTACCATTTAAACCAGGATATTTATAAGTCCTTATCCTGACAATCCATTTAAATTCTTCCTTCCCTGTAATATTTATAATGTCTCCCCTCTAATGTTTTCATCTATGACTTTTATACTTATAGCTCCAATAGCACCACCTGTTCTGAAACTGTTGTCTCCCAAGAGGTTAACCTCTTTTCAATGCAGTGGCAGAGGGAGTGGCTCTGAGCATGAAGCCTGAAATATGTAACAAAAATGCACCATACTAAATTAGGAGCCCAGTATGAGAATGTCTGGAAAGACTTCACTAACAAAGATGACACTACCTTACATATCTCTCTTGAGTGCAGGAGAAGGAGAAGTAATCCCAAGACTTCAGTTTTACTACAAGTTTGCTGGTATGGGGAAAAGAACTCCTGTTTGGTGCAAATGATGGACATATTCAACAATGTTATCAGTTTAAATTGGATACTTCATTCACATTAGAAATAAGGTCAACAATAATTTTCCTTCTCACAAGTAATGTATGTCTGTTCAGAGATTGCAAAACCTAACCTCATAGATTTAAATATTGTACTGAAAATGAATCCCACATCTCAAAATAATGCTATCCGTCCATCACAGAAGGAGTCAAAGGCTTTAGATAGACTAGGGAATTCTATGTACATGTTATCAATCCTTTCCATAATGGAGATAATTATCTGACTTGGGTGTTGAAGTTCATGGATGACTCTGTGGAAGGGACATCCTAGGTTAGCACATCCAGGAATACTTTTTTCACTTTTCACTTTTTTTTTTTCACTAGTGTATCTACATGCTACTTTTCTCTGGAAATGCCAAAGTGAACTTCTTGCCTAGTCACTGTCCATTTCACTGCTGCTCACTCTGAATATAGATAAAAAATTAGAAGGACAGTGAAGGAGACAAGAAAAACAATCTCTGCTGCAGGTTTGACTTTCATCACTCTTTAGCAGGCTATACAGAGCACTTAAGACCATGGTACAAGCAGACTGACCAAGCTAACAAAAGGTGCAGCAGCACGATCAGACCCTTTTCTGGCTAATAACAAAATGGCTGCTGAGCAAGAAATCGGTGTTCTCCAAACTAAAGGGTAGGTATCCTTTCAGTTTGTCTCATAGCAGTCCCAGTTCCTATTACAATAATGTCTCAAGGAAGAGGACAAAACATATTAGATCATGGTGGTCTGTCATATGAGATGCATGTCTCAATGTTGAGTAGACAAGAGCTAGCATTTATTTTTATCTCCTCCTCACTAGCCCATTCTGTCCCAGATACCACCACTATGTGCATAAAATGTCAGCAAAAAGGAATGGCTCAACATTAGTCCAAATTGAGCCAAGTATCACATCACCGTTGACAAACTGGACCAGAGAGTTTATTCCTGTTTTGTTTTGGTGTAGAAAAAAGTACAGTTGTATAAGTTGAACGTACCATAACAGTAGATGTTTGAAATAGGATGGCGGGAGGGAGGGAGCAGCTACTGCAGCAGTGATTATTTGAACACCTACACTTATGGTATGTTCAGCTTACACAGCTGTAATAGGTTCTCCATATTGATCAATGGATAGTCAGGTTAAGGACTCATAAATGTCCTGGTTTAAATGGTACTACTAGTATTAAACCAATACTGAGAAAGTTGCATAATGAACTTAGATGATTTAATGTGCTGTGTTACTTTAAATGTACTATGTAACTGAGTAGCCTTAGCTATATGTGTAGATTACCTTAGCTAACTACATTTGGGAGGTGGAAGGCAAAGAGTCTAGGTACCCCTGGAGAATGGTCCTAGCAAAGCTTGATCTGGACCTAGAGAAGGAATCAAGCTTATAGTACTTTTTAAATGTATGCACAGAGGACCAGGTAGCAGCCTTTAAAATATTTCTAGAATCTAACCCTTTCCAAAAAGCCACAGATGAAGCCAAGGTCCTGGTAGAGTGAGCCTTGACTCTGCCTGGAATAGTTTTGTTATGGTGGTTATAGCAAAAGGTTATACCTTAGACAACCATTTGGAAATAGTCTGCCTTTGACACAGGTTGCTCTTCTTACCTTCACAAGAAAGATTTAGTTCTGTCAAGATAGCACCTGAGCTGTCTGTAGACATCTGAGGTACAGAGTATCCTTTCTCCATCATTTTTAGATTCAGGAAAGAATATGGGGAGATGGATAGTATGGCTTAAAGTAAACCTGGATACCACTTTAGGCACAGAAGAAGGATTAGTTCTTAAAGAAATACTGTCTCTATGGAAAATTAGATGGGGTTGACTCACCATAAGACCTTGCAACGTATATATCCTTATTGCAGAACACTGTTTTCCATGTTAGGAATCTCAAGCCAGCCAGATTAGATGGTTCAAATGGAGCAAACTTAAGTTTATTTAACACAAAATTAAGATTCAAGAAGGTGCCATCAGTTTTTTTTGGAGGCCTCTTATCCAAAACCTATTTCAAGAATATTGTGACATGAGATTGCATTGAAAGAGGAGGATCCATGGGCAAACATGAAATGGCTGATAGATGAATCTTGATAGCAGAGATGAAAGGCCACAGGATAGTAGCTCACACAAATATTGTAAAACCAAAGAACAACTAGACCTAAATGGATGCTTTCTATGTTTTAGCACTAACTAGAAAACCTTTTCCTTTTGGTAACATGATTTTCTAGTAGCAGGCTTCCTTGTCTCTGTTAATGCCTGCTACATGTCCTCAGTAAACAGGTGCATAAAGGGAATTAAGACCGTATCATCCAGGCAGTCAATTGAAGATGATTGATGTTGGGGTATATCAAATTCCCCTGTTCTCATGTGAGTAGATCCAGTCTGTGGGGAAGCTTGTGATCATTGTTCCTTGCCATTTCCAAAAGAAGGGAGAACTATAGTTGCCTGGGACAGAAGGCAGTCACCACAAAGACTCTTTGGGATTATTTATAAATCTTCAGAACTACTGTGGATATTAGTAGAAGGGGTGGAAAAGCATATAGGAACATTCCTTTCCAAGGAAAAGTAAAAATTATCTGTCTTCCAGGCCTTCTTCCATGGAGTACTGAAACAGAATCTTGTCAGTCGATTGTTCAGAGAGGAGGCAAACAGGTCTAGATGAGGAACTCCCCACAGATGGATCAAGTCTTGGAGGACTCCATGATCAAATTTCCATTCATGAGGGTCTTCCCTGGTCCCACTCAGTTTATCTGCCATACAATTTTGCTTGACTGAATGTCATATGCCTGTAGAGTGAGATTGTGCTGTGAAGCTATATCCCAAGCTAACATGAATAGTCTACAAAGTGGCTATTACTTGGTTCCCCCTTGTTTGTTAATGTGCCACATTACTGTGATATTGTCTGTAACCACTTGAAGAGGTCCTATGGCCACAGATGCTTCAGAAACTTGAATGCCTTGATCAGGGCAATATTCTCCTTGATATGCATGTCCTTGCATCTATCCTTGATGTCCCACATCCCCCACACTTTTATCCCTCCTGTAACTGCTCCCCAAGCAAAGTCCAAATTGTCTGTGGTGACTGATGATTTGAACAGGGAAGGATAAGGGATGACCGGGATTTAATATCTGTTGTCTCCACCAGAATATTTCTTTTCTGAAAAACCTAAGCACTGGGACTTGAAAAGATAAAGGGTGTTGATGCTGGGACCAAAGAGATTTCAGATGTCTCTGTATCTTTCTCAGGTGGAGTCTTGCCATCATGGGAATTATAGAGACCCAAAATACTGAGGTATTCCCTTGCAGTGACTGAAGTCTGAATGGACAAACTTAGAAATAGATCTATTCTTTCCTGTGTAAGAAAAGCTTTTTGAACTGAGGATTATGGTTGACATCCAAGGAACACAATCATGTGTGAAGGAGTCAAGAAAGACTTTTGAATGTTTTCCTGGAATGCCAGCTTGTGAAAGAGGTCTATCATAGGTTCATAGTTTTTTACTAGGCTAATGGCCACAAGCAGCTTTTTAAGCTGAGTGATGTATCCCAAATCTCTGGCAAGTTTTGGTACCCTTGATAAGTGTAAGCAGGGGCTTGGGAGATGAAACATTTGCAAGCAGGGGTCTGGGAAATGAACTATTTACAGGTTGATTGTGCCCATTAGAGACAGAGGGCAAGCCAAGGATGAATTTCCTGCTCGTCATCCAATTGTCCAAGTTACACTTGAATTGGGTTAGAGAGCAACTCTGCTTCACATGGATGGGAAGCCTGTTCCAGAGACTGGGGAGTCTATGGGATACATATCTGTCTCTCCAGCAGGTCCCATTTATATCACATGGAAGTTTTAAGTCTTTAGAATGGGTAATTATGGTGCTATTTGTTTTGTGGATATGCAGGGGTCCTTCAAAATGGGGTCTGACAATGCCCCGTATTCCAGGCATAGACCTCCTCAAAAGCATGTAGGAGACAGAATACAGGGATAGGGTTGTGATGATATGTGGTTGCCAATTGTACCAGGTGGAGTAGGGCAGTGCATGTCTACCATATGCCAGCACAGCTATCTAGTGTTTTGTAAAGAATTGTATGTCATTTGAATATCAAACTGATTTGTACAGATGCTTGTGTTAAAATATATTTGTAAAGTTGCTTGTGTTACAAATGTATCAACAGTGGGTCCTGCTGGACAGAAAAGAAATATACATGTATGTCAGACTGTATTGTTGTAACTGATGAATTGTATATATTTTAACAGAGGATACTGGAAGGGAAGGAGTTAATCTCAGGTCAGCTAACCTTAAGTAAAAAAATGAAATTAAATGACTTAATTTAGGCCACAAATATTTTATCTCACAGGGCTGAATGCAGCCCAGAGATGCAATGTCTTTTAAAAGCCTTGGCTGGGATCCTGATCTGTTATCCTTAGTGGTGAACTAATTGCTACCCTGGGGTGACAGAGAATGGCTTGTTAGTTTCTGCAAGAAGGGTAGAAGCGTTGGAATTGTTTTACAGTTTCCATATGCTATTATAAACCTTAGCTACAGTTCTATGTGTGTATTGTGATACATTGGTGCCAGATCCTGGCTCAGTTTCTAGTGAGAGGGTAGTGTGAGAACCACAGAGTCAGGTGACCAGATGTGATGTCATTCTGTAGCCAGCACTGACATTGTATTTAAATACTAGTGAGAGATGTGAGGGGCACTCTGTTTTTGGACCTGACAAGACATTCATCCACGTTCATCTTACTTGATTTATTAAGTAACTAGGGAACAGTAGTTCTTCAGTCAGTTAGAAAAATATAGTGAGATTAGCTAAGATTAAATTTTCTCAATCTGTCTGAGTCTTTCCATCTGTATATATTTTTTTATATTTCCTGTGATGAAACTCTGGTGTTTATTGTAAATAGATATTCAAAATTTTCACATTACTTTTTCATTATTTATTGTTAAACATATCTAAACCTTTCATTGTGGCTGGTCTTTTAGAAAATATTTAACCTTTGAAAATACTTGCATTTATTTAGTGGCACTGTGGCTCCAAGTCCCTGAATGTTTTGCTGTTTGGTTAAACACTACAATTTGTATAAGTATTAATTTTAATAAATGTAATTGTGTACCCTGGTAAGAGTCTTAAAGTAGCTGATTTCAGGTGTTCTGGTGGAAACAGATCTAGCTTATAGTCTGGGTGGAGGTGGCAGAGCAGGTAAGCTGTGCCAGCCTTTCCCAGGTGAGTGTGTGTGTGTGTGTGTGTGTGTCTTAAAATTAAATCTCAAAGAGAGTCGTTGTAGCAGCTACTTTGAACAGTGACATTGAGAGCGCTGATTTCATAGACAGTGTGATGGAGGACTTGGCTTGAAACACCCAGCTAAGTACTTAGCTCTATAGTGGTCATTGATGTGTCTTATTTGGGGTCTGGAGAGGAAGCCTAGCACAGGACTGGAGTGTACATTCCCTGTGCGCTCTTAAGGGAAATTGCACTTGGTACAGAGAGCTGCATCTGAAAATACTGTGTGTGTCTATTTTTCTCACAGTGAATGTTTCCCATTGGTGTCAATGGTGAGAATTGAGGCTCCTTGATCACTGGCCCAGAGGATGGACATCACAAGGGCCTTGAGGCACTCTGCATAGGATGATCTCACCCAATAATAAGATTCCTGACACTTTGAAAAACACTCTGCAAAGATAAGCAAGCCATCTAAATAAAGCATAGAACTGAAAATGTGATCAAGACACACAAATCCTTAAAAAAATATCTGAAGACGGGGTGAACAGAGATGTGATGATAAGCATCTTTTAAGTCTAGTGTTGCCAGAAAATGTGAAAGAGGGATAAGAATGGACAGGTTGTGAAGTAACATAATTTTGAATTTGGGCACTATGACAAACAGGTTTAGGAAAGAAAGATCCAAAACTGGTCTCCAAACAGTTTCTTTCTTCAGCACTGGGAGCATTCTTGAGTTAAAAACCTTTCCAAATGTGGGAAGATGGAACTGCTTCTATCACTCCTTGGGAGATCATATGATGAAGAAACAAAACAAAAAGCGTCTGACTAGGAGGATGAGGAATGACCCCTGGAAAGGAGGAGCTTCCTTCCACTGCCTTCTGTAACTCTGTTGAAAGATTTTCAGAACCGAGCCCATTTGTCTGAAACAATCTGTTGCCAGACAGAAAAATAGAGATTCAGACTTTTTGAAAGAAAAAAAGAGGTCAGGGTGGGAGGAGGTCACAAGGTCTCTTGAATAGTCATTCAGACAAGTTGGGACTCTCCTTAGTTTTGGGAGGTTTGAGGCTTATTTTGGAACCCCCTTAACATTTCTTCTTGTCTGTTTACCTGAATTATGTTGAGAATGTTTATTCATTTTTTTTTTCAAAAGTAGATGAAGAGTGGAAATATCCCTTGTACATTTTGAAAAAGGAGGGCTGGAAAATCATAGACATGCCCTGGATCAGCTTGCATCTTTTATAATACTTTTTGATCACCTTGGCAGCAGAGGGGGCAAACACTAAATCATTATCCAGGGGAAAATTTAAAATCTCATTATCATCATCATCTGAGGCTAACTGGAACATTTCAGGCAGTAGCATACACGCATCCTCTAAAGCAAACAGAACAGGAGGAATCTGTATAGATTCTGGAAAATCCTTCTAAAACTCAGTATTTTTTGAGGGATTGAAAAACCTGTGTTCTTGCAGTGAAAACAGTGGCACATTCTATCAATAGGGTCATAGAAAGAGAAACCTCCACCAGGAGAATCAGAAAATGAGCTCTCCTCTGAGTCTGAATCATAAATCTGAGGGAAAAAAACTGTGTCCATTACGATATCTTTCATTTTTTTCTGAATTTTTAATCTCTTCAGGAAAACAGGAATTCCTCTTTCTTTTACCAGAAACTGCTTTACAAGAAGGGTCAATTGACTAAATTAAACCCTGACCAGGTCCAGTAATCTACTCCTATCTAAAGAAATTTGAGGAGGAGTAGATATATGCTTGGTTATCTGTTTCTTTTTGACAGGAGAAATAGGACCAGACATGTTATTGCTGCATTCCCAGGGATGTGCACAGTAATCTGACTCAACAAGGAAATCTTCCCTGTGGATCTCCTTTGTCCACTGAGGAAACTCCAAACAGCTGCAGAGGACATGGCGAACTTCCGGCCCATAGTAGCTGTAGTTGCTACACCACATGGATCCAGGGTAAAAGATCAATGATCTAAGATAACAAAATATGGCCACAGCAGAGCCACTATGGTTGAGGCAAATTGCTAGCCTGCTGTGGTGGCAGAGGCTGTTTGCTTAGTTTTCTTCTTTTTATGGCTGAAAGAAGAACCGACTGTGGAACTTGTAGTCTGTTCCATAGTCAAGTCAAAAATGATGATGCTTTCCTGAGGAAAAAAGTAGCAATTGCCAGTAAACACTAACAGACACAAATATTACTTTTTTGACAGAAAAAAAACCAGTAAAAAGCATTTTAAAACACTATGCCAGCCACACAAAAGAAAAATAAACACAAGTTCTTCACTTTTAAACTGACAAGAAAAAACAAGTACTGCATTTAAATGTATGTTGCAATCTGAAGGCAGTCCATTAAAACAATATACTCCTAGCTTTAAAATAACTTTTCTGAAGCAGAATGTAAAAGAACATCAACAACATTGAGGAAATGGAAGGTTTTTTTTTCGATAAAGATAAATTTTCTGCTCAGCAAAGAAAGCACAAGCCAACCTTTGATCCTCAAAAGCCTCAGAGAAATGTACTCTTTGCATGCACTAAAGCACTGAAGGGCTTCACCCGTATTTCAGTTTTAGTCAGCTCAGCTTGAGTTGTTTGACAGTTTGAGCATGTGGAAAGTGTCCAAAAGCTTTGAATCCTGGCTGGCTGCTACATCCTTGGCAGGATATAACCCCCATATAGTTAAGGTTACTGCAGTGATGATCACTATGATAAGCATCACTGGGGATGTGAGGATCATTCTGGAATCATGTCAACTTAGGAGCTACTTGGGTTCATTCTGGAATTATGCAGACTTAGCAACTACATTCCAAAGTATTGTTCTCTTTCATGCAACATGACAGAATAGCACTTTGACTTCCAGGACCTACTGCTGTACTTCAGGATCAGATCATACTGCAGGAGATTCCTTTGCTTCTGTATAGAGCCATTAATTTTTAATGTTGGCATTTTTATTTGGCATCTCCTTGGCTCTTTGCATTTTTATGCTTTGTATGACAGCAGTAGTTAGGCCAACTTACCTGGTTATTCATTTTTATAAAGTGCTGATGCCTAGTAGCCTGATGCCAAAGATGTTGTTTGAGGGCTGGGACTCTGAATTTGTCTTATTTCATTCCCTTGGAATTATGCCCAGCAAGGCAAAATCAGAACTGCTACCATCTGGAATGTTGATATTTGTAAACTTATTGCTGGACATGATGCCCTGCCAAGCTTCCCTTCACCTAGTTTAGTCTTGCAGACATCACCTGCTCCTTTGCCCTGGATCTTGGACATTATGCTGGCTGTGACAAGGGTTCTTTTATTTGCCATTCTTCATATGAACATCCTTCAGTAAATGATCAGGTCCAGAGGTGTTTAAAGACACATATTTTCTCAATGACCAGAGCTTTCACTCTAAAGCATGCATGAAGGAAATGCCCAAAGCCACTGAAAAATTGCACTTGTAACTTTTCTACAGTTTTCATACTTTTCACTTTACTTTCTACATAAAAATCTGCAGTGTTTTATAATGTATAACATTGTTTTAACTAAAACGTCTTAAATAACTTCTATATTCAAATACATATAACAAAGGACAGCAGCAGATGAGCAAAATGTTGTGCCATATGGTATGGCAATCTGGAGTAAATCATTTTTCAGACAATACATTCTATACCTGGTTTCATCATAACAATCTACACATTACAGCTTGATTACATAAATCCAGAGCTAAAACAGAAAGTAATAGAACATTTCAGTGACAGTGAAAATTAAACAGAGGTAAGAAAGAAGACATAAAAATGTCTCTATCTACATGGCTGCAGCAGTCATTATAAAAGGTTTTTCTGTATGACTGAGTTCAGCCAAATATTAATTTAAATATATGAGAAGTTTATATTGTTTGTTTGCTTGAAATACTAAATATGTTCAAAGGAGTTGAATTGAATGTATCCATGCAAATTTAAGTTACCTAAGTACATGTTTATCAAATTAAAGAAACGTTTTTACTTGTGACCACTTTCATGATGATTGTGCCTTTATCACAGTTTTTGCCAGTTTATTTTTTTTCCATTTAAGTGGCTTTGGAGTTAAATTTTAATACCAAATATATTGTGTATGGGCAGAAGCATCAGTTTTCTCACTGTAAGCAGATTTACCAGAATAGTTAAGGCCTTCTTCACACAAACCTAAGGTATGGAGTTTGATTCTGACTTTGAGTTATTGACTAGGATTAAAATAGCATTTCAGAGTAGTTAACCAAGGATTCACCTTTGGGATAAATGATTTGTACATTCATTTTTAGCAAAACAATCATAGTTAATTAAGTCCACAGTATAATCTGTTCAAGATGGAGTACTTAAATGAATCTCCAGTACATATACATCACAGTGCTTGTGAAGTTTAGAGGTTTTGAAGAGGTGCCCTATAAAGCTTAGGCTGCACTGCTTTTTAGGAAAACTTAAAATGAAAACAGTTATCCATTGTAAAATATACCTGTCTAGTAGCCTATGTGATTACTGAAAGTGGAAGCATATAAAAAAAAATAGATGGCGGTAGGATTAGGTGCTCAATATAGCATTTTTTTCCCACAGGTTTTGCTAAATATGTCTGTATTTGTATAACATTTCCTGCAAATTAATATTGGCTATACAGAGTATCAATGAGCCCCTGCAGCAGTCCATTTTCCAGGTAAATGGTTCTAATATTCAACTCAAAAAAGTTACAAAGGCAAAAATATGCATTTCCTGAGGTCAGAGGTGGGTTTCACATTTCGTGCACCACACAATCCAAGATATCAGAATCTGAGGACATTCCAGGAGTTCCATCTGAATATGAATGTTGTAAAGGCATGATTAGACTTGCTAGGCCATTGAGGTTTGGTGTGGTGCATTCCCAATGGGTATATTGTCACTCAGTCCAATAGTATTGCAATGCTCTGGTTCATCAGGAAGCAAACACAGCTTCAATAATCAGGGAAAAAGCCAAAAATAATGAGGGACAAAGGTCCAAATTCTGGGGTAATTTTTTAAAAAGTAAGTGCCTGTGGTAGACAAAGGCGTCTACATTGGCCTGGTGCCATTCCAGCCCTTGCAACCAAACTCCATAATAAAACCACCCCTTACAATCTTCTCATCATCTCCCATTTAACTTCCTCACTCAAGATACCCCATATCAAACTGTACTGCACTGTACTGACCATTTATTCACCATTCTTGCACCCAAAATCTGGCAATCCCTCCTGCCTCACGTTAAATAAGTCACTTCTTTTTCTACTTTCAGAGCACAACTCAAAGGACACCTCCATCAAAAATCTGACTGCAAGTACTTTTCTACTGGACCCATCACCCAATTCCCTCCTCACCTACATTACATTTGCTTTGACCCTCCATTTTCACTTCCTTCTTCCCTCTCATATTTACTACTAAAATTAATCTACATTTGTTTTTCAAATATGTTAATAATATTTATATATCGTTTCAATTGTCTATGGGATTCTCTACTTCTAAGATTACTCTAGGTTTGTGAATCTATTTTATTTTTTTGTGTGAATTTCTTCATCTGGGCCTATGCCAGCAAATGGTCTGTTGTGATTGATATACTACTCTGGTAAACAAAATTCATACATAAATAAACAAATAAACAAACAAATAAATAAATAAATAAATAGATATCTAAAAGTTAAATAAATAATGAGTTTTGCATCACTCTACATTTTCTGACCAGTAAGAAGTATAATACTCTAATGTCAGCGATTTATCAAAAAATTAAAACTTTTATGAAGGACAGGGCAAAAATAAGAGGCAAAATCAGAGACAGACTGATAATCCGGAGACAGTTGAGAGATATAAAGGCTAAAAGAGACTCATTCTTGCCCTCCAAGCCAAAATGCAAGGATTTGCTTTGCTTTTGTAACTGAGTCCCGATAGCTGGATCCTTTAAGGTAGTTGTTCATAACCTGGGCAGATGAACTTCCTTTGGATGTTTAGGTTGGAATTTCTTTTGCACCCCATGCTTTGCCATTCAGCTTGGATGTAGTCTGCCCATGCTCCAAGAGGGGGCCCCTGCTGCATGCAAACAGTTTACAATGAAACAGATGTCTTGTTCTATATGTTCCTCTCCCTGCTTCCCTCACGAGATCGATATTCTTGATGCACAGTTATTCATCTCCCTTCTTAAATAGCCTGTTGTCCTTCCCATGCCTTCCATTTTCTGATTCTTCCTGGAGGAAACGCCTTACTTAAGGATGTTCATTTTGCTTTCACTACACATTTGTTGTGCTACTTGCTCATTATCTAGTTCCTCTACATTAGGTGTCCTATCACAATAGTCAGCTGGCACATCTTTTATGCGTAGTGTACTATTTACTGCACACTGACAAACTGATAGCTTGACTACTTCTGTTAAACTAATAGCATGTTAGTCTTTTGTTTAGAGAAGCATAGTCACTATTCTGTAAGTGTCCCATAAACTTCCTGAGTACAAAATACATGTATGTAAGAGGAAGTGCTTCCCAAGACAATTTCACTGCTTCACAGCCCCTGGGTCTGGGGTTTAGTCCTGACCTGTGGTCATTACAGGTCTAGAGTTTTGATTGCTCTCTTCTGTTTGCAGGTGCTTTGTCTGTGTACTTTCAATTTTCTTTCACCTCTCCAAACACCGAAAATGCATGTGAGTCAAGCATGGAAAATAAGATAAAACTACAAAAAGCAACTCCAGCTCCAACCAAAAAGGCTCATCTTTGCAACTGCAAACCCAGGTATCGCTAAACATGAGCTGGGTGAGTGGAGTTCAAATCTATGCTGATTTTACATGTGGAATGACAACTGTCATTATCATATGGTAATTATGCCATGTAAGCATAAAATATTGTTATTGTGCTATGTCTGTTTGACAGATCGTATGTGTCACTAGTTCATACATTGATGTTGGCTTTTACTCCCTACCTCTTCTATACATACCTTTCCTCTGAATTTTACATTCTGTAGCTTTAATTCTAAATGCACATGTCTCTTGTCTGTTTATACATTATCAGAACACCTTCTGTTGTGTATTATAGCCTTGCCTATGAATTTCTATTATCAATGCCAGAGGTAATGATTTTGAAATCAGGCAAGTACATTTTGTTTGCCCGAACCTTGTAAATGTATTCTTGCACCAAGTCATGGATTCAAACCCAGCCAGTTGCATTTTGATTGCCTGATATCAGGTTGTATATTCTCCTGAAATGTATTTGACAGTCACCTCTTTGAGTACTTTGTTAGCACTCTTAATATCCATTAGTTGGGAATATATAGCTTAACAGATCCCCAAGTTCAAGAACAGTTGTGTGCATTTTGTTGGCCTAATAGTCACTGTTTTGTAACCCAGCAATGTGTCATTACAGTCATATCTGCTTCCATTGCTTCTACAGCGTGCCCTACTACTACAGAGGGCTGAAAAGTGTCATTGGCATTGGCAGGGGTTAAATATCATCCCTAGTTTTGTTTCTTCTATTGCTATCAAGTGCTATATTCCCCACAATATTAACTGTCATGTCCTATCTTAATATAATGTATTTCTTTGGAGTCTTATGCCAGTGTTGTGGTGGCCATTTGGGGGATATGTGTCAATAATGGCCATATAATTGATCCGTATAGATCTGCAAGGATGTGCATTTTGTTCTGGGGGACTTGCATCATGTCTATTTCACTTACCACTCCCTTTAAGGCATATGTACATTAAACTTGTCATGCGGTAGTTATGGGTTTACTTCCTATGAGGCCTGTCACTTGCCCTTTATTATACTGCACTCATCTTGCACATATGAGAAATGTCACTGATTGTGTTCTCATGAGCCCTTGCACTTTGATGTGTGCAATGTCTCCCATTAACATCACAACATGGCTGTACTGGTATGTGGACTACAGTGCTACATTGCTCCACTTTGAGACAAGCCTCCTTCCATTTCTAAATCACCTTTGTGGTATTTTGTGGGTGCACAGCTCACACTTCATTGCTGTTAGGTATGTGTATGTTGTTGCATCACAATACAGTTTTACTCAGGTATGCCACATGTCCGATGCACTTTGTTTTCACCTGTCATGGTTTTCAGAGTTTGTATAATTTATGCACCATAAAAAAAAAAGTTATATGCTGTCCCTCCTGACATTTGTGGTGGCCTGGCATGTCCTTGAGGAATTGCAATCACTAATGACATATCTTTTCTGAGGCAGACTTTATACCCTTCAGAACATATGCATACTACTGCCACAACTGTCATTTTATACTTTTTTACAACATATAGGACCATTATTTATGAGTTGTCCCTTAGTCTGCACCTTTGTCTTCATGTTATTCTTGTGCTCGTGTATAATTCAAAATATCTTAAATGACCATATTGAATGCCAACAGTTATTCATGCCGAACATTTCCATGACTGTTCATTTATGTGGCATATATTGACAATAATGTTAAGTATCTCCATGATTTAAATCAATGAACTGGTCACCAACATCTTTAATTGACTGTTGCTATGCTTTGCCTTGCTAAATTATTCTTTGTTTAGTTATCTGAATGCTGTTGAGTGCACACACACTTGCATCTCATTATGTGCTTCATTGCACACAGCCCTTTGTTAACATTGTTTGAAATGATAGGGCCGTGTAGTTGCTTAACATGACATTGCTATGTGCCTGTGCTGTGGGCTCCAGGTGAGGCTTTTTGTCATATGTGTCTTGACTGTGCTAATATTTGATTAGCAATGGTACTGATTGTGCTAACACAGTCAGCCGTGTTAGCTTGGATATGACATGGACATGATATTAATGAATCCCAGGATCTGTTAGCACACACCAAAGATTAGCATTAGACATGCATGTGGGTATACCGCTATAAATATATTATCCTCAGCAGGTTAGTACACAGTATCAAATTTGATTCAAAGAAAAATGTCATAACATAGGCATCCTGCAATGATATATTATTACGCTCTTGTTGACAGTTAATTGTCAGGCTCGTGAGAATATATTATTATGGAATGAGTATGTGACTGTGTCACTGTGTACTTATATTGTTGGTATGAGTCTGTGTATTAATGTAAATGGGATAAGTTTCATACAGTGACAGTAAAATAATGCACATGAAGAGCCGACAATCATCATATTAATATAACATTTTGAAACATTATATTTCCATATCATAAGGAAAATAGTAAAGATGGTAAGTCGTCAAAGGTAGATAATCCTGTGCATGTTTGTTAAGGGCTGTCATTGTCATGGATCCTAAAGTACATCATCAACATTTGCATGCCGCTTAAACAAAACATCAGAGCTACAAATTAAAAAAAAAATCTTACTACAATACTTTTTTATGGGACAGAGACAAATGGTTGTATTGTGCATTGGTCATCTGGGAGAGTGTCCAAAATTGGATTTCAGAAATAGTTTAAACAGTCCAGTAAGTTCCATCACTCTGATTGTCAGAAAGAATGAATTTAAGAAATCTGGAGTAAGAATAATACAAAAAAATGAAATGGCAGGCAAGCATTACATCTGTAAAGCAATGGTTTATCCATATAGTTTCGATGTTGTTTTTCAGTTATATAATCAAGTATATTTAGATTTAATGCACATATAAACAGAATCTAACATGCACATAATATCAGCTGTACAGTGGATTCCAAACTAGATAGACTATTGATTTATATTTTTGTCTTCTAAACATCCTAGAGCGATAAAGCCCTAAGACCCAGGCAGCCTAATTCTATTAGGTTTTTGGATGCCTTTTGGAGCTGGCAGGAGGAGAAAAGAAGGCCAAGGCTTCACCAGGTCACTTTTCTTGGGGGGTGGGGGAGGGGTTGGACAAGGATGATACGTTGGAGGGACACTTCTCCTGAACTCTATTTTAGAGTAGCATTCCAAAGAAATGCTGGACTGGATCAGTGGCCAAGCCTGGGAGCTATAGCTGACCACGATCCCAGTGTGGAACACTCTTAGAGCCACTCCTTAATACCCATCAAGTTTGCTTAAAATGAACCCAGCATAAGGAAAGGGTTAGGGTTGCATCTATAAAAGACACATTATGTCAGCATCAGTGGACATTTCCCAGGCAGTCACCTCCTATGGCCACTGGTTGTTGCTAGGGCATGACCCAATGACCCCAGCTTTGAGTGGTTAAATAACCACTTGAAGCCACAAACAGTGTTGTGGATTGGGGCAAGTGATCAAGAAGAACCATTGTGCAGCACAGCACTCATAAACAACACAAACCAAATATCCCATAAGAAAAACATGTCTTCTACTGCAGTTAGACAAAAATCTATTTATTAGATATTTGCACACATACACAAATCTAACTTCTTCAGGACACAATGATTAATTATGATGTCTACAATAGCATCTGAGTCAGTTTTAAAGATTCTGATTTGTTTTTTTTACCATCACGTATCCAGTACAGGTTCAGTTTTCTCAGCTAATATAACTCTCATTTTTGTATTGCTGTCTAGATACTCTCCTGAATATTTGTAAGACAGAGCTCTTTTATAGAATAGAATTATAACAGTCATAATTAGCAATATACTGCTACTCTGATTCTTGCATTCACAACTGATAAACAACACAGATGAACACCTAACATTTAATACCATTTTTCAATTATCTTCTAGTCCCATCATTATGTGTTTAGTCCCACAACCTACATTGCAGAGAAAGCACAGCTTGTTTAATTCATTATTTTCAGATATGCAGCTACTACCTCCTAATATCCTTGGAGTCACAGATTGCAACATCACATTATAAAACTGTTTGAACAAGATGGTGTATTTTTCTGCTCTTTATCTACTTATGGTAGGCATTCAGAAAGAAAGATAGTGATAGTGCTACAGTAAATAGCATTGTCAGGATTGAGGTATGTAGCCCAATGGGGAGGGATATGCCAAGACACCAGAACAGCTGAGAAAAGTGCTGTATAATGAAGCTCTGCATTCCTGAAACCAACATTCATTTCCATAGAGCTTGCAGACTGTTGTCTTGTATCTAACACAAATCCCATCACAGATAAATACCCTAAATTGATTTTTTCACTTTTATAAAACATTTAAGAATACTGATGTTGTATAGTTTAATTATTCTTCATGCTTTCTGCCCTTTATCACTGTAAAGTGCCACACTTTTCATTGTCCTTGCTGCTGGTTTGTCTGCACTGTCATTTTTAAAAGTGTATGTTTCTAGTTAATGTGTTTGATTTTCCTGTTTGAATTCACTTTGGGCTGACTGCAGTGTGGTTTTACATTATGAAGGTCTGGGACTGCTTTTCTAGTGGGAGTAGAAGGTGGCCTGGTCTGTCTGAGCTGGGGATCACACAGGAAGCCTTTAAGTGAGACTGCTTGATAGGCCAGAGAGCTATTTGCTTTGTTTAGTCAGTTTTCTCTGTCTCTATTGATTTGGTGCATTTATGTGCCACTGCTCATCACACTATGGTGGTTAGCAGTGCCCTGCATATATGCAGGCACACAGAACTGAACATTTCCACGTAAAACTAACCTTGAAATGTCCAAAGTATTTTGTTGCACAAAGAGCAACTAGTTTGAGCACTGAAGAGCCTGGTGCCTTGAGTTTTTTTTTCTGACCATGCTGATTGCAGTCTGTACTCTTAAAACAACCAAGCCAGCCATCTGTAACCCTCTCTTGTACCATCTACTTGTAGAACACATATGCTCTTCCCTGCTATCTCTATAACCCACCTGGTGGTGATGGGCATCCAGAGGCAGTTTAGCAATCATCTCATTTTTACTGACAACTTCTTAATTATTAAACTGATACAGTGTGTGAGAAAAAGTGGTACATAATGTTGCTGGAAGCAAGGGTCTCACATACAGGCACGTTGTCAGTAACACACCCACTACACCCACTTTACTTAGTACAGAGCAGCCACATATACTCATACATGGTGAGGATCCTAAATGTAACTTCCCTAAACTACAAAGATCTCCCAAAATATTGTAGGAAGAAAAAGTATCCTCAGCAACCTCAAGAGCATTCCACAAAATCAATACCCAACGTGACACATATGGCCAAATCCCATGGTGTCTCAGCTTCTAAGCTCATAGGGCACATCATCACACAACCCAATTTTTTTTGCCATTGCAGACTCCATTGTGAGACACATAGATTTCCCACTCAACAGGCTAAATAAGGAGACAGTCATGGTCAGTTGTCTGTCAGTGGCCAGGATCCATCTGATAATGCACTGACTTATATCGTTGGACAACAAGTAACACTGTGAGTCAGTCATAGTCCATGTGGGTGTAAATGACCTGAGACATACCTGCATTGGTTACATGAAACAAATATAATGGAGCTCACAGACTATGTGCCTCAGGCTGGTATAAGCCCAGAATTGAACAGCATTCTACCTTCACTGAGGATGATGCCACAATATGAACAGAAAATAATTGACTTTAACAATTGGTTTAGAGTATGGTGCATTCAAAGGGGATATAATATTTTTCAGTCAAGAAAGATATGGTAGACAGATCACCCTTCTTTGCCAGTGATGGTCTGCATATGTATCCTCTGTGATTTTGAACATTGGCTAAAACCTTGACGATCCCCATACTGCCTTTTTAGGTACTGCCAACGCGATAAATGCAATGACATAGCTAATCCTGCCCAGGAAGAGCTGTATGTGTGACTGATTAATGCCAAGACTGTAAGCAGGTGACTCTGCTTCCTGCTGTTACTCCTCACTTGCAGAATGTAGACACCTGTGCAGTTACTGGGACATGGTTTATAGTCACAGAGAGCACCCCAAAAGTGCAGAGCTGCAATGCCTTTCACACATTTAGATTAACTATTGCACAGGAAGAGACAATAGGTGGAGTTGTTACTATTGACATTAAAAAGAAAAACACCCTAAGGTTGGTCCATCTGCATGATGTGTTCAAACTGCCTTTGAGAAAGTCCCATGCCATATTCTTGCAAGCTACACGTCCCCCTCTATGACCCTGAAAAACATAATACATACTTAAATGTACTGAAGATGTTCTCCAGTCAACCTAACAAGCTACTCATGGGTGACTTTATCTATCTCACTATAAAGTGAGATGCATGCATGACTCCTAACATGCAGGCTCAGTGATTCCTAGACTTTGTAAATGCAAACACCTTGAACAAGTTAGTGTGTATGCCCACTAAGGGTGCAAACATTCTTGACCTGATCCTCACAAACATGGAAGAACATTGCACCCTTCCTAGTATAATGACCTCACTGTTTAGGTCAGACCATAAAACTGCCTCCTTTGAAGTAAAGTTAAAACTAGGCATATTGGCTAATGGTGGGACTTTTAGCAATTATTCTAAGGGAAACTTCCTACTACTAAGTGACACCTTTACAAATTTTCATCCCAGCAAACCCTGAGAACATCACAGCCTATGCGGAGCTGTTCACAGAGACCCTGTATAATCATTTTAACAGCTGCATACAGACAGCTGTACCTACCTAGATTAAGCGCAGGATTGACTCAAAAAACAAATCATCCTGGTGGAATCCCATCATCATTAGGTTGTATAATAAAAGGAAGGAATTCAGGGTAAAAATTAGGAGGTACGATGCTCAGCAAGGTCCAAAATCCCTCTTCAACCTAAACATGTAACTCAGGTGATAATAAATTCCACCAAAGCCAAATCTGAGGGAAAAGTAGCCTCCCAAGTCAAGGACAATCACAGAGTTTTTTCTGCTGTATTCCTAACCTCAAAAACAGTACACAGAAATGTACTGACTTAATTGTAAGTGATCCCACCTATACAGAGCTAGAATATACAGCAAACCTCCTGGCTCATAAAATTATCTCCACCTTTGCTCCCCTCTTCCCACCAGATGACCCACAGGAAAGAAAAGAAACAAAATCTACATCTCTTCCAACTATCACTAACAAGCAAGTGCTCAAGGTGCTGTCCAAGGCCAAGAACACTGTATTGATAGGTCCTGATAACGTCCCAGGATAACTAATTAATAGCATGAAACAAGAACTTTTGGGATCACCAGAAACACTTTTTAACCATAGCCTTCGAACAGGCTTCATGTCAAACAAATGGAAGACTGCATTCTTTACCTTGCTGTTCAAGGTTGGGGATCCACAGACCCAAGAAACTATAGACCCATAAGCCTGACTAGTCTGATATCCAAAGCTATGGTGAGAATAATCATGGATATCCTAAATGACAAAAATTGGACCCAAATTAGTTGGGTTTGTCAAGGGCAGGTCTTGCCTCTTCAGCCTGGTGGACGTCTTTAAGAAGGTCACAAAAGCAATGGATGATGGAAACATGATGCATAATACCTGTCTCAACTTGGTCAAGACATTTGACACAATACCCCACTCAGGCATTGCAAAAAAGCTCAACAAACTAGGTATAAATCCATATATTATACACTGTATAACTAGCTGGCTTTTAGACAGAAGACAAAAAGTTAGAAAAGGGGAGTCGTCCTCCACACAATGGTCAGTTACTAGTAGTGTTCCTCAGGGCTCAGTGCTGGGGTCACTCTAGTTCCACTGTACTCTCCTCTCATGCAGGCAGTTATTGAGTACAATGCCTCCTTTGGTATGTACTGACTTGGCATATGCAACAACTGGAACACCTTCAGTAATTCCTCATGAAAAGATGGTGTAGAAAACAAGACTGATGCAGACTGCCTCATAATCTTGTCTTTATATCTGGTCTCCTACAGGTTGCTGAGAGTTTACCTGTGCCCAGCCTACAAAGCATCCTCTGATCCAGACCTAATGAACCAGTTGCACATCTGTCAAACAGATAGCATCAGGAACTCCTGATCCAGAAACCTAAGCTTTGCCTCCAACATAAACAAGACATGTAGGAGGGATAGGTATGTGTCTTAGAGGTTCCACTTACTCTGGAATAGTCTTCCCATCAAAGTGAAGTAAAGTTTATCCCCATACTTATTCAAACAAAATTTAGATAAGTGGATGGAGAACTGTAAATATCCTCCTGGTCTGGCACCACTGTCTCTGTTAGAGAGAAAGCTTGCAAATGTGTAGTCCCACATGCACAAGTGTATATACCCCCACAAACCCCTAGGAACCAATATCTATCAAATTTTATTTTAAGCATGACTAGCATAAAAAGGCCCCTGAGTCAATAGCCTAGTGCTCTATCTCTCTACTATGATACAATGAAATAATGTACTCAGCTTGGTGACTTTAGCTGGAGGTCTGGAGAGTTTTTGCTGAAATCCAAAGCACCCACTGCTGAAAACTAAAAAAAAAAGTATATTTTAAGCTTCTACTGCATTTTTATAATTGTATTTAATTGGATTGCTGCCTCATTTCTGCTGTTTTTGCTTGCATTTATTCTGCACTTGTAATCAGATGAGCTGAATCTAGGCTGCTATTGTTACACTTGAGCACTAAACCAGACATCTTAAATTAGGAGGGCTTACTATGTACTCTTGTGGCAGAAGTGTGTAGATCAGTCCCAACCTGAGTTGAGGATTGCTAGAGGAAGTTCATTGTGTGCTTTCCTTACGGTAGCTTGACTTATAAATGTTTAGTTTGACTTGTATTTAAGACTCACATTTGTTCATTGCTGTGTTTCGCGCTGTGAGGGTTAGCATTGCCTTGTATAAATGCAATAGTCTTGAAACACAGTTTTTTTTTTCCCTTAGAGAGCTGTTAGTGAAATCCTGCTAAACTTCTCTGCTGAACTAGGAGTAACTCAGATGCACACTGAGCAGCATTGTCATATTAATGATCTCTTACGTACACAAGTATAAGTCCCTCTGATAGTCTTGGAGCAAAGTCTGGTCAAATTATACCACTGTCTTCCTCAATAAAACATACAGTAAGAATCTGCTATTATAGACAGGCAGTTTCTCATCATCTTGCCAACCAGCCTGATTGACTTGAATATCCTGAGACAATGCAGCAATTGTCTTATGTATACTGACAATCACTTACTCATATACCAAACAAATACTCTATGTGAGACATGTAATTACATTATGAAATTAAGGCTAATACTCCCATGTAATGACAAATCAGACACCAAACAGGTTGTCAGCACACACACATATCACCTCCATTACAAAATAAGGACATGACATATAAACCCACACATGTGAAGGTACTCACTAGAGGCTTGCCAAAAGATCAGAGACCTTTGAAACAGAAAGCAGTTGCACACACAGCAATGTAAAAAGTATCCACAACACATAATAACCCACACACAGACCAGTGTCTCAACAAATAAGCCCATAAGGCATAACACCTCAAAACCTAATGCATTGGTCATAGGTGATACCATAGTGAGACACAAAGATGTCCCCCTCACCAGGCTGGAAAAGGAGAGGTTTATGGTTAGCTGTGTGTCAGGTGTCAGCATCTGTCAAGTCACGCAATCACTCAAGTCACTGAACAACAAGTACCATTATGACTCCGTCATAGTCCATGTTTGGGTGAATGACTTGAGACATACCTTTCTGGACTATTTGAAGAGCGACATGACTGAGCTCTCAGATTATGTGTCCTAGCCAGGTATTTGACTAGCCCTAAGCAGAATGCTACCTTCACCAAGGAAGATACCACAATACAAATAAAAAATGCTTGACTTTAACAACTGGATTTGCTTCTGGTGTCAGTCCAAGGGGATCCAATATCTGTCAACCTGAGAAGATATAGCTGACAGGCCACGATGCTTTGCCAGAGATGATCAGCACCTGTCTCCTCTAGGCTTTTGGATACTGGCAAAAGCATTAGTCACCCCTATTGTGCCTTTTTTTCATACCATCAAAACAATTAAACTCCTGACATAACAAAATCCTCTCTAGATAAACTCAAGGTTCTGCTGCTTAATGCTAGGTGTCTAAACAGGAAACTGCACTCCCTGGAAGCAGTCCTCACCTTTGAAGATGATGATGTCTGCCCAGTCACCAAGACATGGTTTAAAGCTGTGGAAAACACCTTGGCCGTGCAGGGCTATAACTTCTTCCATATCTTCAGATCAGAAACTAAGCTTGAAAGAATCAAAGGAGAACGTGTATCCGTATTCATTAAAGACAAGTACACCTCAAGACTGGTCATGAAGTACAACTCTCTTGAGCTACTCCATGTCCAATTAACTACAGGAAAAACACCCAAACACATCATTGCTAGCTATAGGTCCCCCAACATGAACCAGGAAAAGCATGCCATATACCTGGACTTACTGGAGTCACTTTCCATGCAACCAAACACGCTGGTCATGGGTGACTTTAACTATCCTTCCATCAACTGGGAAATATACATGACTGCAAACATGCTGGCCCAAAGGTTCTTGGACTTTGCCAATACAATTGCTCTGGAACAGATAGTCAGTACTCCCACAAGGAGCTCAAATGTCCTGGACATAGCATTAACTGACATGGGGGAGCACTGCACTCCCCCACCCTGTGTGATGCCCTCCCTGGTAAGATCAGATAAGAAATCAGTCTTGTTCAACATAAACATAAAGCATTATACCTCATCAACTTCAAAAATGCTTAAATTTTCTCCAGAATAAATTACCTGCTACTAAGCAATGGTATAAGAAGTTTCAAAACTCCTTCAATCACAGATAATACACACTCCTATGTAGAAGTGTACACCAATGCCCTGTATAACCAATTAAGCAGGTATATGGATTTGGCTCTACCTGACTGGTTCAAAGCCAGTTCTTGCAAAAAAAAAAGCCACCCTGGTGGACCCCTAGTATAAACAGGCTATACAACAAGAAGAAGAAATTAACATCTAAGAGCAAGAGAGAACAGGCTCAGCAGAGGAAGAATCAGAAATTGTGTCAAGTCCTCCAAAGCTAATTATGTGGTAAAAAGCATCCCTAGCTAAGGACAATCACAAGGCATTCTTTAACTATGTTCAAAATCTGAAAGGTAATGTCCAGTTATGTGCTAAACTGGTAGTGGATGGCACCACCTATACTCTACCAGAGGAAACAGCCAACCTACTGGCTGACAGATCTGGTGCAAATTTCACCCCCTTGTCCCACCTGTCATACCCCAAATTATACCTGGCACCATTCCTCAGCCTATTTATCTCAGTAGAACAGGTCATATCTGTACTCTCCAAGGCCAAAAACATGGCTTCAACGGGACCAGAACACATCCCAGGTTGCCTTTTAAACAACCTAAAACATGACCAAGCAGACCCACTTGGTTCTCTCTTTAATCACAGCATGAGAACCGGATGTGTTCTAGCAGAATGGAGGATAGCAACAGTAATCCCTCTGCATGGAGGTTGTGGGGGGTGTCAACCGACCCTGGTAACTATAGACCTATAAACCTATAAACCTAACTAGTCTCATCTGGAACCCCATGGAAAGAATCATTATGGACCTTATCAACAAGGACATAGGTAATCTCCAAACTCTAGACCCAATCCAGTTTGAATTTATTAAGGGTAAATCATGCTTGTTAAACTTGGTTGAGTTCTTCAAGAAAGTCTCCAAAGACCTGGATGAGGGAAATATAGTGCATACCACCTACCTTGACCTAGTCGAGGCATTTGACACAATCCCCCACTCAGGTATTATTGAGAAACTCTCCCAAATGGGAATTAACACTTATGTCACTAGATAGGTAGCCAGTTAGCTCACTGACAGGACACATACCTTCAAAGTAAGTGAGTTCACCTCTAGCAGAAGACCAATCACCAGTGTTGTACCACAGGGTTCTGTGCTAGGCCCTTTACTGTCTGGAATTTATTTCTCTGAAGTCTAGGCAAACATGGATGGCATGTGGCTAACCAAGTTCGCTGATGATTGTAAATTGGATGCAATCATTGAGTCCCCCAAAAATGTTATCATACTGCAGAAAGGATTAATGCAGGTAAATGACTGGAGCCAAAGTCATGGAATAAAGCTAAACACACAAACACACACAAAAATACATTATTATTCCCTTTGGAAAAGCTGACTTCACTGATAATTACACTATAGACAGCACCCCCTCTAAGTATAGACCCACTGTTACAAAATCTTGGTACACAGGTTGATAGAATCTGAACTTTGACGACCAAGTTTCTACAGTGGTACGGAAAGTCTTCTATGTGGCACATCTCATAAGTAAGGGTATTGCACTGAGATCTAAAGATGTTATAATTCCATTATACTTGGCCCTCCTTAGGCCAATATTTGAGTACAATGCTCTCTTTTGCATGTACCTCATCAGACACCTGCAATAGCTGGAGAGACCACCAATGTTTCTCACCAAGAAAATACAGGACACCCAAAACAAGACCTACATGTAAAGACTGAAAGCCCAGCCACTACACTCTGTCTCTTACAGGCTGTTAAGAGTTGACCTGTGCCTGGCCTACAAGGCAGTCTCCGACCATGCGCTAATGGAAATGCTACACTTTCGCAAATCTAATTGCACACGAGTCACTCATTTCATAGATTTTAACCTAACCTATGACATGAACAGATCATGCTGGAGAGACAGCTACATCTCCCAGAGGCTGCCACTTCTGCGGAACAAGCTCCCAGTTGAAATGAAACAGAGCTTCTCCTTGACCCTTTTCAAATGCAATCTGAATCAATGGAATGACGACTGCACATTCACTCCAGGGGTGGCACCTATGTCCCTTATGGGCAGAGGCAGTCGGTATTTAGTACCATAGACTCTTATCTCTGTGAACTTCGATAACCTAACCATTGACAAATGGGGCAACTTGGGATAAATATGACTAGGTTTGTAAAGGCTCTAGGGCCATCAGCCTAATAACTATATAGGAACCTAAGAACTTATAAACAACTGTGTAGACTGTGCTATGACAGATCATGCGATCTGAGTCCACCGGTAGGCATACTGCATGCTTGTCATGATGCATTTCCAATGAGTATCAAAGTGCAGTATATCAGTATATGTGGAACATAGGCTCAGCTGAGCATCCATACAAGGGCTGCAGAGCAAAGTGGCAACTTTATTTTATAAATGGGTGGAAATACAAAAGTCAAAAAGGGAATGGAGTAAGAAGAGGAACACACACACATACACAAACACAAAGTGACAATGGGAAGAGAAAAGATGGATGGGGTAGTACAAAAAGGATGATCTTTATTTAGGATAGATGTCCTTTTTGTAGAGGGGAGGAAAGCAGTGGAGCAATGTGAGAAAAAAGGAGGGTAAAAGGATGGTTGCAAGGTAGACACAAAATCATGTAAGATACACAAGGATGGACAGATTGGAAGTGATAATAAAAGAAGGTACAGAGAGGATATACAGAGAAACAGAAGGACAGATGGTGGTGGGAAGGACTGGGCAACACACAGCAAAGGGTGAGTGACAAACAAGGAAGAATACTCCCTTGTACCACCTCACTCGTGTGCTACCCCTAAATGTACTCTGACCCATGTCCCAAATCCTAAACCTACACATTAGGGTACTAAAATACCCTTTCGGTAACACTAACACTAAACAAGACAAAAGTGAAAACACACACACACACACACACACACACACACACACACACACACACACACACACACACACACACACACACACACACACACACACGCACACACGCACACACGCACACGCACACGCACACACACACACACACACACACACGTATATCAGACACATCTATCCTCTTCTCTATCCCTAACTCTAACCCTAACCAGCAAACACTCATACACACACACATTCTTGACCTCAATTCCAACGCATGCATGGATGTTTAAAACATGTATTCCCTTCCCCAGCCCTTTATCTAAATTTATCCTGCAAACAGTTGCACAGACACACTCAATCCTGATGCTGAAATTTTTATTACAGATTAAATTCTAGGCATTGATACCCCATTCCACTTACCTTACATTCGACATTCAACACTTCAGCAAATGCTGCTTACAATCTAGCAAACAATTCTGAACGTAAAAGAAAAAATAATTGACAAACTGAAAAAATGCAGTGAACATATATATATACACACACACACACACACACACACACACACACACACACACACACACACATTATATATATATATATATATATATATATATATATATATATATAGAGAGAGAGAGAGAGAGAGGGGTATAGATAGATATATGCACACACAAAGACACACACAGATGACATAATGTGTCAGATGAAAAATGGCATAAGTCAGAAATCTAAATCTGTATCAGGGTGACTTTTTAGCCCACACCATATACTTAATTATGTCTGAATACTTGAATGCTTTTCTGACCGAAATCTTTTTCAATAAATATGTGGCTGTCAATGAAAATCTACCTATTTATTATTTTTATATTGGAGCAGAGATCTGGATGTAAGCTACTTTAAGACAGTTTGTCCACATGCAATGAAAGAATATGTTTCTCAACAGGTATTAACACACATTTTTTTTATTTTCTATATTTAACAAAAACATTAAAAAGAACTAAAGTCCCAGCTTACATTCAAAGTAGGGATCCTTTTTTGTGTGCATGATTTAAATTGAGGAACATTATATACCTGAAATTTTAATGTCACAAAACCCGTAGACTGAAATTTCTTACCCTTGCTCTTGACACATAACACTTCACAGAAAATGTGTCAATCTATAAATGCAAAATGTCTGGTAATGATTTAAAAGGGATGTGAATGTAATGTAGCTTGATTCACCGCTGTATAAGGATTAGCACATTAAGAACTGAAGAGCCGCAGTTCAAGTGATTTAAATGCAATGACTTGACACGCACAAGCACTGCATTTTTGTAAAGACAGAAATGTCAGTGAAGAGGGAAGACCTGTAAAGCTCCCTTGGGTTTCCTTCCACAAGTCTGTTGTGCTGGAAATTTTGTAGAGCTATTACATGATGTGTGAACTTGAAATTAGAAATGACAGAAAGACAAATTAACCTGAATTCCTCATAGTCTAAGAAGCTTAACCTATTAAAGCTGTCTGCTATAACTGTAACCATCAGTCTTGTGTGAATTCTATCTAATTATCCCTCAAAGAACAAAAGACTGCTAATATGCTCAGTACACTAATGTTTGCAGTACTGTGCAATTATGGCTGTTAAACTGCAAAAGCTTTTGACCTTAACACACTTTTTTTCTAAAATATAACTTGTGCAGATTAATTATAAATAAAGAAAAAAAGTATGGCTTGATAAAACATCCTGTCAGGTCAATATTATAGGACATAATCCCAAGACGTATTAGAACACATTACAAGTAACAAACATAAATCACTGTCAGTAGAAATGTGGAAGTATGTTTTCTTTAAAAAGCTCCTTTTTCAACTCTTTGATCCTCCTGTGCTATTCATGCTGCACTTTCATGTGTAAGCATTTCCGAAACAGAGGATGCCCAGGACTGTTTCAGAAAATAACCAAGTACATCTGAAAGTTGTTTTATGCTTAAAGCAATTAATATTTGCTACAGTTTGGTTGCATCAACCTAAATATAGAAAGAGTATGCTCAATTTAATTGTAAATCAGTAACAAAAAATTAAACTAAGCCTATTTAAGTAATTCAACATAGTGTGTGTGTGTGTGTGTGTGTGTGTGTGTGTGTGTGTGTGTGTGTGTGTGTGTGTGTGTGTGTGCGTGTGTGCGTGTGTGTGTTAAGGAAGGAATTTGCTTTTGTACATTGCATCAGAAAGCCTAAATGCTCTTTTTTCATATCTAGAAGCATCTCATGGATTTGACTGTAGCTAGATTGAAGATCACTATGGCATAGTCATTTCACTTATGTTGTAAAGAGATAGCAACCATCATACTCTGTCTCTGTTTATCTTGTTTCTCTCTGCATCAGTATCTTGATAAATATGTTGCTTTTCCTCCTAGTCAACTGTGCATGAGTATGTACAAACTGCCACTGGCCAAAATATTCTCTCTCTAACATTTGTCAGTCTTTATATTATATTATATTAATCAAATGCAGGC
Source organism: Protopterus annectens (assembly GCF_019279795.1). Taxonomy (NCBI): domain Eukaryota; kingdom Metazoa; phylum Chordata; order Ceratodontiformes; family Protopteridae; genus Protopterus; species Protopterus annectens. The sequence goes on from NC_056730.1 coordinate 904,589,044, forward strand.
TGTTATATGAGTTGATCACGGAAATAGGAATGTATTGTCTGAAAGTTATGGCTATCTCATTTCCAATTATTTATTTTTATTTACTTAATTGCTTACTTGCTTTAGTTGACCTGGGTGATCTCACTAGGCATGTGGCCTGTTTGCAGGGGAGTCCTGAGAAGCTGTTTATATGGTGGGGGAAATTTCATTAGGACACTGGAGAAATGTCCCCATTCTATTTCATTTCAGCAAGAAGCAGTGAGGACTGATGTGTAGTGTAGGATGAGTTTTGGAAGAAGCTGTTACACCAAAGAATTTATTGAGTTTATGAGTTATTTTACCAGGTAGTCCACACTCATGGAAAGCAAACTGATAAAAAACTGGGAAAGTGCTAGATGATGAATGTATTTCAGAAGTTACAACACAACGCCAACTGCTTCTTTGTAGTGCACTCATTGATGAAAGGCCCACAGAACGTCACTGGAACCAAATCTCTATATGATGACTACAGTCACCTAGTCAGAAAAGAACTTCCATAATCTACACACTCAGAAGAAGTAAGTTTTAACATCCAGGCATGGCAGTGAAAGATCACCCACAGACAGGTGTTTCACTGGGAAAAAAATTACTGAGAATAGCAATGTGGTGTTCTGTTTCTGACATAATAACCTTAATTCTCATATCACAGTAGAAATGATACATAATGTATTTTACGTTTATAATCTAACTGGCCTAGATTTGTTTTAAACTAAATAGTATGTGGTCAGCGATACTCTGTTACAGAAAAGTGATTTTACTACAGTACCACACACAAAACCTCAGGTATGTTCTACAGCTATACTGTTTCAAAGTAACTTTATTTCTAGCAAATATTTACTGGTATGGGAGACAATGGCCCATATTCTATAGCTCCAACAAAGATTTAGATGACCTGGAGTTTTGGAGTGCAGCCTGAGAGATTTCCATTTAATTTTCCATGCATGAGTCAGGCCTGAAACATTTTCCAACGAGTTTTTCTTTATGTGCCATTGTAATGGGGTTTTGTTTTATTCTGATCTTTTCCATAGGTGTGATTTTTGTGAAGCAACTGGTCATATTATGTTCTAATGTGATTTGATTTGCTTCAGCAGATGTGGGAGAAGAGATCATGGATACCTATATTATCCTATTTGATGCTTAGTACTGGAAGCATCACAACCTGTATCTGCCTATGGACAAGACCCATTGGGGCCTGTACCTTGGTGGCTTAAGTACATGCTGAGGATGTGAATGGTCTACTACAGAAGAGGAGGAACAGAAGGCCCCCTGGTATTCATAAGATGAAGGAATTGGACACTACCAGCCAGACTGCAATTTTTTCACCATATCAGATTCGAAGATGATGTTATATACATGGATACCTGGGGCTCCTTGTCTGAACTTGAAATGATAGTCAAAAAAGCACCACAAGGGATGTTAGTAGACAAAGAATAACAAAGCAGTGGACAGACCACAACGACATATAGGACTTTGGTACATTTGATGTAGAGAGACTTAGGCAAGGGATGTTGTTTATGGAACACTGTGCTCTAGATCACCGCTCATACTCATTACAGGAAGTAGAATGGTAGATTTAATATTATGGGGTCACCTTATTAAGGCAAACACAAGAACGAAGTCCCAGCCACACTGATAAATGTAACTGTCGGATAAACACCGAAAACCCAAAGCATAAACATTGGCAGGAACACCACAGCTTCACACAGTAAAAGTATGCATTTGTAAAAATGGACCAGATAAGCGATTTCATGTTGTAAAACAAATGCTTCTTCAGATCATAAAAACACAAAATCACAGCTCAGTTTACAAACAGGTAGATGTTCAATCAGCTATGTTAATTCATCACTTCATTAAACCAATTTCTTCCCTTTCAATACAGGTTTTAAATATTAATTAATTAATATACCAGGATGTTTATCAGTCTGTAGCCTCAAGATCCATAAGTTCTACAGTTTCAGTATAGTTAGTGAGATCACCACCCCCCGTGACCAACATGCACTATTTGGAGTACTCTAAAAACAAACTCATGTCCAACATTTTCTTTAATATGTTTAGCTAGTGCATTGTTCATATTGCAAGTCCTAATCTCATGAGGAAGGCTAACAATTCTATATTTTAATCTCTTATTGGTCTTACCAACAGGCTAAATAAATCACATTTGCTGTACTACAATCTGCATCGAATCTGGGATTAAAAATATATTTCGTCTATGGATGTTTAAACACTTGTTCATGTGAAATATATGTACAGGCTCCGCAATGCCTGCAGCTGTATGTACCAAGACTGGCAGATAGTAAGTTACTTGACTTAGTATTACAATTCCCTGTGCACAGTTGTCTTTTCAAGTTTAAACAAGTTATAATACATAAAAGCAGGATTGTTCCCAACTATTTCAGCTGTCTTGTTGTCACTTGTAAGTATTCCCCAATTTTTTCATACAATATTACATACAGAGCCTACAAAGCTCCTATCTTCATGTGCACTAGAAGCATGTCTAGAGAAGGTTGGCAGTGTTTTTTCTATCCTTGACCACCATCTCCTTATGCTGATCAGAAGGTCCTTCTTATAGCCCCTTTTCAAAAAAATGGTGACTAAATCATCAATGTTTTCATGGAATGCTTCCACTTGTGTGCATAGCCTACAGGCTGTTATGTATTGGCCTCTTACTACATTAGGATATATATGCCTGGGGAGCATACTATCAAAGGACAAGTAACTATTTTTCCAACATCCCTTTCGGAATAAATTGGTATCTATCTGACCCATTTTGGTTAACCATTAATCATACATCCAAAAAAATCTATCTCTTTCTCTGACATGGACATAGTAAACCTCAAAAATTCAGTGGTATGATTAATGTAGTGAAGAAAATCATACAATTCTTCTTGGCCCCCTCCCCACAAGATAAAAACATTGTCCACAAAATGACAGTAAAATCTAATGTGTGGTCTTTATAGGTTCATAGGTTCATAGGTTCATAGGTTCATACTAGGCTATCTGCCCAAGGGCATTTATAAGCCTAGCCCATAGTTATGTGGCTTTCGCCACCCCTTTAGTTTGAATAAAAACTATGCCTATCATTTTTCTGTGCCTCTGTCAAGCAGTGACACTGAAGTAATCCCTGGGGTATATCTGCGATCTCCCATCCATTGGTCAAGATTCCTCTTGAACAAGGCCAGCGAGGTGCTCTGCCTCACATGTACCGGGATTTTGTTCCACAGCATAGGGAGTCTCTGGGTGATGAATCTGTCCCTCCAGCACGTTCTATTTATAACCGTGTCAAGGTTTAAGTCTCCCACCCTTGTGGTTCTGAGGGATCTAGATTTTTTGAGGTGAAGCATATTCATCAAATCTGAGGTTGACATTGTCAGGCACAGGTCACCTCTGAGCAAGCGGTATGAGACTGAATAAAGCTGGAGTTCTTTCAGTCGGGCAGCATAAGACATATTTTTGAGACCCTTTATCCTTTTGGTGAGGAACTTTTGGGGCCTTTCAAGCTGCATCAGGTGTCTGGTCAGATACATTCGAGCAGGGCATTGTACTCAATCATAGGTCTAATGAGTGATGAGTACAGGGGGACGATGACCTCCCTTGATCTAGATGTGAATCCCTTCATGATCAGGTGGGCGATATAGAAGGTTTTCCTAACTACTTTAGCAACATGAGTGTCAATCGAAAGACTACTGTCAACTTGGGTCCCCAGATCCCTGATGACTTTTTCTATGCTCAGTGGATTGTCACCTATATGGTAGCTAGGGGTAACCTTGTTTTTCCCGAAGGGTATGACTATGCATTTTTTGGTGTTTAACTTCAGGCCATGGCTCTGGCACCAGTTATCCGTTTCTGTGAGGCCCTTCTGGAGGATATCTGTGTCAGATGTGTTTTCGACTATGGCGCCCAGTTTGCAGTCATCTGCAAACTTTGTCAGCCATAACCCTCCTGTGTTTGCTTGTACTTCAGAAAAGTAGATGCTGAACAAAAGTGGACCCAGGACTGAGCCCTGTGGGACACCACTTGTGACAGGCTTTGAGTCTGACATGGCTCCAGCAACTCTGACCCTGTGGGTTCTGTCGCTTAGCCAGTTTGCAACCCATCTTGTGATGTATGGGTTTACATTCAAGCTGATGAGTTTTTCGATGATACCTGAGTGGGGTATTATGTCGAAGGCCTTTGCCAGGTCGAGGTAGGCTGTATGGACTGCCTTTCCCTCATCAATGGCCTTGGTGACTGTCTCGAAAAAGTCAACCAAGTTTAAGAGGCAGGATCTGCCTTTGACAAAGCCAAACTGGGTTGGATCCAAAGTCTGCAAGTTCCCTATGTCTTTATTTATGAGTTCCATTATGATCCTCTCCATGGCTTTGCAGATAAGGCTTGTCAAGCTAATGGGGCGGTAATTTCCAGGGTCTGTGGAGGCACCGCCCTTATGAAGTGGGACCACAGTTATATTGTTATTGTAAAGCACAAATTGTTCCTCCCATGAGTTCATTACTGTATTTGCATATGAATTTGCTCAGGGGTGCCCATGGCCACCCCCCCATTTTTGTGCATATAAGCAGTCACCATACAAAAAAAACATTATTGTTTAAAACCAAATCCAACAAGCAGCAAACCATATCAACCTGACTGTTGTCGAAATTCCCTCTGTGTGTCAACAGTTCTCTAATGGTATCAAGGCCATGCTCATTCGGGATGCACATAAATAAATTCACTACATCAAGGGTCACAAGAAAAAACCCTGTTATATCACCACAACTCTCCAAAAACATGAAGAGGCTAGTTAAAATTGCTCAGTGTCCCTGAGTGCAACAGAGACTGAAGCCAACATTGTCTTAAGCTTACTTTCCACATATAAAGAACATGTTTGCGTGACCCATCCTTCCCCTGACACAATCAAACATAGGGGTGGTTTAGTCAAAGATTTATGAACCTTGGGAATGCCCTTTATCAATGGTATCTTAGGTTCAGTCACATACACAAAATCAAACAAGTCACGGTTAATGGAAGTTTCCATAAATAATTCATATAAGGCATTATGTACATAATCAATAATAGATCTTACCCTCTCCATGCTGATCTGTGCATATGTTTTATCCTCATTCAGCATGGCAAGCATATTCGTATTATAATCTTTATGATTCATGACTACTATAGACACTCCTTTATCAGAGGGTATGATGCTTATAGCCTGATTATTCTTTAAATCATTTAGGGTTCGGTGCTGTGATGCTGTTAAATTATAATAGCCCTTAGTCCTTTCTCCTTGCATGTATTCACATAACTCATTTTCACATATTTTTATAAAAAGCTGTACACGTAAAGGCATAGATGGAACAAAAACACTCAGCCGCCTGAATTGCAGTCTGTTAGTAACATCATTATTTTCATTAAACATTAGTTTTAAAGTCAAATTCCAACAAAAAAGTCTTAAATCAATCAGAACATCACTCACCTCTGATTGTACAGTTGGAATAAAACTGAATCCCTTATTCAGAATAGATAGGTCTGCTTCAGTCAAAACATGGTCAGAAAGGTTGTACACTATGCAATTCACCTCCTCATCTTGCGTATTCCTTGTGGGCGCTCATTGGAATGTTTCCTGTTGTGGCACCCTCTGCTGAATGAATGAGATGACTTCACCATCACCGGTAAGGGATGAAAACCCTGTTTCTTTGTTGGTCTTTCTTTTGGTCTGGCTCCCATATTATGCCATTGTACTGTGTTACCTCCAGGAATCAAATTACTCGATTATGGACCATCATTCACTAAAAGGTTATTCAATGCAACGTTCTGTACACTATTATGGGAAGGCAGCACATCAGTTCTTATGGAAGCTTTATCTGCTCCTTCTACATCCTGCTCCAGTCTAGGTTCTTGATTTTCTGGCACTACCATACTTTTCTAGTCAAGCTCAGGAGCTCTTTGCTGAACACCCCTCTTCTCTGTTGTTCTTGGCCATGCAAAAATATGGCCAGATACAAAGTCATTATAGTCTTTTATTAGTTTTCCAGTTTTTATGCGTTGAAGTTTCAATTCATAATTAGACACATTGGTGAAGGTATTTTCTAGAGTGTGCATATACCTTTCTTTAAATTGCTGCTCAATATTTAACCTGCATGCTTCAACTTCCTCTAATAAACTTTGTTTAAAAGGCAGAAAATATTCAATCAACAGGTTGATGTATTTGAAGTTTAAGTCTAAGTTCATTTGTTGCTATTGTTCGAGTAAATCTGCATGCATTTCACCATAACTAGGCATCAAAGCACTCTTATTCCCCTAGATATGATTTTATAGTGCAGACAAGCCTCCAGATGGAGACGTTGCCATTGTTGTCTCTTTAATTAAAACAGATTGTCTTTGATTTCTCTTACAAGTTTCAAAAACACAGGAAAGTCATTTCTTACAGGTTCTTTCTCTTTAACAGTTTCCACAATAAGTGAGAAGGCCACTGAAAAAACAATCAGTAAAAACAAAATGAAAACTTCAGCAAAGCTAGAACTGCCAATGAGTGACCTCCCAAACCTCCTGTATCAGAAGCACATGGAATATATGCAAATGATGCTTATGAACATCAGGTGTTTTTGCTAATTGCCAACTCAAAAAGGCAAAAACACAGACTGGAATAAACAAAAACAGCTGAAAAAAGTATGAAAGTAAAATAAAATAAAAATAAAATAGCGGAATGTGTGACCCAACGAAGTATTCATACTTTTTTCATTTTATACATTCTAATATTGTTTTGAATATTATGTATGAATGTTGTTTAGGTGTCTATCCATTCGTTAACCTTACATAAATTTTATATTTTATATTCTAGATAGTTATTCTGTTTAGAATAAGCTCTTTAAAGAGGGTTTTATAAGGTTTCTTTTGAAAGTTCTTACATAAAGATGTACTTTTGATTGTATTATTGAATATATGTAATTTATTATGTAAATAAGGAGGTAATTATTCAATTACTTCACTTGTATATATAGTCATGACTTTGTGTTTCAACTTGTCTGAAGAAGTTTGGTTTATGTACAAACGAAAAGCGCTTTACAATTAAATTATTTTTTATTTGAACTACGTGCGCCTTCTGTGGTCTCCCTCCAGCTGTTTGTGTTTCTGCTAATTGGCAATTCTGAATGCCCATGACTTGTTTCATCATTTTAATGGACAATTTCAGGCCAATAAAGCCAAACCCCACTAGCTGTAGATATGCATATTTTGGCCTTGTTATGACCTCATCAGCACAGCACAAGCAGACTGTTTGACTAAGCATTAGAAACATATTTCTGTTATACCCAGCTGATGTCCATTATCATTAGGGCACTGCAAAAATATCCCAAACAAGCTGTTGCTCCCAAACACCTGATGTTCATAAGGATCATTTGCATATATCCCATGTGCCTCTGATAAAAGAGGTTTGGGAGGTCACTCACTGGAAATTCTAACTTTGCTGAAGTTTTCATTTTGTTTTTACTTTAACAGTTTCCACAAAACTGAGCCCAACAAGTAGATTCTCAGGTAAGTTTATCACCTTGCTCATCTCTGTTGCAAGTTTCTGCTTGAAGGATTATATTCCAGTTTTATGGTTGCTGTCTCAGCCATGTCCATGGTGGAACTCAAAAACAGAACCAAGGAAAACACAAAAACCCAGTCTCAGCCACTGATAACGGTAACTGCCATATAAACACCGAAAATCCAAAGCATAAAAATTGGCAGGAACACCACAGCTTCATACAGCAAAAGTATTTATTTGTAAAAATGGACCAGATAAGAGCTTTCATGTTGTAAAACCAACACTTCTTCAGATCATAAAAACACAAAATCACAGCTCAGTTTAAAAACACAAATAAAGGGCCTTCCCAAGGTTCATAAATCTTTGACTAAACCACCCCTATGTTTGATTGTGTCAGGGGAAGGATGGGTCACACAAACATTTCTTTATATGTGGAAAGTAAGCTTAAGACAATGTTGGCTTCAGTCTCTGTTGTACTCAGGGACACTGAGCAATTTTTAACTAACCTCTTCATGCTTTTGGAGAGTTGTGGTGATATAACAGGGTTGTTTCTTGTGACCCTTGATGTAGTGAATTTATTTATGTGCATCCCGAATGAGCATGGCCTTGATACCATTAGAGAACTGTTGACACATAGAGGAAATTTCGACAGCAGTCAGGTTGATATGGTGATGCTGCTTGTTGAATTTGGTTTTAAACAATAATGTTTTTTTGTATGGTGATTGCTTATATGCACAAAAATGGGGGGTGGCCATGGGCACCCCCTGTGCAAATTCATATGCAAATGCAGTAATGAACTCATGGGAGGAACAATTTGTGGTTTACAATAACAATATATACAGACCACACATTAGATTTTACTGTCATTTTGTGGACAATGTTTTTATCTTGTGGGGAGGGGGCCAAGAATAATTGTATAGTTTTCTTCACTACTTTAAGCATATCACAGAATTTTTGAGGTTTACTATATCCATGTCGCAGAAAGAGATATAATTTTTTGATGTACGATTAATGGTTAACCAAATGGCTCAGAAAGATACCAATTTATTCCAAAAGGGATGTTGGAAAAATATTTACTTGTCCTTTGATAGTATGCACCCCAGGCATATATATCCTAATGTAGTAAGAGGCCAATGCATGAGAGCCTCTAGGCTATGCACACAAGAGAAAGCATTCCATAAAAACACTGATGCGTTGAGTCAACATTTTTTGAAAAGGGGCTATAAGAAGGACCTTCTGATATAGCATAAGGAGATGGTGGTCAAGGATAGAAAAAACACTGCTGCCCCATACTTCTCTAGATGTGCTTCTAGTGCACATGAGGATAGAAGCTTTGTCAGTAAACTCAGATTTGGTTTCAAGTACCCAAATGATGTAGGCTCTGTATGTAATATTATATATACAAAAAAACTGGGGAATACTTAAAAGTGACAATAGGACAGCTGAATTAGTTGGGAACAATCCCTCTTTTATGTATTAAAATTGTTTAAACTTGAAAAGACAACTGTGCACAGGGAATTGTAATACTAGGTTAAGTAACTTGCTATCTGCCAGACTTGGTACATACAGCTGCAGGCATTGCAGAGCCTGTACATATATTTCACAGGACCAAGTGTATAAACATACACAGATGAAATATATTTTTAGTCCCAGATGCTATGCAGATTATAGTACAGCAAATGTGATTTATTTAGCCACATGCAAGTCCTGTACAGGAATCTATGTTGATAAGACCAATAAGGGATTAAAAGATAGAATTTTTGTCATTCTCATGAAATTAGGATTTGCAATATGAACAATGCAATAGCTAAACATAGTAAAGAAAATGTTGGACATGAGTTTGTTTTTAGAGTACTACAAATAGTGCATGTGGGTCACCGGGGGATGATCTCACTTACTCTATTGAAATGATAGAACTTAAATGGATCTTGAGGCTACAGGCTGATAAACATCTTGGTATTAATGCTTGTGTCTCTATGAAACCTGTATTAAAAGGGAGGAAACTGGTTTAATGAAGTGATGAATTAACATAGCTGATTGAACATCTAACTGTTTTTAAACTGAGTTGTGATTTTGTGTCTTTATGATCTGAAGAAGCGTTTGTTTTACAATGTGAAAGCAGTTATCTGGTCCATTTTTACAAATAAATACTTTTACTGTGTGAAATTGTGGTGTTCCTGACAATTTTTATGCTTTGGGGTCACTTTACTGTGATCCAGTAGGGTAATGATCGTTCTTGAGCTGGTATGCTTTCCAGAGACATGGGAGATTTTGGAATTTATGCACTTATGTAATCACAGTGCTCTTTGGCTATGATGCAGGGGAAATAAAAATTATAGTGTAATTAACTATATTTTAACTAATTTCAGAAGGGACATGTTTTTGTGGTCAGGCATGTTAGATTTCATATATATATATATATATATATATATATATATATATATAAATATATACAAAGATATATATAGATATTATATAGATATAGATATATACACAGTTCTTTCTCAATGATTCTCTTATGAAATTTTAATTGTGAATTGAGGAGGCATGCAGATCTGCCTAAGGAGTGTTTTTTTTTGTTCTGTCATTAATAAGTTGTGGAGAACCACTTGACCAAGAAGGAAACTCCATCCGTGCTGTCATACAGGACATATTCTGTCCATTTTTCATGACAGATCCAAAAAAAAAAAAAAAAAAAAAAAATATATATATATATATATATACATATATATATATATATATATATATATATATATATATATATATATATATATATATATATATGGGTCTAGGACACATGTTCGACTAGCATATGTTCAAATCACATAACATCGAACACACATACACGAAAGCGCTTAAAATCGAAAAGTGCTTTCGTGTATGTGTAGTTTAAAAAAAAGAAATCTACATTTCTTCAGGGGGGGCGAACCCCCCACACCTCCCCTACTTTATTATTCTCACTCCAAGATCACACTACAGTGGGGAAAAGGGAATTTTCCCTTACTGCACTGTAGTCCAATCCACGAAACAGGCACACATGCATGGAAGCGCTTGTCGATGTTAAGCGATTTCGTGTATGTGTGTTCGATATTTTGTGATTCGGACATATGCTAGTAGAGCATGTGCCCGGATCCCATATACACATATATATATATATATATATATATATATATATATATATATATATATATATATATATATAGGTCTACTTTAGTAGACCAAAATGCCACATTACCGACACTCAAAATCACAAAACACTGAGACCACATACCCGCAAAGTCATAAACCTGAAACTGCAAAAGTGTGACTATCATTTACCCGACAAGTTTACAATACAAATGTAAGTAAACCACACCTTAAAACAACCTTCATAAAACATAACATGATATATTTCAAAATCCTTACTTGTTACCACATACAGTGCAATGAACAAGTACCAATCACTTCCTGAAATAAAACAACTCACCCATAAACATACCAAAAAAAAAAAAGCACAGTAAACATAAAAAAAAAATAACAACACCGGAAATTATACTCAATTAAGAAACCCACCCACTAATAAAAATTGAAAACCTAAGCAATACCCAATGAATATTCATATCAGTAACTATGGCACAGGCATGAATATTCAGTAGGATACATTAAAAGCAATAAAAACAAATAAAATCCAAACAAAATGTTTATGCAGGGGGGCTACACCCCCCTCTACCCCCCATTTTGGGGACTGTGGCCCCACAACCCATGCAAATTAAATATGCCAACTCCAGGATTGTACTGTAGTGTGGAAATGGGCAGATCTCCCATTCTGGTCACCTCAAACTGTCAGCATTCCAAATGTTCAGTGTTCTGAATGCCGGTAATTTGAAGTTTCAGTCATGTGAAACCTCAGTGTTTTGGGCTTGGCATTTTAAATTTTAGTATTGTGGCATTTTGGTCTACTGAAGTAGTCCCATGCACACACACATATAAATATATATAAATAAAATATATTATATATATATATATATATATATATATATATATATATATATATATATATGATAAAAACAAGTTGGGGTTTAGGGAAATGCATCTACTATGTAAATGATTGACTTAGCTATAGTGGCTGTTTCTGAATCTGGAACATTTTTAATTTTGAAAGAAATAATATACTACATACTATGCTCAGTATCTGGTTCAGGTGTTTGCACAGTCATGTCCAGAGTTTATTGGGCAGGTTCAGGTATTGTTCCTTAATAGTGTGGTAGCCTTTTTACAGTGGTCTATCAAACTGTTGAGATTAGACTTTTGGAACTGCAGATAATGGAATTAATAGACAGGCTCTAATGCTGTTTATGTAAAGGAACTGACTAGTAAATGGGGTACACTAAGCATGTTACATTTGAAGAAAGTTTTCATTAAACATATATGGTTTTGTCCATATTTTCTGCATCCAAAGATAGTTTCTTCTCCATCTAGGCAAGTGTTCAGAGGTATTTTCTACATTTTCTAAGGGTTTAGTGGAAATATTTCAATCTTATCCCTAGAAATGTAGATTGTTTATGGAAGTCAAAAGGGGAATGATGCACTGTTACATACCTGCAAGTCATATTTATGACCAGTATTTCTCTTCTCCAGTCAGAGAATACCATTTGGACCAAATGAGGCATTGACCCTTGGAACCCCGAGGACTGCAAAGATGAAGGAGAACCTTTCCCCCCTGCATGTGTATTACAAGAGACCTCCTTGAGAAGGTTAGAAAGTTTATGAGATGTTTGCTGATAAACAACCATATGCCAGCTGATGTGCTGTTTTTTTTATTGATTGTTTTGACAAGTTTATGCGTTTATAAAAATGAATATTAAATAAAAATGGCACAAGGAAATGATATATTCTTTTACAAGTCTTTTATGGTCAGGAAGAAGCAAAGGAACACATCTGTACTACTGTAATTGATTTGAGGGACATTTTAGCAAAATTGAGTTTGGGAAGGGGCCTCTGTCACATATCTTAATCTTCTGCTGAAGCATATTGGGAACAAGCCGGTTGGTCAATGTTTCTATGGGGATAGATTGGATAGACTGGATAAAAATTATATTTCACATGAGCATGTGTATTTAATTGAAACTTTGAAACATATTTATTAACTGTTTCATATCATGCACCATTACTGGCAAAAATAAAGATGCAGGGTAATGAAGTAAATATGAGACAATGACACTTTCTTACTTATCTTTTTAAAAGAGTTGAATCAAAGGAATGGGTAGTGGAAATATTATTTACTGATTTATTTATTTATTTATATTTGTTGACCGGGAGTGTCCGACTGGACGTAGGTCCATTTTCAGCGGAGGCCCGGGGAGAAAAGCTCCAAAGTTAAAATAAACAGACAGTAGTTACATTGGATTATATAGCGATTAACAATTTACATAGCAATTACTTACAACATATTTACAGATGAAGAACATAGTACATCAGTAGACAACTAGAATCTTTATCTGTGAAGTACATAACAGACATTAACAAATGTTACATGAAGTTGTTCCTGCTGTATAATAAGTACTGGCTTATGAGCATCTGAGCTTGCTATAATCAAGGTAGTTAGTGGAGTGGAAAGAAAGATAGTGGTTGGATGGGGTGGGTGATATTAGAGTGGGAGTTGCAAGGGCATAGCCAGCATGTTTTTATGTGCGCTTTTAGTAAAGTTTTGAAGTGGGTGCATGATGGTATGGAGGTAATTGTGGGTGGGAGGGAGTTCCATAATTTGGCTATGGTGCAAGTGAATAGTGCTTCACCAGCAGAGTTATTAAAGAATAGAGTTATTAGATAACATTAGAATTATTAGAGAAATAATTTGAGCGTTATTAGGTGAGAGAAATTTCTTCACAAGGGATAGCAAGAAAGTGAGAAAAAATGAAAATACAGTTTAAAAATATACTAGAAATAAGAGAGATAGAGATATGGGAAATAAGTAATAGTAATAATTTAGATGGGCTGTCAAAGGTTAAAGTACTGCAGAAGAAGGGAAGAGTCACAGAAGAAGAAGAAGAAGAAGAAGAAGAAGAATCGCTGAGTGCTAATGGAAAAATAAAGGAGTGTCTGGATAGTATGCATGAAAAGGAAGAGTGTTTCACAAGCTTTGATAAGCTACAGCCTTGAGTAAACATATACTGAGATGCTTGGCCATTTGTAAATAGATGCATCAAGCTGTCCATGCTACAGGGGCATGTTAGGCTATGGAAGGGTATAGAGCCATACAATTTGAAACTGAAGGAAATGATGCTTTATTCAGAATAAGTTGATGACTCCAATTTGATTGGTTGGTCTTGGACATACGAATTCACACTAGGACAGTGTCATCAAACAACAGTATGTGAATCCAGTTTTAAAAGTAATTCACTGTCACAAAATGCCCTAGAATACAAACCAGTGAATAAAGTCATCCAAATTGAATAACCATGATAATTAAGCAATGTTGTGTGAGCAACTAGAAACATTTGCTTCAAAAGATTTTTCCCTATAGGAAGTCATGATTCAGAATGATTGCCTTTGAACCTGGACCAACATTTTAATATCACCACTGAATGATTTGTTATATGCTGAAGCCCAAATCTGAGGCCTGGCCCATTCTAAATGCTAATAATTTCTGATAATTACATCTGCACAGTACTAGGAGCTTCACATTTAACCAAATGAGATGTGAAATAGTGCAATATTAAGTGAGGTGACCAAAGTCTCTTATTTGAAAGTACTGATGGCTGCTATATTGGTCTTCTTTGTATTATCTGCCCAATAATTCTACCACATAAATGAGCTACTTTCTGCAATCATCTAAACTTTGTCAACAAGTGGAGTGGCCAAGGCTATCATCTCTGGAGCTAAATGACAAATTTGTCCTGTGGTAATCTGAAAGAAACAACATCCACCTCAAACTCCCAAAAATGTAAGGGTGTTAAAAGGGTCTTTTATTTTGTCCAGCACTAGAGGCACATTGATCCTTTGACACAATTCCTGAAATGTGGAAAACCCTTCCTTGGTATACGTCTCTCCCTCTCCCATTATCACAAAATCATCTAGGTAGTACATAGCATTCTGGAGATGGGACCTTTGTTCCCAACAACTCTACTACACTGTACTAAATTTCCTGAAGGTGACACACACCACAAAAGCCTATGTATATATCAACAGTGAAGTAATAATTCCCATCAAGGTACACGCTCAATAGCCACCAATCTTGAGGGCCAATGGGGAGGGGGTGAATAGTTGTATCAACTCCCACTTTTGCTAACCATGGATCCTTAAACTGATTAATATGTATGGTGTCATTCAAAGAGGCATAATGCACCTTATTATCATGCTTATTTATAGTAACACTCAATGAAGAACAATATGGGGATGAGAGATGGTGGATTAAAAAGAACTCATCCTCCTTTGTTTTAGACATCAAATCCAATGGGGAGACTCAAAATCTTTGAAAGCAGGAAATTATTTATTATTTATTTCTTATTATTTATTTATTGACATTTGTTAACTGGGAAAGTCCACTGGTCCAGAAACCCATTTTCAATGGAGGCCCGGGGAGAAAAGCTCCACAATTATGACATAAACAAGTGAATATACAGGGCTAAAATTATAACAAAAGTACACTAACAGACCTAATCTGTAAAACAACATATAGTTAGTAGGTTAATAACAGTAATATGTACACTGTATATGGTACATTCAAAGTGATGAGAAATTGGGTGAAAGGAGGAAAGATTAAATAGAAGAGGCTGGTAGCTTATTGTGTAAGTTAAAAAGAGATAAGGGAGCAGGGGGGATGAAGGTGAAAAGGTGAAAAAAAGATTATAGAGATGAAAGAAGTATAATGCTAGGAGGATGAAGGTAAGATGGATAAGATAAAGATAGAATAAGATTCAAAAGAATACGAAGAATTGTAAGTTTATTTATGGTGGCCTAAAGGTTTTGGTAGAGGGACAGATGTGATTGTTGAGATAGTATTCCTTTAGCAATATTTTGAATGCCTCTAATGAGTAACTAGAAGGGGAATTCAATTTTCCCATCAGTGATCTCTTTGTACAGCAGATCGCTTGGTCTTGCTTGTTTTTCTTGAACTGACTTAAATTTTTTTACATTCAGAAAAATTGATAGAGGCCTTAAATTTGATAGAAAATCCTAATATAAAGTCTTGTAATAACTCCCACAAAAAACTTGCTGATCTGGATTGTCTTTTAATAGAATGGCTAAGATGCTTGGTTTGATAAAAGGACAATTCTCTAAAGCTCTAGTATAAGTTTCAAAGGCAGCTACCTCTATTGAAACCTCAAAAAGGAAGCCTTACATTTTCTTTTTTTTTTTTTTTTTTTTTAAAACAAGTTTATTGTTTTAACATATAAGAGAAATATCATAACAATTTTATACAAATAATTAAAATAGGTATTATTATAATATTCAACAAAACAACTAAAGTATTTACAAAGACATCCACTACAATCAGATCAATTAATTAAACTAAAATACTGTGCTATTGAAATTAGAATTTTTTTAACAAATTTTGTAAATTATCCCATACAATAAAATGTGATGTTTTTCTAGTTGTTCTCATTCTAATTGTGCTTATTTCCATATGACACATTATATTCATAACATTTTTAAATTCATTGAACAAAGGAGGTGTATCTGAAATCCAATTTCTAGTTATTATTTTCCTAGCCACTGCTAGGATAGACCATAACAAGGGAAGCTTAATCTTTTAACACATTGAGGTACAGGTGTGTTGAATAATATAAGAGACTTAGAAATAATGAAATTATCTGTAAAAGAGCCTGCAAAATTCATTAATTGACTTCCAGTATTCTTTCAACTTCATACAGTCATAAAACATATGAGCCCAGTCAACATTAATTTCTACATTACATCTCTTACATAGATTATCTTTATTATTAATTTTATTCATCATCAAAGGTGTATAAAAAGATCTATGTAAAATTTCCATGTATAAAGTCTCCAGACAATGGAAGATGTAGTTCTATAAGCAGATTCCAATATATATTGTTTATCTTGTTGAGTTGGTGGGTCCCCATTAATAGAGGTGAAATAATTCCAGTATGAATCTACATTGTAAAAAGTTTCTTGTCTGATAATTTTATGTATATATGAAAGTTTACCTTTATCAGAAACTTTATGCTGTAAATTTATTATCAAGTAATCAATCAGTTTTGGAATAGATTCTTTAACTGTTATAGACATTAGATCTATTCTATCAATGAGATGTTGTCTAAAGATCTGAACCTCTAACCAGCAAGTTTCTCTTAGATCAAATTCTTGTTTTAAGAAATCTAGATTTTTAACTTTATTATCAGATATCAGCTGATACCAGTACTTTAGATTATTATCTATAGCTAAATGAGCTCCTTCAGAAGTAGATGACATAAGCATACCCTGAGTATAAATTATAGGAATACAATAAAATTCCATTCCCTATACTTAGGGTGCATGAATATAAAGTTACGATAACTAATAATAATATTTAATGGGTAACAGACCATATGTTTAGGTGTAATAGGTGAAGTACAAAATTCCTTTAGCAACCACAACATGGAGTTATTTATAATCATATTTTTATGTGTTAAGGAGATTTTCATGAAGTGCATACTAATTAGCTCCCAATAATCTTTCCATTTTGCGACATATGACCGATCTATTAATAAAGTAATAACTTTTATAATAGAAGAGATAATATATAAATTAAAGTCTGGAAAAGAAATACCCCTTGAGACCAGCTATTAGTATGTTTCTTTAATGCAATCCTAGGTCTATTAGGTGCCCATAAGAAATTTAACATTAGTGTATTCAGTTTCTTGATAGTTATTTTTGTAGGTGAAAGTATTATTGATTGTATTAAGTATAAAATCTTGGGGAATATTATCATTTTAATAATTGTAAGTCTCTCCTCCATAGTAAAAACATATTATTCCAGGTATTAAAAAGATTTTGTATATTAAGAAAACAGGTATTATAGTTATTATATATAATAGATTTAATATCTTTAGATAGTATTATACCTAAATAAGTTATCTGACCTGAGTTGGGTACATATTTAGTAAAATCACTAATGAGAGTATTTTTTCGTGTATATATAGGTAGTATTTTAGTTTTTTCTTCATTGAATATTAAACCAGAAATACTTTTAAAATTCATCATTTTATCAAATAAAGACTGCATAGAAGAATTAGATCCTGCTGATGTAATTAGAACATCATCTGCAAAAGTTGAATTTTTGATGTTGTATTTTCTTCTATTTCAAAACCCTCTATGTCAGTACTGTTTCTAATCAAATTAGCCCAAGGCTCCATTACTAAAGTGAATAATAGTGGAGAAAGTGGACATCCTTGCTTTGTACCTTTAAGAATGGGTATTTTTGTGAAACATATGTTCCTACCTTAATATAAGCCAGCGTTCCTTTGTATAAATGCTCAATTAAATTTACAAATGCATCAGAGAAATTTGTGCACTTCAGTAAGGTAAACAGATAGTCCCAACTTACTGAATCAAATGCTGAACCTATATCAAGACTAATAAGTGTTAAATCTTTCTTTTTCCTATTTGCAAAATCAATTAATGTTAAAGTTCTTCTTATATTATCAAAAGTATTTCTATTTACAATGAAGCCCATCTGATCTATGTCTATAATGCCGGGATAATTGTCTTCAATCTATCAGCAAAAATACTCATAAACATTTTATAATCAACATTAAGTAATGAGATGGGTCGATATGAAGAACATCTAGTTGGATCTTTATTAGGTTTTAAAATTGGTGAAATAAATGTATATTGCCAAGACTCAGTTTGGGCCAGAATAAAAACCTTATGTATTAATGAATATGTAGTTTTAGAAAGGATTTTATATATCTCTGGTATAATACCATCATTACCCGGTGCTTTGTTTGATTTAAGCTTATTTATTTGTGTAATAACTTCTGTATATGAAATACTCTTGTCCAATAGTTTAATCTGTTGTTTATTAAGCTTTTTATTCATGTTTGTGGTTATAAACTCCTTTATTTTATCTTTAGGTTCCATGTTAATGTTGTTATGGTTAATCTTGTGAAAGTGATTTCTAAATTCATCCAGTATTTCTGGTATACTAGAAACATTCTTCTTTTTCCTTAGAGAAAAGATTTCTTTGATATGGTTTTGTTTATTCAATCTTTTTGTTTTATTTTTAAGTCTATGTAAGTATTTGGGGCTTATTGAATAAGACAAAAACTTGTATTTCTCTAAAGTTATTTTAACTTTATGAGTTAAAATTTCTTTGTATTTCTCATTTAGTTTGTTTATTTCTTCAATAACTTTCTTGTCCATAATATTTTCTTTATTATTATGTTTATAAGAGTCTAGTTTACTTTGAATATCTAACAATTCCTTATCCCAAGATTTCCTTTTGTTATTATACCATCTGATACTTTGTCCATATAGATATGATTTTAAGGCATCCCAAACATAGACAATGGAGACTTCAGGAGTATTATTTATGTCTAGAAAATGGTGTACTTCTGAAAGTATATATTCTTTATAGTCTTTTAGCTGAGTTAAGTATGCTGGTATCCTTTTGATCTGAACATTATGAGTATTTTTATCATGAATTCAAAAACAATTGAGTTATGATCAGATATAGGACATGAAATGATTTTGGAATTAATTAAATCTGTTACCATCTGGTTAGAAATAAAGACCCTATCTATTTTTGAATAAGTTTTGTATCTGTTAGAAAAAAGGTGTATGGTAATGATTTTGACTCTATCTGATTATTAATATCATTCAAATGATAAGAATTAGCAAAATCATTTAAATGTTTTGCATTAGATGTAATTCTTCTTTTCTTTATAGTGGTAGTATCACTTTCATGTAGTATACAATTAAAATCACCAGCTAAAATAATATCCCCTATAGAGAATGATATGATCTTATCAATATGATGTTTCACTGTATTAATACCAATTCCAGGTATCCAGTATACATTAATTAAAGTGTAAGTCTTCCCATTAATTTGTATTGTAACCATACAAAACATTCCTTTGTCATCCTGATAAGACTTAATGGTTTTAGGAATGGGCATACTTTTATTCCATAAAATAGCCACTCCTCTTTTTTTCTGAGTGTGCTCTGAACTAACCAATACTGCATACTTATTAGTGGCTAGTTTATCAATATCTTTTTTCAAGAGATGGGTTTCTTGCAGGAAGACTAGATTGGCCTTGTGTAGATTAATGTATCTTATTAGGCTTGCCCTTTTACACGGATTATTCAATCCATTAATGTTTAAAGAAATTCCTTTTAAAGATGTCATTTTTAAAACTCAAGAATCTTATGATCGAAATAACAAATAACAAGATAAATAATGTTACATCTCCTCTTTTAGGTGTACCTTTAAATATAGCTGTATTTATTAAATCTCTTATGGGATTTTGTATAGGATTCAATTTTGTTTGTAGTGACAATGAGTGTACAAAATATATTGTGGATGTCAAAACTATATACATATAACAATGAACAAGTGAAAATAATGTAAGGATTAAACCTTGCATCCCGCCTGGAGTTGAAAACTCCAACTTAGAGCAGTATTTACTACTCAAGTTAACCCCCTACCCTAAGCAGCAGTACCTCAGCTACCACCTTATCAATTTAATACTAGTTATATTTAACTGAGGTTAACAGTTTTCAATTCAATTATCTATCAAGACAAAACTACACATTTGGTAAAACAGCATCATATAAACTAAAATAAACTTTTTTTTTTTTTTTTTTAAAACTGTTCATACTATTATATAGATCTATGTAATATATAACACTTGAATTCTAATAGCATTCAAATAATCTTAATGTTAGAAATCAAGAGGAGAGAAAATTATGTTCTAACATTCATTTAAATCAAAAACTTTGGCTAATATGATTCAGACATTACATGCATTAAGATGCATCTATTTTCTGTCATGTGAATTCTATCAACAGCTTCCAAAAAAATCTTGAATTGTTTGTATATGAGCATTTACTTAAACTCATTATTGTCAATAGAGTAAAATATTGTATTCATAAAATTATTATAAATCATATTGCATAGTTATGCAGATTCTCAGAAACGCCTGCGTTATTACCAAAAAAAAAAAAAAAAAAACATCACACACATATACACATACACACACACACACATACACATATACAGATACACACACACACACACACACACACACACACACACACACATACATATACACATACACATATATACATAGATACACACACACACACACACACACACACACACACACACACACACACACACACACACACACACACACACACACACACACATATATATATATATCTGATCTCACTGAGTTGTGTGTTAGTAGAGCACTATCCTACTTGCTGTCCCTAGAATAAATCTGTCTGCTTTATACAAAATAATGCACAGCAAACACATATTAGTAACCAGATTTTACAATCATGCTAACCTACTGCTTTAAAATATATCACATGACATTTCTTCCAGAATAGAGTTATAAGATTATTTATGCTTGCCAATCAGATGAATTAAATGAGTTATAGTAAAGTATATGTTTGGGACACAAGTTTTAACACAGATTATTATGCTACTATTAAGTAGATTTTCAAAACATTTAAATAAATGTTTCATTTTCTATGCCTTCTAAAATAAGATATTTACTTGCTACAAGAAACTACATCATCCAAACTCATCATAACTGACATATTTTATGAATAGAGTATTTTTCCTGAATCTGTGGTGTGTCAGTGTGATAACCTTGTCAATGTTTATACTAACTGCTTTCAGTTTCTCTGTGAAAATTCTGTGAGTGAAGCTTCTGAGGAAACTCATGGACACTATGCATGAGACAGCCCACATCCCAGATTGTCTCCCTTAACATTTTGGCGGAAACTTATTAAAACTTGTGGCAAACATTCATTTTGTCAATAGAGTAAAATATTGTATTCATAGAAATTATTATAAATCATATTGGATAGTTATGCAGATTCTCAGAAAAAAGCCATCACACTCACACACACACACACATACATACACACACACACACACACACACACACACACACACACACACACACACACACACACACACATATATATATATATATATATATATATATCTGATCTCACTGAGTTGTGTGTTAGTAGAGCACTATCCTACTTGCTGTCCCTAGAATAAATCTGTCTGCTTTATACAAAATAATGCACAGCAAACACATATTGGTAACCAGATTTTACAATCATGCTAACCTACTGCTTTAAAATATATCACATGGCATTTCTTCCAGAATAGAGTTATAAGATTATTTATGTTTGTCAATCAGATGAATTAAATGAGTTACAGTAAAGTATATGTTTGGAACACAAATTTTTAACACAGATTATTATGCTGCTGTTAAGTAGATTTTCAAAAACATTTAAATAAATGTTTCATTTTTATGCCTTCTAAAATAAGACATTTACTTACTACAAGAAACTACATCATTTAAACTCATTATAACTGACATATTTTATGAACAGAGTATTTTTCCTGAATCTGTGGTGTGTCAGTGTGATAACCTTGTCAATGTTTATACTAACTGCTTTCAGTTTCTCTGTGAGAATTCTGTGATTTGAAGATTCTGAGGTAACTCAAGGACATTGTGCATAAGACAGCCCACATCCCAGATTGTCTCTCTTAACATTTTGGCGGAAACTTATTAAAAACTAGTGACAAACATTCATTTAGCAGTGTAAATGCATCTAAACATGACAGAACCTCCACAATGTATTCCACAGATCATCACAGCCTCTATGCAAGTGAAATTAAGCTCAAAATTACCAACAAGCAATAAAACTCAGCATTCTTCTCCCAACTCAATTTTCATACAAATCCTATTATTCACTGTGCCCACACAGTCTAAAGCATTTCTATATATTAATAAAGAAAAGAAAAGAGAGTAGAAAATAAAAGGAGTGAGGCAGAAATAAAAAATGTAAGAGAAAGCTGTAAGAAGTATATACAATGGAATGTTACTTACTGTTTATATTAATAGAGTTAAAAATAAAACATATTATTTACTCTTATTTAGTTCTGATTATTATTAGTTAAAGCATGACAGATTATTTACAAACAAGCATAAGCAGTATAATCAAGAAAGTATAATTAGAAATAGCATTTGAAGAACTTATAAACTTTTACAAGAAATAAATATGTTATTATTCTATTAATGATATTTTCATTACTGTTCTCTCCCTGCCCTCCCCACCCTTTACCCACTACATAATCTAAATAGAATGTCATTGTTTAAACAAAGAAAATAATAAAAGAAGAAGGAAAAAAAAAGGTAAAGATAAAAAAATTTATCAAATTACTAACCTTACTTTTTTCAGAAAGAAAAACAAATCGAGTCACAGCCTGCCATTAAATCCTCAGGCATTTTGACTGGTTATGAAACAAAACATTTCTTTGCACATAGAGAATAACTTTGATTAAATCTTTTCCAAAATATTTGTGGCTTTCTGGAAATGCAGGAACTATATTCAAAAAGATTAATAATGAACTAAAATGATGAGAGAGAAAAAAACATATAACAAATCATTTGTTTTTTAGTCTCTTCTTCTTCTCTGAAGTCTTCCAGGAAGCTTCAGTTGCCAATCTCTTTAATGAAGAACTAGCCCATTCCATTTCTTCTATTTTATCCAAAATCCCTTTTTCTTTGACAAACAGTAAAGCAGAGTCTAAATCATCGAAGACCTTAGGACCATCAGGAAGGAAGATTTTAAGCTTGGCAGGAAACAGAAGGTATGTTTTAAACTGTGCTTTTTAAGCTCCCTTATTAGTGGCAGAAAAACTTTTCTTTTAGCAATTACCATGGAAGAATAGTCATTGTCAAAACGCACAGTTGTCTCATTAAACTTAACAGGAGCTTTAGCCCAAGCAGATTTAAGAACCATCTCTTTATCAAAAGATGATAGAAATCTAACTATAACTGATCTAGGATAGTTTTTGTTTGAGTTAGTATTAGCTATAGATCTATGTGCTCTTTCGATACCAAAAGAGAATGCTTCTGGTAAATCTAAAGTTTTAGGGAGCCATGCTGTTAAAAAAGAAGTAATATTGTTACCTTCAATATTTTCTGGCAGTCCAAAAATCCTAATGTTATTGCGCCTAGATCTATTTTCCAGGTCATCCAGCTTTGTTTGTAAATGTGTATTTTGTTTCAGCAGAAACTCAATGTTGATTTCCTGTTCTTGTATTTTATTTTCCATGTCATTCACAGCTTCTTCTATGCCTGTCATCTGGATCTTCTGTTGTTGCAGGTCCATATGTAACAAGTCTATTTGTTTTGTAGTTTTTTATATGAAAGTGTCTATTTTAGTATCCATTTTATCCATCTTAGCAGTAAGTTGCTGGACTATAATTATCAGAGACTGAAGTTCTTTCTTGATGCTGGAGTCTTGAGAATTTGTCTTACTGGAACTCATTTCAGACTGATAAACTGACAGGAAAATTTCCAAAGTAATTTCTGACAGGAATATTATTAAGATTTCCTTTCTTTTTTAGATATAGTTCAAGAACTATATAAAACAAACGTATTTAGAAAGAAAATTACTTCAAGAATTAATTTTTTAAGTAATTGATTCCTGTCAATGTAATGAAATTGGTGGAGCTGAAGAAATCTGCTGCTATCCTGTGTTCATCCTTGGCCACGCCCCATCAACAAAAGGCAAGCCTTACATTTTCTGATGGTAATCCATGATGCTTTCAATCAGTAGTATTACTAAAGCTATTGCCTTTACTGCCATCTTTAATCCAACATTTAAAAGACATGTTCAAATCTACACAAGGGTCAAACACAGTTACCATTGTTAAAAGACTGACAAACATGGAACCTCCTTGCTCTTCACCAGCATGGGATGCTAACTTTGGCCTGTCAATAATAGCTCCTAGGCTTGTGGCAGCATGGTATTCATCCCATTTGGGGTGCTTGCCGGCTGCCATAAGCTTCCTAAATGTTTGATTATACCATGACTATGCTAGACCCCTTCTAAAACAGTATGTTCCCCTTATGATTAAACAAAAATAACTCAATAATAGCAGTGCTTGGGAGGGTTCTTTTTAAATGGCAACCACCATAAAGTGAATAAATCCTATTACCCAATTATAGGGTTGGGAGGGTGGCCTAATGGCTAAGGTATTTGCCTTACAAACACAAGGTGCAGGGTTTGAATCTCACAAGGGATAATTGGCTAGGCTTAAAATGCAGGCCAGCAAGTTAGCCTAGTACTAACCTATGAACCTATGAACCTATGAACCTAATCCCAAGACTTAGATCTAATGTTGCTAGACTGACATCTGCCTAAAGCCACCAAAGCAGCTAGAAAATCTTTTGCTCACAGGCATAAACATATCATAGGTTCATAGGTTCATAGGTAGGTACTAGGCTATCTACCCAAAGGCATTTATAAGCTTAGCCAGAATGTGTTGGCTTTCACCGCCCCCTTAGATTAGTTCCCTGTGCCTCTGTCCAGCAGAGCCACTGAAGTGATCCCCGGGGTAAACTTTCTGTTTCCCATCCACTCATCAAGGTTTCTCTTAAAGAGTATTAGTGTGGAGCTCTGCCTAATGTAGATTGGAATCTTGTTCCAAAGCATGGTAAGTCTCTGGGACAGGAATCTATCCCTCCAGCACATCTTATTTATTGTTGTGGTGAGGTTTAGATCCCTAGAGCGTGTGGATCGAGGGGATATGGTTTTCTTTAGGTGGAGCAGGTCCATCAATTCTGGGTTGGACATGGCCTTGTATGTCAGGCAGAGATCATCTCTGAGTAGGCGATATGCAACCGAGTACAGCTGGAGTTTCTTCAGTCGAGCTACATAGGGCATCTGTTTGAGGCCAGTGATCCTCTTGGTGAGGTACTTCTGTGTTCTTTCCAGCTGTTGCAGGTATCTTGTAAGGTACATCCCAAATGGAGCATTGTACTCTATGATGGGTCTGATGAGTGATGAGTAGAGGGGCACAATGACCTCTTTTGATCTGGATGCAAACCCTTTTGTGATTAGGTGGGCCACATAGAAGGATTTTCTAACCACTTTGGCAATGTGATTATCAAGGAGAGATTACTATCTACTTGGGTCCCCAGATCCCTTATTACATCTTCCGTATTTAGGGGACTACCATCTATGTAGTAGTTTGTGGGTACTTTGTTTTTTCCAAAGGGGATGACTATGTACTTTTTGGCATTTAGCTTGAGGCCATGATTTTTGACACCAGGTATCTGTCTCATTGACACCATTTTGAAGGATGTCTTTTCAGCCGGTGAGTCAATTATAGCCCCTAGTTTGCAGTCATCTGCAAAGTTGGTCAGCCATAGTCCTCCTGTGCTTGTCTGTACCTCTGAGAAGTATATGCTGAACAGGAGGGGTCCTAGGACTGATCCCTGGGGAATGCCACTTGTAACTGGTTTAGAGTCGGACTTAGCTCCCACAACTTTCACCAAGTGGGTTCTGTCCATGAGCCAGTTGGCAACCCATCTTGTGACGTAGGGGTTTATGGTTAAGGCTGGTGAGCTTGTCTATAATACCGGAATGGGGAATGGTGTTGAAGGCCTTTGCGAGGTCTAGGTAGGCTGTGTGTACCACCTTTCCCTCATCTATAGCCTTGGTAACTGTCTCAAAGACGTCCACCAGGTGTAGGAGGCATGATCTGCCCTTAACAAAGCTGAACTGGGTAGGGTCCAGTGTTTGGAGGTTCCCAATGTCTTGTTAATGAGTTCCATGATGATGCACTCCATAACCTTGCAGACCAAGTTAGTCAGGCTTATAGGGCAATAGTTCCTGGGGTCTGTTGTGGCTCCACCTTTGTGAAGCGGAATAGCCATTGCTGTGCACCACTCTATGGGTACGTATCCTATGGAGAGGCTGAGTTTGAACAGTGTGTTTAGGTGAGGGGTTAGTTCATCTTTGAGCTCATGTAGGATGCAGGCTGGGACACCGTCCAGTCCCATTGATGCTATGTTTTTGGCTTTGGAGAGGGCTGTTTTAACCTGTGTGTCTGTGAATTCAGGGGCTCTACATTATTCTGGTATGGTTATGGGCTCTTTTGGGGATGAGAGGGGGGGTAAACTTTGCACTGAACCTGTCTGCCAGGATGTTGGTGATATTGGTTGGTTCAGTGTATTTTGTGCCATTCTGCACTAACTCCATGCAGATCTGAGCATTGCCACTTAGATTCTTGACATAGCTAAAAAATGCCTTGTGGTTATCTTTGGAGTCCTTGGCAATTTTTCTTTCTAAGCTCGCCTTGGATGATTTTATGATGGATCATAGTTTTTTGCTGATACTGATCAGGGTTGTCTTCCCTTCTTGGGATTTTACTCTTTTTTGTACTAATTTCCTCCTTCTATTGTATAGCTTGTTTATGGCAGGGGTCCACCAGGCTGGTTTCCTTTTCTTGGAGAAGTGAGACTTGGTTTTGCTTGGGATAGCATGATCCATGCATTCTTGTAGGTGCCCGTAGAATGCATTAGTAAAGGATTTTGCAGCTTGGACAGCATTATCCTTTAGCATAGGGGCTTTGAAATTTTCCACCTTGGTCTTATGTAACATGAAGTTTGCTTTTGAAAAGTTTTTCACAGTGGTTTCCTTCTCTGGGGGTGGGGGTGGAATGTGGATATCCAAAGTGATTTGTTTATGGTCAGATCTAACCAGCGAGGGATTGACCTCCGGTGTGGAACACTGGTCACCCATGTTGGTGATGACCAGGTCCAATATGTTGTCACCTCTGGTGGGAGTGTTGACCAGTTGATCCAGGGCATTTGAGTTTATAAATTCTAGGGAATGTTGGGCAAGGGAGATAGAACTTGAGTAAATCTCCCAGTTAATATTTAGGTAACTAAACGCACCCAATATTAGGGTGTTTGGTAGGACCTTTATGTTTTCCACTGTTTCCAGAAACCCAGAATATGGGTCCTGGGACATGGTTGGTGAACTGTAGCAAGCTACAATTTGAATTAGAGTTTTGCCCATTGTTAGTTGTACGTGGATGATCTCTGAAACATCATGCTGTGCCACTAACCTGGAGGTGTGGGTATCCTTGATGAATATGGATACACCCCCGCCTTTTGTGTTTTGGTCCGGGTTCTGTGACCAGAATGTATGGTACAAGTTGTAGCCTGGTAGTGCTGGGGTGCTCTCTGGAGCCTTCAACCAGGTTTCTGTTACTGCACATGTATCGATTTTCTCTATACTGAGGAGTGCCTCGAGTGCATGCATTTTGAGGTTTAGACTTCTGGCGTCAACAATGTTAATGTGCCAAATTTATCTTTAGCTGAATCGGAAATTCATAAAGTGATTTGGAACATTGCTGGACAGCAATATGATTAGGTTCCAATAAACCTTGTTTATGTCTCACTCCATCTACATGGCTGGGGTTACCTAATTTGGGAAGCTCAGCAGCTATTGTTAAGTAACGAAAATGAGACTGAAATGATCAGAAGACACAATTTTGCCACTTGCCTTTGGACAGCCATCTAATGAAGGGGCAATCCCTTGTGCACAATTAATTCAAATAAGCTATATAGAACGTAATGATTTAGAGCATCAAAAAGTCTATAAATATTCATCTGTTAGCTTAGGTCTGCCCCCCAAAAACTCTGTGGATTCAATTTAACCTCATTATCTTGGAGAGCTGTAGAGGAAGTAGACACTTCATATGAAGCAGTAGTAGCTTTCCCTGACCTTGTTCTTGTTCGTTTTGGAGCAGGCTCCTTTTCCATGGCCAAACAATTGCCAGTTGCCTCTCTGTACTAACTTGCAGAGACTCTACCAACTGCTCATTATTGGTAATTATTAAAAAAAATTTAAAGGCCTCTACAGAGATGTGAGGCTATCTTTCTCTTAACTCCTGTACTGAAGCCATAAACGAAGTAAGAAAGAAAAAGTTAAGCAACCATGACAGAAATATTTTTTTTACATACATATATACTTGGAACTGAATCTAGAACCAGAAACACAAAAATACCAAAACATTTAGCTTGAAAGAAGGGAGTCCCAAGATAATATCTAATGTATAGTTTTGAGAAATGTAAACCCCTAAGTAACTACTGAAATAGACTAATTAAACTTACGTATAAGTTATAAATCTAAATATAACCTGAAGACTGACACATCTGATAAAGCCAGTAACTATGGTAAATTAGATAATTAGAATGGAAACCATAGTGGTAAGAAATTCTTATTAATTAATGATGAATAAAGAAAATAAGCAATAATCACAGGAATACCTTAAGCATTTATTACTACTAAAGAAAAGTGGCTCACGTCAGATATTTAAACCCTTTACCTGCTTGGAATCAAATCCGGGAGCAGATAAGCCAGTAGTTAATACCCTACCATTATCCAAATCAAGCATAGAACATCTGTTTGGACTTTTAACATGAAATGGTGTATATTTGTGAATATTGTCATTATGTATTAATATAATGCAACATTCTTTATACAGGAATAATTTCATAAGATGAAACCCAAAAGCAGTTAGGATAAAAGCAATTACTTGATCACATTTATATTATTATTCCCTTTATTTTATATTACATATTATTATCTTTTTTTGAAGAATAGTTAAATGGGGCACACCCTGCACCCAGAATGATATTAAACATTAAAAATCTCTGAAAGTATACCCATAAACGGTACAGAAATTTAGCAGAATGCCCAGATTTACCTCATACTTTGTTTTGTTCCTAATAACATTTATAATTATCTGGCAAATGCTCAAGGAATGAAGTAACTAATTTGAATTATCAGACTTCATATCCTTCAGAAAATGCTTACTAATAGAAAACCTGCCATTATACCAACTTTTAAGTTTTTAAGAGAAAAAAATGTAAAATTATGTCCCTGATATGACCTATTGTCCCCATTTTGTTTGGCTTTGTCCAAAATACTACTGGTAAAAGGTTCATAGGTTCATAGCTATGACCCTGGAGCCTTTACAAGCCTAGCCCATAGGATTACCCTGGCATCGTGCTTTCCGACCTTAGTTCCCAGTGCCTCTGTCGAGTAG
Organism: Protopterus annectens; assembly: GCF_019279795.1. NCBI lineage: Eukaryota > Metazoa > Chordata > Ceratodontiformes > Protopteridae > Protopterus > Protopterus annectens. The sequence continues at coordinate 904,618,653 of NC_056730.1, forward strand.
AGCCACTGGAGTTATCCCCGGGGTGAATTTTCTATTTTCCATCCACTCGTCAAGATTTCTCTTGAAGAGGGCCAGTGAGTTGCTCTGTTTGACATATATGGGAAGTCTATTCCATAGCATGGGCAGTCTCTGGATTTTGAACCTGTCCCTCCAGCATGTTCTGTTGATTGTGGTAATGAGGTTGAAGTCACTGGAACGTGTAGTGCAGAGGGATTGGGATTTCTTTAGATGTAACATTTCTAACAGAGCTGGGTCAGACATGCCTTTGTAAGTCAAGCAGAGATAACTTTTAAGTAGGCAATATGTGACAGAGAATAGTTGGAGTTTTTGAGTCTGTCCCTATAGGACAAGTGTTTAAGGCCTAGGATCCTCTTTGTGAGGTACTTTTGCTGCCTCACCAGTTGTTGCAGGTGTCTAGTGAGGTACATGCCAAATGGGGCACTGTACTCGATGACTGGCCTAATGAGGGAAGAGTAGAGGGAGACAATGACCTCTTTCTTCCTGGATGCAAAACCCTTAGTAATGAGATGTGCCACATAGAAGGACTTTCTTACCACAGTGGCAATGTCATGCTCAAAAGAGAGGTAGCTATCAACCTGTGTTCCCAGATCTCATATAAAGCCTTCTATGTTCAGTGGACTACCATTGATGTGGTAATTCATGGGAACCAGGTTTTTCCCAAAGGGGATGACACATTTTTTGGTATTGAGCTTAAGGCCATGGTTCTGACACCAGTCATTGGTTTCAGTGAGGCCTTTCTATAGGATGTCAACATCACTTGGGGAGTTAATAATAGCCCCAACTTGCAATCCTCTGCAAACTTTGTCAGCCAGATTCCCTTCATGTTGGCCTGGACTTCAGAGAAGTAGATACCAAACAGGAGAGGACTCAGGACCAAACCCTGTGGGACTCTACTTGTGACTGGTCAGCAGTCTGACTTGGAGTCAGCTACTTTCACACTGTGGGTTCTATCTGTGAGCCAGTTTGCAACCCACCTAGTGATATAGGGGTTGATGCCTAGCTTAGTGAGTTTTTTTATGATTCCTGAGTCAGGAATGATATCAAAGGCCTTGGCCAGATCAAGGTAGGCTGTATGAACCACCTTGCCTTCATTCACAGCTCTGGTGATTGACTCAAAGAAGTCAACCAGGTTGAGCAGGCATGATTTACCCTTCATCAAACAATACTGTGTGGGATCCAGAGTTTGGAGATTCCCTATATCCTTGTTTATTAGATCCATGATGATTTGTTCCATAGCTTTGCATATCAGACTCGTCAGGCTAATGGGGTGATAGTTTCCACAGTCTGTAGTCACTCCTCCTTTGTGGAGAGGGATGACTGTAGCAGTGCACCATTCAGTAGGGACAAAGCTTGAGGTGAGGCTGTGAATGAACAAGGCACACAGGTGAGGTGCCAGCTCACTCTGTAGTTCATGTAGAACACAGCCAGGGATATTGTCAGGTCCCATATAAGCTGTATTCTTGGCATGATAGCTCCCTATTATCACTGGAAAAAATCCAATACTAAAGTGCAGGAAGAAAATAAGACAAAATAGAGAAACAAATCATGCCAATGTGGACAATATGTGCAACAGAACTACTGCCTTCATACAACAGCCAAGAGGAAATGAGAGTGACAGGTGACAGGCTGATACAATAGCAGTGTACAGCTTTACTAATGGCATTACTGCAATGAACAACAAATCTCTGTACCTGAAAATCACTTTTACAATGTGGGTTTAAAGCTTTATCACTCAGAAAGTACTTGAGTGATTGCAATTGATTAAAATGGATTAATGCCATCTATACTAAAGGGATAGATCTCAAATTGTTCTTTTTGTATAGGGCAACGCCCACAAATGCACTCCTTCATAGTGGTATGGAGGTAAGTATACCATACTTCACAAATGTATAGGGATTTCTATATCTAGCAGCCTATACCCACACACACACACACACACACACACACACACACACACACACACACACACACACACACACACACACACACACACATCTCTCTCTCTCTCTCTATATATATATATATATATATATATATATCAAACCAAATAGACAAAAACAAAAATGTACTCCAACACTTGATAAATGCTTGATAGATTCCATTAATAACAGTTACCAAACCATGGTTTTGCTCACAAGAGCTTTTTCCAATTGAGTATTTGCAGTAATGAAATTGACTGCATATGTAGGTTATACTAGGACATGAAAAAGTCACATGACAAAGCCAAAACATTCATAAAGAAACAAAACAAAGAAAAGGGTGGCTACAAGGATATCATTTAAAACAAAAGATCTACATGATACTTCATCATAAAGAATATTTGTGATGAATAAACCCTGCTTTCTGAAATCTACTAGGTTTAAAATCCATTTATTTTCTCTTTTATTTCGAATAATATATTTCTGAGTACTAAGCTATCTGCTCGCAATGCTTACATCTCTACCAGTAAAAGAATAACATGATTTACTGAATACCTCCATCAAACACAGTTTATATCATTCTATTCCACCTGTTGTATATCTTTTTTCATTTCTAATACCTTTTTTAATTATATATTTCCTTCATATTATGTCTCCAAGTTTATTTACTTTGTCTCTGAATGTTTTTATTCAAGACATATTATAAATATATTGCTACTAAATACACCGTAAGGCTTAGTAATCTCAGTCTGCATTTTATTGATTCGTTAAATAAAATGTCCCTTTTAACTCAGTTTAAACATGAAACTCAATTGAAAGTAAGTACAATTTGCAGACATTCCTTCTTCTAAATACTTAGAAAACAGTGCTTATGCTACCTATTTATCCAAGTAATCTTATTATTGATCTATTAATAAGATATGCTTTCTTATTCAGGGAGAGTTTAAACTGTTTCATAATTTAAAAAAAAATATCTTCTCAAATACATCATCATACTGCTTTTATACCCTTTCATTCTTTCAAAAAATATTTTATCATATTTCTCAACTGTCCATAATTTGCAGAATGTCCAGATTTTCACTTCATATTTTTGGTCTGTTCCTCATACCAAATTATTTAGGATGGATGTTATTAAATAATGACAGGCATTTAGGTTTAAGACTTCATGTACTTCAGAAAATTCATGCTAATAAAACACTTTTAGTCTAGCTACTTTATTAAGTTTATAAGAGCAATATTTAAAATTTGTCCCTATTTTTAGGGCTTTGTCCCCACATTATTTTGGCTTTGACCAGATTTATTGTGCTAAAAGGCTGAAGAGTATATATATATATATATATATATATATATATATATATATATACTTTGGTTAACAAGCCACCAAAGTACCACAGGAACTAAAAAGAGCCACTAAACTAGTAAAAACATGGAGACTGTAATTACTGCTTTTGTCCCAATAATTTATTAACTTGGAATTTCATCAGAATACCTCAATGAACATAAAACCAGCTTATCAAATCCCAGTATCCCACCAAAAGGTTTAAAACTAACCAATAGAACAACAGTAAATGTCACATGATTAAAAACAAATCAATTACATGAATAAACCTAATTCATACATTTAAAAAATATAACAAGTGTTCAAAATTGCCTGTAAGAAAAACTTTAGATAACACAATACAAATAAATGTTGATGCACATCCAAAATACTGAAGTGTTCATAATTAAATCTTTCTATACTAATCCAAGTTTCAATAAACATTTAATGTTGATGATTTCATTGAGGCCAGGGAACTTATTGGCATGTAACACAATTTGACATTTAAGTTCTCTGGCATCTAATAAGTTATTACATCCATTGGTGTACCTGTTTAATCTAATTTGTTTTGGAACAAAGAATTATAACTTCCTAAAATTATCACAATTGTCTAGCCAATGCATTTAGTGTATCTTTTACTTTCATAGCTTTAATGTGTTCTTTAACTCTAATGCATAATTCACTGGTACTTTTACCAATATAATATTTGGAACAAATGCAACAAAGGGCTAGGTATACTATGTTTGAATCAAAACATGTGTACCTGCTTCTAGAAGTAATAGTGAGATTTAAATGTTCAAAATGAACTGTGTTTAAATTATTAATAAATTTGCATTGCAACTGAATACGCCAACTGAATTCCCAAAATATGTAATGTCCCTAATTGGATCATTTTCTAATTAAATGATTTTTTATATACAAACAAAGGATATTGCCTATAATACTGGTAAGTTTGAAATTACCCAGTATAATTTTCCAGTTGGAATTTATAACATTTCTTACTACATGACTATTGGTGGTCATGACCAATGGGAAATCTAAACTTTGATCAATGATTTTTGTGTTCATTTTCTTTAAGAACAATTTGATGAGTTAATATAAGAAGAAACTTGTATAACTGATCTATTAATATTTCTTCAGCTATCTTGTCAAGTTCTAATAAGATATATTTCCTGTTCAAAAAAGAGTTGTTTAATGAAATGTACTTCTTGGACAAACAAGCTATCATCACTGACTAAATGGCTAGCACATATAAGCTTTACCCTAAAATTACTGATTTTCATAACTTTTGGATTGTGGCTGTGAAAATGCAAATAGTTGTTTTTAAATGTTGCTTTCCTAAAAATAGAACTAGTGAATTTGTGTTCTGTTAAATTTAGTATAGCAGCCACATCCAAAAATTCAGCGCAATACCTTTCCCACTCAATGTAAATTGTAGCCAGCCTATAGTATCATTCACTTGGGTCAAAAATTCACTAAGTAATTTTCAGTTCCTGTCCAAATGAAAAATAAGTCATCTATATATATTTTATACAGACTTAAGTATTGAAAGAGTGGTAAACTAGTTAGTATAGTGGCATCCCACCAGCAGAAAACAAGGTTAGCAAAAGTGGGAACCACTTTGGCACCCATAGCAACACCTGTTCTCTGCTGCTAAATATTATGATTGAATTCAGAAATGTTGTTGTTAAGAACAACTTCTAGAAGCTGACTGGTAACTTTGATAGATATCATGTCATGTTGGCAAAACTGGTGAAGATATGATTTGATAAACGTAATGCCTTCTTACTGTTTAATATTGGTGTATAAAGAAGTTATATCAATAATCACCATCATGGTTTCCTGCCAACAAAAAAAATATTGCATTAAACAGTCTAAAAAAGCCCAGGAATCCTTTAAATAGAATTGAGCTTATCGTACCCATGGATTAAGTAACCCATCAAGGTAAGCCAAGTAGAAATAGTAGTTGTTTTATGTTTGGGGCAAGAAACTATTGGTCTAAATGGAGGCTGCATTAAATCTTTGGGGATTTTAGGAATACTGAAAATCTTCCCATATTCTGGTTCATCCACAGGCAAGGAATCAAATATCTTAATGAATAAATGTCTAAAAAGCCACAATTCAATATGCCAAATAAAATGTATTTATTTATTTTTATTTTACATTTGTTAACCGGGGGTGTCTGACTGAGCCAAAAAGGCCCTTTTTCAGCAGAGGCCCAGGGAGAATACCTCCACATAGAAAAATTACAGATTCATTTAGTTATTTAGGCACGATCAATATACACACAATTTACAAAAGACATGTTATTACAGTGGTATGCAGCACATCAACAGTTACAGTGGAGAGAAAAAAAAATAAATATTAATTTAAAAATAAAGGTCATTAATAGATTTGTGGTATACAACTGAAATTTGGAACATAGGTAGAATACATACATAGTACACAGGTACAGTACATACATTGTAGATTAGCCAGTGTTTGTGAGTAAGGTTGAAAACTATTATCAAGTACTCTGGGTTTAGTATGTGTACCTTATCCGCTTTCACTAGCCTGGGGAGCAATCATGGCACTGCCAACTTTGCTTGAGATGTTGCCTGATGAGGTCTTTAAAGGAGGCTTTGGATGATGTGTTTTGAATGCTAGTGGGGAAAGAATTCCATTTTTTAGCCACTGAACTACTATATAGTGCATCTTCAAAGCTATTGTAGCTGTTGGTTACTTCTAGTAGTAGTTTGCTTGATGATCTAAGAGGCCTTTTGGCTGAGTGATGTTGTACTAGGTTTTTGAGGGCAGGACACTTATTGGGGAGGTAATAGATCGAATGACAGAGGCAGAGCTGATTGTAGGTTAGGAGGTTGGGAAGTTCAAGCCAGTGGAGCTGTCTCAAAGCACTACAGTGATGAGTTCTATATGAGCAATTTGCAGAAAAGCGGGCAATTCTGTTATAGCAGGCTTCCATTTTGCTTAGTTCAGTTTTGTTGAGATTAGTCAGAATGGGAGATGCATAGAGTAGAGTAGATAGAAGTTGGGAGCAAGCAATGGCTGATCTTGTGTTGTTGGTAAGAAATGGTTTGATATGGTAGAGTGATCCCAGTTTGGCATGTACTTTTTTAATAGTTAAGTTGAGATGACTATCAAATTTTAGGTGGGAGTCTACGGTTATTCCCAATAGCTTAGCCTGTGCCACTGGAGCGATTGGAGTAGCATTTGCGGAGAAGATAGTGAATTGACTCTTATCAATGTTTTTATTAGAACTGGTTATAATCATAAGCTGAGTTTTCTTTGGATTGAGGATAAGTTGGGCTTTGTTAAGGTAGTTTTCAATGTCAGAGAATGCTAGTTGAGTTGTTTGCAGGAGGGTGGGAATGTTTTGTGCAGCACAGATTAAGGTAGTGTCATCTGCATACTGACTGATTGATGCATGCTGTGTGGCGGTATGGAGGTCATTTATGAAGATTGCGAATAGTAGTGGTCCTAAGATAGAACCCTGTGGGACTCCTATAGTTCTGGGCAGCTGAGAAGAGAGAGAATTTTCCCATTTCACAGCTTGGTACCTGTCAGTTAAGTAGCTTTGGAACCAGGTAAGAGTGGAATTTGATAGGTGATATTGGTTTAGTTTGTTTAGTAGGATTTGGTGCAAGAATGTGTCAAATGCTTTGGACATATCCAAAAAAAGAGTTGACACCTGCAGGTCTTCATTTTTGAGACGGTTTACTGTGTCTGTGAAGCAGAGGAGGGCTGTAGTGGTACTGTGGGCAGGTCTGAAACCATGCTGAGTAGGTGACAGGATGTTGATGTCTAGGAGATATTTTAGCATCTAGGTATGGATGCATTTTTCTAGGATTTTGGCTAGGGGAGAGTAAAGCAATGGGTCTGTAGTTATTAAGTTCAGTGGAGGTCCCACCTTTATGTATGGGTGTAACATATGATATTTTCAAGAGTTTGGGCACATAGTTTTCAACAATTGATCTGTTTATAAGAGTGGAGATTGGGATAGCTGTGAGTTTCAAGAAATAGCTGGGGAGTAGGCTGGCTGCTGTTGATGAGGTTTTTAGTTTGGAGAGCATGCTTTTGATTGAAGTGGTGGAAACTGTTTTGTGGGTAAAGCTTGTATTAGTGTTATTTGTGTTTGGGGGGATAGTGAGGAAGGAACTGTCCTGTGATACTAAGGATAGAATTGAGTTCACAAAGTGGGAGATGAATTGTGTTTCAATAGGAACTTTAGTGTCAGGGGTGGTTGGTTTGGGGGTAGCCTTTTGGGTGAGTTTTAGTAGCAGGTTTACATTTTTCCAAAATTTTGGGGGTTGTGTTGGTACTTAGTTTGTAATGTCGTGTAGTAGGATTTTTTGTCCAGCCTAATGCATTTTTTTGCACCGTTGTGCAGTTCTTGGTACTTATTTAGGCTTTGTATTTTTTTGTTTTTTTATAGTAAAGCCAGGCAGTGTCTCTGGACTTGAGGATTTGTTTGGTTTCTTTACTGAGCCAGGGGTTTGTAGAGGTTCTAACCTTGATGTTGTGCAATGGAGCAACAGTGTGTAGGTGTTGTAGAAATGTTTTGTTGAAATATGCTACAGCCTGGTCAAGTGGGAGGGTTTTTAGGGGGGGGGGGGTTCAGTCACAGTTACAGAGTAAAGTTTTGAGGACCTCAGGAGAGAATTTCTTTATCACATCTAGATCAAAAGAGGTCATTGTGCCCCTCTACTCATCACTTATCAGGCCCATAATTAAATACAATGCCTCATTTGGGATGTACCTTACCCGACACCTGCAGCAACTGGAAAGACCCCAAAAGTACCTCACCAAGAGGATCAAGGGGCTCAAACAGATGCCCTATGCAGTTCGGCTAAAGAAACTCCAGCTCTACTCAGTTGCGTACCGCCTACTCAGAGGTGATCTGTGTCTGACGTATAAAGCCATGTCCAACTCAGAATTAATGGACATGCTTCACCTCAGGAAATCCAAATCCCTTAGAGCTACACGCTCCAGGGACTTGAACCTCAGCACAGAAATAAATAGGACATGCTGGAGGGACAGATTCATATCCCAGAGGTTCCCCTCACTCTGGAACAAAATCCCAATCCATGTTAGGCAGAGCCTCTAACTGACCCTCTTCAAGAGAAATCTTGACGAGTGGATGGAAGATTGTAAGTTTACCACGGGATCTCTTCTGTGTCCCTGCTTAACAGAGGTACAGTAAACTAACCTTAAAAAGGCTACCTTCTGTGACCTACTATACAGAGGCACAGTCAACTAATCTAAAAGGGTGGAGAAAGCCAAACAAACTGTTGCTAGGCTTATAAATGCCCTAGGGCAGATAGCCTAGTATCAACCTATGAACCTATATATTTAATGGTTTTGCATATGCTTGTTCTACTTCGTATAAAGTATATAATGTTGTGGTCACTTAAGGTGTCTGGGAGACTGTCTGCGTGGGGGTACAATGTGGGGTTGTTAGTTAGGACCCAGTCAAGCATGGATTCCCTTTTAGATTTTTTATCGCATCTAGTTGGAATTTGGACTAGCTGCTGGTAGCCATGGAGATTTATTAGATTACTTGGTGGTTCTGATATACAGGTGAACCAATCTAGGTTGAAATCCCCTAGAATAAGCGTTTCTTGTGAGTATGTGGAAGAACATAGAGGCAACTCTTTTGTAAATAGCTATAACAAAATCTATGCTAACTTTATGATAACTACAACCTTCTAACATCTTGATTATATAATTTGTGTACCTTATTTGGTCCATGACTACTATCCTACACCCTTTATCAGCCTTCATAAACTGAACAATTTTTGCCTTAATTTGTTGTTTTAAATGCTTGATTTTTACCATATATTAAGTTATAACTTTTAACATTAGACTTTCTTCTAAGTAATTTTTTGAAATATTTTATCACACTTCTCAAATGTCCAGAATTTGCAGAATGCCAAGTTACGAAATATTCTTCAAAAAAATTCATGCTAATAAAACAATTGTATTCTAGCTACTTTATTAAGTTTATAAGAACAATATTTAAAATGTGTCCCTATTTTTTGGGCCTTTGACCTCCCCCCCCCCAGTTATTTTTGTTTTTGACCAAATTTCTTGTGCTAAAAGGTTGATAGGTATGTATTTATATATATATATATATATATATATATATATATATATATATATATATATATATATTTAACCTTATGCTGTAGATGAGCATTACATCATTGCAACTGAGAAAACAAAACTGAAATTCATCTTTTGCTGAAAAAATGAAATTAAACTAGTAATGAAATTTGATACTATACAAAAGAAGTAGAACATGAAGCAGATTTTCCAGAATGAGCATAAAAAAGCATATGACCAAATGTTGCAAGTTTACTTGTACATGTAGCACAGTGATTACACTCCTAAACTGGTAAATTACATTTTGTTTCAGAGCAACTCCTTATGAGAACCACCATTCACAGTTGCTAAGCACCCTCTATGTGATCTTAAAATCGATTCTGACACTAAAAGCAGACAGCACCAACCAGTAAACAGCAGCAGCTGGACATGAAATGGCTTTTCAACTCCTGTTTCTGTCAGCTGCATGCTACATTACAGACAGTATGTTGATCCATACTCATTTCCAATATGTAAGGACAACAACCATTTCCACACTACTTTACCAGCAGGAGACTTTTTTTTTATTTTAGTTTTGAGTGAGCAGATAAATCTTCTTGTACTACAAAAAATTATGATTGCATCTTCAGTCGTGGCAGATTACTATGTGTTCTTGACATGCATGCCAAGATTCATGTCTCAAGCTTCATTCTCAAGGTGAATTTCTTTGCATCCATATCTCAAACACATAATAATCTACTTATGATTGGAGACCCCAATCACAGTCCTATATATTATGCACTGAGCATTTTTGTTATTGGTAATAACAGATCTATAGAATGTCCATATCATTTTAATTGTGTTTCTGGGGAAGTAGTTTACCTTGCTTTCTTCCTGCCTGCAATGCTCAGTATGTAAGCAAAACTGAAAGGCAGCTTTGCTGCAGGATTTATGATTATTGTTATGACATCAAGAATGGTGATATTAACAATGCATTGTATTAACACTCCACAATGTGTAAACCTTTTTAAGAAGTCTTTATTTTTCATCATTGAGAAGATGGAAAGTTATGAAAGTATAGGACTATGGGCAACCCAACTTGAATATAAAGATCCCATGTGGCATTTATGGCTCTTTATGCTACAAATAATCCCTATTTAAATGATCATATTTCCATCTCTGATGTTTTGAAAATGAACAACCAAGTAACTACAGAAACGATGCACCAGCCTTGAGAATTAAGCATTTTTGTTCCACATTGCATAAAGGAGCTTCATCAGAACTGACCATTCATTCTTTATGCCCATTAAAATAGTATAAAGAACCATCACATGATGAAAAACCTACCAATCATATGTAAGGGAAATAAATAATTAAAACCAATTATAAATTCAGGTGGCTTGAACATTCAAAGTGTTAGATGCATACAAATAAATGTAAAGTAATAAGAACTAAATATTCATGTGGAATAAAATAAACTGTAGTTGGCTGTAATACATAAAATGACCTGGTGTTAAGACATAATAATTCTGGTATCCCTTACCCATTGTAATATTTCAATTTTAAAATCAAACTAATGGAACAACATTCATTTAAACCTGGGGGCCCAGAGGCATTTAAACTTAGTTGCCATTTTAACTCACGTCTCTAAAGGTTTTCCTTCATGAAATCCTGTACAACTTGTTCTATAACAACAAATTCAAATTTGTGAACATCATTAACTTTAATATGTCTACTGAGGGTATTAGTTAATTTGCCTTTTGTCATTTCAAATAGGAGTTCATATATCATATCTTTCAAATTCCTCAGCATTTTGCCCATGTAAAATGCTGGGCAATGAACACACTTGGCCACATAAACCACCTGTTTAGAATCATGGTTGAAATGTCCTCTGATATAATATTTTTTATTATGTGCAACTACATAATTTGTTCTCTAGATATTGAGGCACTGTGCACACCTTCCACACTTAAACATACCCACCTTATTGTTACTAATACTATTACAATCTTTATAAACTTTAATTAATTAATTCTCTTTTTGTTTCCAATAATTCATTAAAACATTTGTCTTTTTTGTACACTATAAGTGGTCTCTCCCTTACCTTGCCCACCATAGCTCTGTCGGTCATAAACAAATTCCAATTTCTAAATAGGCTGGTTATTAATGTTTCACTATCCAAGCTATAGGTTCTTATAAAAAACTTCTTATTGTTAGTTCCAGAAGAAGTTATATCATTGTTATTTCTAGGGAAATGTATTTCAGTGTTATTTGACTGTACATTGTTATTATCACCTCTACTACCTAATAGTGGAATATATGTACCATTTAACCTTTTTTTCCATACTTCATTTTTGATTTTTATCAACAAATTTTTGGATACCCTCTATGGGAAAACATATCTAGTAGGATGTTGCATTAATTAAAAAAAAACCTACAAGCTGGCTACCATCCTAACCAGCCTAAATAATTTGCCCTTAACCACGGCCTTCTTCTGCTGTAGAGGATGCCACCTAAAAAAATGTAAACAGCAATTTGAAAATGTGGGTTTCCTGTAAATATTGGAGATATATCTCACCCCACTTTTGACTTTTGTTAGTTTCACATCTAGGTAAACAATCTTATCAACACTGTATGTATGTGTGAATTTCAAAAATTCCACAGTGTTATTGATGTAACATATAAACTCATCTAACTTCTCACCCATATCATTCCATAAAATAAAAATGTCATCTAATAAATGGATGTAGAACTCCCAGGATTTTTAAATTCACTATTAAACACAAATTGTTCCTACTATTTATCCATACCTAGATTGGCAAAATATCTGGTGCATGCTGCTTCCATGGCCAGTCCCGTGATGTGTTTGAAGATTTGTCCCTTAAAATAAATATAGTTGTTTTTTCAAAACAGCTTCCATCAATGTTACTACTACACTGAATTTGTCCTGGTCCCACACACCTAAAGACAAAAGTTGTTCCTTGAACCAAATCATTCCCACATTGTGGGGGATTACTATATACAAGTTACACAACTCTATAGTAACAAAAGCAGAGTGTTCTCTAAAAGTTAAAGAATTCAAGTTACTTAAAAATTGCCACAAGTCTCAACAAACATGTTTAACTCTACTCAAGCTTTCTTTTAAGATCATGTCCAAATATTTAGCAATAAAGTACATTTTGGATCTCATGGCATCCACAGTGGGCCTTAATGGTGGATTTTTGTAGCCTTTGTGTATCTTTGGGATACCAAAATAGTAGCTAAAATGAGTTTGTTGTAAACATGTACTCAAATTCACAAACATCAATCTGGCCCTGAGATAACATGTCATTAAGCATGATGTCTAATTTGGAATAACTTATGTTCACCTTGTTCCCTGAGATTTCTACATATGCATCCTCCAACAATAAGGAATTCATATGGTTAGTGTAATCATTATTCACCATTATTTATTACCATCCCTCCTCCTTTGTCTGGTTTCATAATACGGATGGATGCAGCAGACATTAGCTTATTAAGTACTGAGAGCTCATCTAAAGTCAAATTTATGGACTTACAATTTTTCCATGACCAATAATCTTCCTAATGTAAAATTCACAAATTTTCTCAAATGCTTGAACATAAATATTAGGTGGTCAGTTAAAAAGACAACAGGAACATTGATTAATAGACTCACCATTAAACCAAAACAACAAGTTTAATTTCTGAGTAAAGAACTTGAGATCTATTAAAGTAACAGCCAGGTTCTCTTTCGTGGCTGGAACAAACAACAGATCTTTTGATAGAACCTCTGCATGCCTGATGTTAATTTTTTGTCTGAAAAGTTATAAATAGTAAAATCTTTACCACTGTTCTGAACTATAAACATTTGACCAACTTCATCACCTAGAAAATCCGCTACTTTGAAAATCAGTTCACCATATTATTTTGTTTGGAATAAAACTGCTTCAGATTCACTCCCTGTTGATTGTAGTAATCATCACTGCATATTGTCACATTGAAATTGGCCTTGCCCTCTGTTTGTTTAAAATCCTTTTGACCTCTTCATCTTGTTGTTCTCCGAAGGGGTCAGCCCATTTTAAGTGTCTTTTGTAACTTTTGCTGATGCATTCATCCCATTACCTCTAGTTGGTGCTGAATTGAAGTTACTCCCTCTTTACCTTGACTATGTGGTGGATCTCATACCTCTCAACCTCTTATTGTAAGAAATCTGGACAAAGCATGACAAAATGGGGGGACAAAGGCCCAAAAATAGGGACAGATTTTTAATATTGCTCGTATAAACTTAGAAAGTTGCTAGAGTAACAGGGTTTGTGTAAACATATATTTTCTGAAGGATCTGAAGTCTGAAACTCAAATATATGTGATTGTGTGGTGACTTCAATTCTCAGATCATCTCAGTGATTTGCCAGAAAGCCAAACATTTTATGAGGAACAGACCAAAAATATGGAGCAAAAATCTGGACATTCTGCAAAAATCTGCACAGTTGAGAGGTATGGCACTGGGACTGGATATGCCCCTTGTTTCTGGTATATGATATAGTCTCTACTGAATTTCCTAATTTTCCTTCTTAGTGTACCATTGCACAATTTATCCACATTCAAAAATACATTATTTTAGTTATTGGAATAATTATCAAACAGTAAATCATCCTGATAGGATGTATTAAGGTTATCAATTTCTCTTGGCAACCTTTCAATCTGCGATTCATTATGCTTGACTATTATTCTCATTAAATTACATCCAGTCTTATCAAAAAATTTAATAAGTTCTGAATGGAAGTCAGACTCTTTGACAAACCCATTAGGGAATTTTCACATATGAAGGCCTTTGGATACTAGATGAGCTTTGATACCCTTATATAAATAGATGTTCTCAAGTTGCAGTTTTTTAAAAGAACTCTAATTTCTTTTTGAACAGGTTCAATTGTTCATGCAAGGACCCAGTACCAGCATGTCCTGTTTCATTAGAGGCTGTGTTGTTGTTACGAAATTCAAACTATTAGATTTCTGTGTCTGAAATTCAACTTGTGAGTTTGGTAAATGGTCACTGTTATTAACAGTCTGCTGAGTTAATGGCAAACCCAAACTCCACATAGACAGGGATGCATCCCTCCTCCACTGTGCACTGATTGCCAATATCACTAAAATTCTCCAAATGCTGGCTAACCTCCTTAATTAAGAGTGTCAGGTCTCCTAAAGATTTATACAAATCTTGATTAGAACTGTAGTTGCCAGTAGCTGCAACACTCACAGACATCACGACCAGGAATACTCCAAAACACAATATGACCTTGGCTACATAGCCACATAAATAGCAAAGTCATAGTTTGTCTACTAGTAATACTAATTAAACCCTAATATCATTATGGTTGGCAGCAGGGTTGTAGAGATCATTAAAGTGAATTCCTTTAACTAAATCTTATCTCCTAAATGTATTCAAATACCAGAATATGGCAACAACAAGCTGATATTATGGGAGATCTTGAAGAATTGAAAAAAGTGGCATAAAATCAGATTATGTGAATCTCCTTTAAAATAGAGAGTCAAAAAGTTCTTGCATTTTCAAACATTAATAACAATAGTGGTATAAAAACTCAGAAATCACCATGAAAATACATGTCAGTGAGCATCACACAGCTGTGTAGGTCTGAATTCATCCTCATAAACCCTTGCAATGCTGACCAGTCATACATATGTTAACATATCCATAGTTATGAGTCTACTCTTTCATGCCATTGTGCTAAGAGAGTCAGCTCATGGAACAGAAAAAAATAGCCTAAGTCAAACTCTATAAATTAAAAAAATTCATCAACATTTTCTTTTTTTGGCATGCATTCTGCCTTGAGTATGATCCTGCCCAGTAAAAATTATCCAATAATGTATGCTTTCACACTCCAGTTGTACTTTAAAAAATGTTCAGAAAGTGTATCTGGAGTTTTTTGTCAGTTATGACTGTGATTTTGTACATAGCACTATTGATTAGATTCCAGGCAAAATGGCCTCCCAATTCTTAAGGATTAATCATTAATGTCAAAAAAGCATATCTCATAAAAAGCTGATATAAGTAACATATAGAGTTTATAACTACCAGATGCATGCTAAATGCATTTTGACTTTGTTAGTCTTTATAGCCTCCTGTCATACTTGCAGTATGAGGTCCCATCATACCTCTTAACCTCCTAGAGCAAGAAATCTAGAAAAACCAAAGGCCCAAAAATAGGGACATTTTTAAAATATTGTTCTTACAAGCTTAGAAAGTTTTATAGAGTAACAGGTTTTGCATTAGCATTCATTTTCTGAAGAGTATGAAGCTTGAAACTCAAATGTCTGTCATTATTTTCTAACTTCACTCTTAAATGATTTGCCACTAGTTCACTAGAAAACCACAATTTTATGAAAATGGACCAAAAATAATAGGTAAAAATCTGATCATTCTGTAAAAATCTTTACACTTGAGAGGTATGGGTCCCTTCTCCCTGTGTACTCTCCCTATTCTCTGTCTGTGTTATATTACAGTGGATTTAATTATTATATCATGCACTTTTATAGTTTGTAAACAAGAAGAATCGTTAGTATGCTCTTATGTAATTCTAAACTTGTGATGGTCATCAAACTTATGAACTTTACTTTGCAAGTTACTACACCCTTACTGTAAATAAGGTCATTCATGTTATGAGTTATAACTTCATAGGTTAGTTAACAGTGTTCAGTTCCTAAAACCATCTAGGACCACTAGTTTGCAAATTTCTGTATGATATGCTAAATAACCAACGCATAAATTCATTTTTTTTTCTTAAACATAGTTAGATTTTCTGATTTTCTAATGTAAACAGTAATTGGAATATTCAAATTAGGTGGACTCTACCATAGCCATGCTAAATTTTCCACCTTACCCAGCTTCTTTAGCCTCTTCCGTCTTAATTTTTTGTAAAAAGATCCAAGCAATTGTAAAGTCCCTAAGTATATGAAACACAGACACTAATTCATACAAGGAATACATAGTACATTTGAAAACTACTTTTGGTTGCCTTATTCCTCTGGAAGGGAGAGTTTGTTTAGTTAGATAGATACCTCTGCATTAAATCAGATTGATTACTTATCTTAACTCAGATTTTTGTTTTTGTCCTAGTCTCCAAAGCATTGGAGAGCAGGTAGTATTGTGGAGTCTACTCAGCTGAGAATTTTATTTATTTATTCATTTATTTATCTTTGTTGACTGAGTTAGTCCCAATAGGCTAGTAGCCTCTTTTCAGGGAGGACCCGAGGTGATATTTAGAATGGTAAGGTAAATTTGGCCAAGGCATCAGGGAGCTTTCCCTTCTCAATAAATGCCATAGGATCTTTTATATCCACCAACTCAAGTAGATGGGGCCTTGGTATAATATCTCATACTCAAGAGTATAGCACCTCCCTTATACTGTACTACAGTGTTAACAATCTATTGTATCTATATCAGAACAGTGAATGCTAAAAATAGCGAACATTATTCTGTCGAACTATAAAGTTTGAAAGCCAAAAATGTCGAAGTCATGGATCAGTGAATATTTCCCAAGGAAAAAAATTTGCTGAGTCAAAAAAAAAAAAAAAAAATATATATATACACACACACACACACACACACACACACACACACACACACACACACAAAACCAAAATAAAGTGGAGGGGCCTCGCCTCGTACACCCCCCAAATGTGGGGGGCTATGTTCCCACACACCCCAACTTAAATATTCCAACTCCGAGATTGCACCACAGTGGAGAAAACAGCGAAGTCCAGAGAATGGCCCAGCGATTTTTTTTCCCTGGGAAAAAAAATTGCTGTTCCATGATGTCGACATTCTCAACTTTTGAACTTTACAGTTTGACAGAAGAGCATTCTCTATTTTCAGCATTCGCTCTTCTGATACAGAACCAATATATCTATGTGGTATGGGAATTGAACCCACAGCTTCAGCACCAAAGGCAAGTGTGCTGCCTGTTGCACCACTGAAATTACTACTTGGCTTAAATCTGGAGATGTTAAGGGTGGCATTCATAATCGAGTAGTTCAAAGCTACATATGCACACATAACGCATATAAGCTATTAGCAAATTAATCGTGCTGAATAAGGAAAAGCCACTGAGGGCAAAAGCATAAAAATACCTAAAGCCATGCATAAAATAAATAGGAAGTGCAATGTGAAAGCTGTAGACTTTGTATTACTTCATATGTATTCTGATATTGGAGGTGCACAGCTATGTCCAATCATGCCTGAAACACTTAAAAAAGTAAGCAATGCACTGCAAAACTTTTATTATTAATATTAAAAAAAATGAAGGGGCACAATATGTTTAATAGAGGGGTATCCTTATTTAAATACTGTGATGTTTTCATTAAAGAATGGAAAGGGGGAGATAGGAGAGAATGAAAAAGGGGAGACAACAAAAATGGAGCTACAGAAGGATAACATCAAGAGGGTTGTGCTGGAGGAGGTGGGAGAGGAGGAGCACTATGTATTTGTTGGTGAACAGAACCCTTCCCCCAGTTTTTCAATTTGTTTTGTATAAAAGGGCTGTGTGGTTGTGAAGTAGGTAAGAGGATGTAGGAGAAAGGATAAGGAAAGTAGGGTTGAGGAAGTGCCAGCAGGAGTCCCCAGTCCAGAGACCCTGAAACTTTCCTACCGCCAGATGGTGGTGCAGCGGAGGACCCAGATGTTGAGGTGGTGGTGCTGTGGTCAGTGCCAGTTGGGACAGAGTGTCTTGAACATGCTGAAGAGAGTCCTCAATTGGCTGAATCTGTCTGCCCATGACCTATTTTAGGATATCCTTAACCACATCCTATGCCCCCAGTTCAGTAAGGCTTGCCAGGCTGCCACCATGTCAACCCTGTGGGTATGTCCCCCATCAGAGGGTGGAAGTTCCCTAACCTGGGAGGTACATGTCAGGGCCACTTCAGCGGATTTTGGATCTGTGAAAAATATGAACCAAAAATGGGAGAGAAAGTAAATAATAAAGGGCAGAGGGATGCATACTGAAAATAAGAAAAACAGAGAGAAAAGGGGGAGACAAAAGAAAAAATACACACAGTAAGTTCTCACATCTTGTTACATTCTTATTTTAAAGCATTTTTGTTTTATAAATCTTTAAAGAAGTGGAACACAATGTATGGTAAGTGCTTATGCAAACTTTTGAAAGAAATTGTATGGGAAGTGCTTATGCTTACTTGGCAGGACTGTGTTAGCTGTCAAGTTATGGTAGAGTTATGGTAGGGTTTGCATGTTGCAGTCTAGTACACAAACATAAGGATCATATTTGTGCCTGACATGAATTACTTTCAATACTGCATTGGGAACACTCTTTATGAATACTTATGTCTTATAAAATCAGTTAAAGAGAGAATACTTCACTTATATACTAACATATCCCCCAGTCTTATTTGCAGTAATGAAATGAATGTGCTATATTGCTTCAGATACTATGCTATATTAATTATTTCCCTCTCTCTCTGTGTGTGTATATATATATATATATATATATATATATATATATATATATATATATATATATATATATATATATATGTGGATCTACTTTTCTTTGTTGAAATTGCATTATTTTGAAAAAGAAAAGTAGAGGACCACCTACGTGAAAGTGCACTTAAACAAAAGTGCACTTTCGCGAATATCGGTTCAACAAACCGATAAACACAAAAAAACAGTGTTTTACCCCCGCTACTTAAATATACTAACTCAGAGATCACACTACAGTGGGGAAGCAGGTAAATTCCTTTTTCCCCACTGTAGTGGGCTTCGGTGCTGCAGTGTTTCCTGTTTCCTTTCTTATCAGTTCGTAGAACTGATCTTCGTGAAAGTGCACTTTCGTTTAAGTGCACTTTTGCATAAGTGGTCCTCTACTTTTCTTTTTTGAAATAATGAAATTTCAACAAAGAAAAGTATATATATATATATATATATATATATATATATATATATATATATATAGCTATATATAAATATCAGTAACATCATTTGAACACACAGAATTGTTTAATATTTTACTCATGCTTACTAGCATCTTCAACCAATCTGGCTATTCATCTTTCCAGCTGTTTCCTGTTATAAGAGATTTCATTCTCAGTTATAAAGAGAAGACATAAGACACTTGCTGTTTACCTCTATTTCACCTTTTTCCCCTCAACAATACTAGCAATTATTTGCAAGGCATTCCATTCACTGCAGTATTTGCTTAGCATGTGTTTGTTGTAACATGTATTACTATCTCAAGTCTCATACATTGCCAATCTTCCCTTTACTGGAAGTTATGAAGACATTGATGCACTTTTGGGGGAATTTTTTAAAATATTATGCTTTACATGTAACAGTCTGTGAAATGTGTTCACCCAGAAGGTGCACACACATAGAAAAATGTAACAATTTATGCAAACATTCATTCCCTTAGCAGTACAAAAGATGTAAGCTTTGATAGTTTTTTTCTTAAGAAAAATAAGCATATAATGGAGTGATTTAAAAATGTATAGAGAAGTAATAACACTTAGTAATGTATGTTCTGGATATACACTGCAACCCCCACCCTGTCCCCCAACCTCCACTATGGTAAGAATGTAGTGTCTGAGTTCAGACATCTTGTATGTGCAATTACTATTGAGCAACAAATTAGTATTTTTTACAATAATTATACTAATAAATAATTTTCTGGTCTACATAAACTGTCTGCATGCAATTTAACTGCTACCTAAGGTAATGCAGTACTAAATGAAAATAATGTAGAAATGCAGATGTTGTTTGCTTTGTGTATATATGCATGAACCAGTTTTTCTGAGTGCACTTGTGCAGATGTATATCTGTGATTCACAGACATATGCATACAGATTATTATTTTACTCATACATATATTACATTTGTATTTATACAGATGATTATGTCAGCATTTAATTCATATGCTGCATAAAAACAGCATGCAATCATTTTTCTTTGTATTACCTACAATTGCTACTGTTGCTGTGCATTAACTTAGCTATATTTTTTGAAGTATTGCAGCTAAATGCCATTTATTGCTGTAGTACAGCAGCAGTAATATAGATAGATAGATAGATAGATAGATAGATAGATAGATAGATAGATAGATAGATATTTTTTGTGTGTGGGGTTGCATAAATACATATTCCTAGCATGTATGATTTCCATCTTTTATTAAATGCTCAGTGGTTTGAGGTGAGAAGGTGTGCTAGATAATGTTAGATGGGCAGAGATTACACTTTGTGGTTGTCCTAACTGTCATACATATGACATGACTCTATTTTATTTTTTCCTAAATATATTCAGCTTTGAGTATATCTGAGACTACCCACATGTTCCTGTGGCATGCTTTTGACTGCTGAGGACTGCTGTGGATTCTGTTGCTTTCCACAGTACATTAATATGAATCAGTGGCCACATTTATGAGCAGCTGAGAATGACTTATGTGCATAGTTGGCCTTACACGTCTGCATATTACTATGATTCATAGAGCAGTGATGGGTGTTACAGGATGGATGAATCTGTTAAAAAGGTGATTGCATTACTGTTCTGAGTGTATTTATGATACTGTGGAAATTAGTATAGCACTTTACTCGGCTGGACTGAGATTTTGCATGTGTATATAGTTATGGGATTTGTATTACCTAACCTTTTTATAGCAGTGCATAACAGTGGCCTTTTTTATGTGCAGTAATGATGCAAAACAAGGGATCAAGGCTAAGAAAGGACAACTTCAACCATGAGGAAAATTGCATCATCATGGCAACCCTTAGTACATATTGGAAACATCTGTTTGGAAAAGGGGGGCCCAAACGAGCTGAGAGGACAAAATCCTTGAATCAAGTTGTTTGGGCATTAATACAGAGAGGAATAGAAACTGCACATTAACACAATGCAAGAAGAGGGCAAATGATATGGTAGGATGAGCTAGAACCAAGGCGAAGCAGAATACAATTGCCAATACCATTATGGGGGGGGGGGTTCTAGCAATTATCCAATTTACACGAATTGAGGAATAACTCCTCTCCATCCATGACATGGATGGTGATGGCACTAGAATAACCAGAAGTGGTGTGGACATCGGCTTTTACCAACATCTGCAGCTGCAAAACTCATCTGTTCAGAAAGGTTGGTTTAAAAGCAGTAACATATATTTATTTAGAGTTGCCCTGGAATGATTACACTAAACACATGACAATTACTATTAACAATAAACTGTCCACATGTAACACAAATTACAATGAAAGCAATGTGCATGGTACGTATCCACGACAACTCCTTAATAAGCATACAGTAGTGCATGTTATTTCTTTAATGTTTTCAAATAATTTTTCACAGGATCAACAGCAGAAACAAACAGTTCCACTATGCCGATAAATCTGGAGGATATCAGCAGCAGAATGGCTGTTGAAGATGATGATGATGATGATGATAACATAGTTATGTTTATCAGGCAGCCTGAGGAAAGTTTCACAGGGTCCCCAAGTTTAATGGCAGGATCTCACACCCCACAACATGTTAGTAACACCATAGGAGGTGACAGTGCATCACAAAGCCAAGCAGATACCGGCACATTATCAGATTGTGCAGAAAGCAACATACAATAAATATCCTGCACATAGTAGCTGGGTCATACTGAATGGTACCACCAGACTCATCCTGATTCTTTACAAGGCTGAAGACCTCTCAGTAACAATACTGGTCTGGAACCAGAATGTGTTGTAATTGTCCTCTGCAACTTCACTTGGGTTTCTCACTGGTGTCACCAGCCATTGCTCTAATGTATACCTAGCAACACCTGAAAGGCCAAAAAAAGACAGCAGGAAAAGGGAAGAGGGGGGCAAAACAAAAGAAGCATTGTTTAGTATTCAGCAGTACATTTTACAATGAATAATTACTTAAATACAACTGAAAAAAGAAAAAAAATATTTTCCCAGTTCACAGCAAGATGACCACTGAGCATTCTACCATGCATGAAGAGGTGATGAGTGAACTATTTTTTTTCAGATATGGGAATCATGTGCACTTCTAAGATGCTAGGCAGAGATATCAAAGATGTACCACCATGTATCACACACTGCCTGGCAACTGAAGGAATGGTAGCTCTTCCTATTGTGGTACCACACCTCCAGTGGACCAGAAAGTATCATAATTGTAACGTGGGTATAATCCATTACTCTGAGTACCCATAAAAGGCATCATAGTTCTGGCTCAGTTCTAAGGTGACACCAGGTAATAAATGTACTGAGCCACATGTGCCAAGAATATATCCAGAAACTGCTGGAGTATCCTTGAGGCAGAAGCCCATGCGATACCCAACATGTCCGCAGTCTCTCTCTGAGAATTTCCCATGTCAAGTATAGTGAGTGCTATACATACCTCAGGGGATAGGAAGTCCACACATTTCACCAATATCCCAATTGGTGTCAAACATATTCACTAAGACCCATATAATGTCCCTGTCCACTATGAATTTATCAAGTATCTCCTGATTATCACTGTTATAATGACTGATCCTCTGCCTGTTGCCTCCACCTTCTTGTCTGGCGAGCACTGTTGGGTGCAAAAGGTTTTGGCTTGAACAAGACAATCAGTTCATACCTTGGAATAGCAAGGCTACCAGCAAGTGACAGCATTTTTAAAGGCTGCAAAGTAGATAGGATTGGCAAGACTCCTCTTTATATAATGTATCTACAGATCAGATGGAAAAATGGGAACATTCCACTATGAATTGCAAATGGGCTACGGAAAGGTTCTTTAGCATGTGTTAAGTTACATAATTCATAATTTACATTTTATTATGATTTAATTTCATTATGCTCATTCATGACCATTGTGTATTAGCATAAATAGTTTCTATGAATCACGGCTTATCTGCGCTCATTTGCAGACAGTCTGTATAGCCTTATTGCATCCGCATAATGACAATAAATAACACCCTAAATCTCAGGTCATGATTTCTCAGTTCTAGGCTTGAATATCTTGCTATGTCCATGTCAACCAATATCTGTAAATGGTTTACTATCAAAATATCGACGTTCATATACATGAACGGTCGATATTCCAAAACTGACATCATCCTGCATGCATACTAATGAGTTACAGGGTCGATGCTGCTGATTGACATCAACAGATTCAACATTAATATCAAAATTCAAATGTAATGGCAGTGTAGGTGCAAATGTACATTAAACACCTACACTGTCATTAATGTTTTAGCAGGGTGGCAAGCTCCCCTGCACCCCCCCTTTGGGGAGCTGTGCCCCCCACACCCCATGCAAATTAAATATTCTAACTCCAAGACTGCACTTCAGTGAGGAAAGGGATACTTTTCCCAATCCACACTGTACCACAACTCTACTCAGAACATCAAGTTCATATCAGTGAATGCACACTTGCATTTGCTGATATGTAAGCTCAATATCCTAATGGTTGGTAACACAGAAGTCGAAAAACTCATGCTTGACTTTCCACGTTCGCTGACCCGAACTTCAACATTTTGATAGTAAACCTCTGTAAATAGCTGTCATAAAATAATTTATATACAAATATGATTTTCCCCATATATATATATATATATATATATATATATATATATATATATATATATATATATAGTGGACATGCATTTGCGCGTACAGCCGATGGTCGAATGCGAAAATGTTGACTGCAGAATGACAGGACTGCAGAATGTCAAAGCTATGGACGTCGAACCCGAGAATACTGATTGCCGGCCAGACCACTACACCCCCCTCTTGACCCATGGTAGCACTTGTTGCGGTGGGTGTGCGATTGGGAAATTCAAATTCGATGTTGCATATGACATTCTGCGCATTTACACGAATGAGCTTCAACAATTTGGTTCAGAATTCTGCCAGATCGACTATTGGCCGCGAGATCAATTCCATGTAAACCTATACATATATATATATATATATATATATATATATATATATATATATATATATATATAAAACTCAAAAACTTACATCATTCCCTGCATGATATATTCTTGTTAGTAGTTTTTTTCATTATAAATGCGGAATATAATATACTCCATGGCTGACGTTCTATACATCTTAAATAATAATGATTAATAGAAAGCATCCCTTATTGCTAAGTCTGAAGAATTAAGCTTATGTGCTTATTAAAGAAAAAAATAATAACTGTAGTGATGACTAGAACTTTGCAGTGATCCACTTCTGGCAATGGTTTCAACAACAGAACCATAGTTTTAGTTATGGCTAGCCTTCTAAAGTACATTACACTACCTTTTTCTAAACTAAAATTCAAGCCTATTGCTTTGGCCTAAGAGGTGATCTCAGCCACACATGAATTTTGTTGGGTAATCTTTGTCGTTGGCTACTATGAAGCCTATTTTGTTAGCACCACTATACTTACTCAACCAACAGTGATTATTTTTGAGATTGTGGAGAAAAATATAATAAATAATGCAGGTCCCAATACTGAGAGTTGAGGCATCCCTGAATTGACTGGTAAATATTCTGATCATGTACAGTTCATTATTACCATCTGCTTACATCCTGCCAACCAAGCAATTCATATTCCTCCTTTCTCGTTAATTGTTACTTAACAGTGTGTGTGTGTGTGTGTGGTTGGGGGGGGGGGGGCTGGAGTCAATGTGAAAAGAGCATAAGGCTCAAAAATACTATAAAATGTATAGGCCACAGTGCCATCAGTTACCAGCTTTTTCAAGGAGCATGTAATGTAAATGTCAGTAATATACTGAAAATAAGAAAAAACATCTCTCATACTATCTGTAGTACATGTTTTATGATATTTGCTTATTCCTTTCATGCTGATTTGTAACAGCTAATGTTTGGCTCTATAAAGAAAGCTATCTTTGCTTTGGTTTACCAGATGAGGATTGATTCTAGATCCTAGCCCATGAGAATGACTTATATTTTATAAGAGGTCTTTGTTGTGGTTCACATCACGGATTGTTAACAGGAGAATTAAAGAATGATCTTGAAAACTAGACTGTGGTCTTTGATGAAAGATAATACATTTGGCTGATGACTCATACTGATTTTCTGTGGCTAAAACAGCTTGTTCACATGTGGATAAGTAGATTTACCATTAGAATGTTGGCGTACCATTGTACGGCTATGAAGTATTCAAACTACAGATGTTCAAATACTTCATATGTGTGCAGGTTAAATGAGTGAATGTTATATTTGTGAATGGACTGTGCATTTGCAAATATGAATGTTCGAAGGGATGTACAGGGATCGCGGTACAGTGCGGTTAGGGAAATACATCCCTTTCCTCACTGTAGTGCTATCTTGAATTGGAATATATAGTTGGTGGGGTGCAGCCCCCCACAGGGGGGGCGCAAGGGGGCTTGCCCCATAAACTGGATGTTAGGTGTGCTAGTAAGAGAGTAGCGGCAAGGGTGGGATTGCTGTTAAGTGCCGAAAATGTTAACAGCTGATTTTCGACATTAGGACGGTTAGGTTATATGTACTTTTGGTGAATTAGTTCGCTGTTAAGTACCTTTTTTGTGACTTTTGAGATTTCAATAGTAAACCGGATAAGTGTTATCAGTAGAGGTATAACAGCAGCCTGTACTCCTGAACATCCAATTTTCATGGAAGATGATGGTGAACAAAAAATATATATTTAAGTGTAATTATGCACTTATTGGTGTGACAAAAATAGATACTGAACTTGGAATCAGATCTTTACTCCAGCGTCTCTGTGTGCTTTCCATAGTGAGATTTTATGCTCTTAATTTTGGGATGCTCATTCTATTAATTCACTGAAAGCTTTCCAAACATAGAACAGAAATGATGATTCAGCTGCTTTTACACATGACTCAATTAAGGTTAGCAATGAACGCTTCTGGTTATTTAGAAACAACAACAAAAGATACCCTTACTTGGTAAATCTATTTTTCCAATATTCTCTTCCAGTAATCATGCTCATATTATTTCTAAATGTTATTTCAGTAAAGCTATGTTTATTTAATGTTGACACTATAGGCTGCTAAAAAGCTTAACTAGTAGCCCCAGCATTGATTCTTTTAATCTGTAGTTGCAAACTATTTCACTACATGTCCCATATGCAAATTGTCTTACCTGGTTAACAAATTAGTAAAATAAGTATGAAGTCATTCTATGGCATGTATTATCTATTACATATCTAGATATATGATGCCAAATAGAGAAGAATAGCATTAGTTCAATATATGTGACAGATGTTGTTGTGTTCCTTTTTGTTTGCTGTTGACATATTTTTCAATACTGGTCTCATAGTCATGTGATAGTTTCAAGCCCCCTTGGAGAGGAACCACAACAATATCTATTTGTCTAATTTTCTAATTCTTGTCACCAACTTCACTTAACAGCAATGTATGTGCTACAAACAAAATGCTTAGGACAAGATCTTATTTTAACCCATATTAAAGAGGGATCATAAGACAATTAAACAAATGCTACTTTCTTGCATGGAAAAGCAAACGTTATTTAGTTTTCAGTAGTCTTCTTTTTCTGATACTTTGATAAGACAGCAGATGTCAACAGATATTTTAAAAATTTTAACAAATACATTTGAACAAATTAATGGTAGAAGGTTTCATATTAAAGGATGCTACACTTGTAAAAGTGTAGGGGTAATTTATGCCATCAAATGTGAGTGCAGTAAGTTTTATATTGGTGAAACAAAAAGAAGTTAGGGAGAAAGAAAGAACATGTGAGAGATATTAGAAATAACAAAATAATAAGTCCACTTGCAGAACATTGTAATAAAAAACATAGGGGAAAATTCTTGAATTTTAAAGTATCTGTTTTGGAACAAATTAATCCAAGTTATATAAATGAAAATAGAATGAAATACCTTCTGTGGAAAAAAGAATCAATTTTGATATTAAAATACAATACATTACAACCTATAGGACTCAATAGTGAATGCCATTGGAAAAGTTTTATATAGCGATGTTACTTTAAGAATGTGAATGTTTTATTTGGAAATTTCTTGTTTTAACATTAATATTTAATTGATTGCATCTGCTTTTGGTGATTGTTTAATAGATTAATTAATTTGCTGTGATATAAAAAGTGAAGCTTTTTAACACACAAAATACTCTGTAAAGGCTGTTTTTGCCGAGGCGCTAGGAGATATCTGTTTTGCTGTTCATAGTATTTGATTGTCAAGATTGGTTTGCTGCTATTTTCATCATATATATTGTTGGAATCAGTTTTTCTGCTGCTATTTAGTATCTGCTGAGTTGCGCAAATTGTCTTTTGTCTGCTATTAGTTCAATAACCAATGAATAACGAATAAAATGAAATTACATCCAGTATTTAGGAGTGTGGAGTTCTCTGGTTCCAGTGGTTCATTTTTTGGTTTTCTCTAAAGTGGTTCATATAGATTTCCATGACCAGCGACTCCTTCATTTCCTTACCCCACATTTTCCAAGAAGTGGGAATGGATCCGTCACAACATGAAGGTGAGAACAGTCTGTTACAAGGGACTAAAACAATGGTAAATTGTGATGCAGACAATATAAATGCCTCTGTAAGTAACCCACTTGATATACAATCCAGTATTCTTAATAAATGGGATAAACATAGAATGAGCATAACTACAAATTTGTTTGTTGCTGTAGGGAAACAGACAGAATTGTCAACCTTCCCAGCAGTGCAAGAACTTTGTAACCAAATAAAAATGAGTATATAAAGAGACAGCAGTGTTTTATAATATACATAGCTTACAAAAATACCAAGAACTTAAAATTGCACCCAGAGGACTCTGGGCTATTAAAAGTCCTTCTACCCCTTTCAAACTCACTGATGAGCAGGATCGCTTATTCCATGACCGGTGGATAGCGGCAGCTCATCGTTGCAGCAGTGAGTGGGTTGCGATTTTAATAGAAAGGGATATGTTGAAAAGAAATCTTTTAAAAGAAAAGACTAAAAAGCTATTTATAGAAGTGGTTAAACAAACATCTAACACTGCTCTTGAATCTTTTTTGGGTAACATTAATGAGAGGCTTGCAGCCTATGAGAAAGAATTGTTGAATCGCAAAAAAACTAAATTGCAAAGAGACTTACATGACTATGATAGAAAGAAGGCTTTTTTGTTGTCTACCAATCAGCAATCTTCATGTAACCACATAAGATTTCAAAGAGACCAGGAAGTGAAGGGACAACAATTCAGCTACTACACATCGGGAGAGAGTGCGGCTTCCTCAATGGACGAAGACGAGGAAGAGGAGAATTTTCCACTATTGCCAGCTCCGAAAGAAGGGGATTCCTTTCGGAAAACATTCAGAGAACCTACAGGGTTTAAAAACACAACTAAGAAAAGAGCTTGGTTTGGACATGGGGCAAACAGAGAACAGAATTTTGGACCATACAACAAATGCAGTAAATGGACACATTAGTAAGGTACAGACAATAAATAGAGACTCCTATGTAGTAAATTTGTCGGGGTATATGTTGAATGATATTGAAGTATCTGTACTACATATGGGTTTCAAATTCATACCAACAGTCATGCCTAGATTATATGAGTTAAAAAGTGATGTTTTTAAATTAGTACAGAAGATGCATATTAAAGACTACTTTTTTAGCTTAGAAAATGTTGATAATAATATAATGAATGAGACTATGGATTCATTAATTGATTGTAGATTTTATTCTTATGAATCTGAAATGGAGAGCAATGCATATAGTAAATTAGACACATGCAAAATTAAAGTGAAAAGTAAGTTCATGCAAATGAAAGTATTTCACGTTTTCAAACAGCAGCAAATTTAACATTAGATAAGGCAATATATGACTTTAATGGTGCTGCGGTAGCATTGTTGCCTCACAGTAAGACATTGTCCTGTTCAATTCTCAGCTAGAGCATCTTCTGTGTGGAGACATGTGTGAATGGGCGTACCTTCATTGAAGGTTGTGTGTCAGGGCCAGCAACTCGGCACTTAAAAATCTACTGCCAATCATTAGCGGACCGGAGTTCCGCTGTGGCGATCCCTAACTGGGAAAAGCCGAAAGACAACACACACAATAAAGAAAGGAAAATGTATAATTTAACCAACCACGAATGGTTAACACTGAAGCAATTAAGTGAAAATAGCCACTTGGTTTTTAAACCTTCGGATAAAGGAGGCAAATTAGTAATCATGAAATATGAGGGTTACTATACAATGTGTATGGAACATCTGGGAAATAAGGAAGTTTATTGTACAGTTAATGAGGAGAAATATTTTCAGGCTATTATTGAGTATGAACAATTATTAAATAAGGGAGTGTGCCTGAATTATTTTTCAAAGACAGATGATACTGACAAATTTTCTAGTAAAGAATGTATAATAGCTGGATTTTATTGTGTCCCTAAGATACATAAAATTATGACACATCCCCCAGGTCGACCTATAGTGTTAGCCAGTGGCTATTTTACACATAATTTGGGTTGTTTCCTGCATGAATGTTTACTGAAAACAGTTGTTAAATTGCCCTCTTACATTAAAGATTCATTTGACTTACTAAAGAAATTGGAAAATATATGCTGGGAACCAGACGTGTTTTCTTGTATTAGATGTCACAAGTTTATATACTAGCATAAAACATAATCTAGGTATGGAGGCATTACGTTATTTCATGGGGGATAACCCAAAAACACAATATATAAAAGAATTGGTATATTTCTGCTTGGTAAACAATATTTTTGAATTTGATGGTATATTATACCAACAGTTACAATGTACAGATATGGGGGCGGCATTCGCCCTAATGTATGCAAACTTGTTTATGGGGTTGGTAGAATATAGTCATATATATAGAAGTTAATTTTATAGAGATTGTGTTATAGAATATTTTAGATTCATAGATGATCTTATATTTATTTGCAAGGGGGGAAGAAATGAAGTGCATATATTTTTGAAATATATGAACAATAATAGATTTCAAAGCAAATATGCTGGATTAGAGGAAGGCACAAGGGTAAATTATTTGGACTTGACCTTGGAAGGGCTTAATGATGGAAAAATAAAAACTCAAATTTCTAGAAAGTTTCAACAGCCTAGTCATATGTTCCATGCATAAAGTTGCCACCCTACACACACCTTAACAGCTTTGCCACATGGTGAAATTCTGAGGATCAAGAGACTATGCAGTGATGTGCAAAATGCTAAAAGAGAAGCTTCTAAAGTAGCGAATATATTTATAGATAGAGGTTATACTGAAAAAGTAGTGAGGGATAGTTACAATAGAATATTTGGACATAAGGTAACAGATCCCAGAAATAACAATTTTGATAACAGATGTATGGAGGTTTATAAAGGATGGGATCTGGAACAAACAACAGTCTTTGTGTCCAAATGCACTACATTTTCACAAAAGCTGCAAAAACTGTTAGAAGATTTTTGGAATGTTACAAGAAGAGAAGTTTCTTCACTTTCAGATATTCAACTTAAATTTTCTTACCAAAGGGGTAGGAGTTTAAAGGATTTTTTAGTGCATAGTACATATAAAAGACCAAAAGAAATAATAACAAATATAGAAATAGAATTTGGAACTATAGCATGTGGCAAATGTACAATTTGCCAATATATAACAAATACATCTGAACAAATTAATGGTAAAAGGTTTCATAAAAATAGGATGCTACACTTGTAAAAGTGTAGGGGTAATTAATGCCATCAAGTGTGAGTGAAGTAAATTTTATATTGGTGAAACAAAAAGAAGTTTGAGAGAAAGAAAGAACATGTGAGAGATTAGAAATAACAAAATAATAAGTCCACTTGCAGAACACTGTAATAAAAAACACGGGGAGAAATTCATGAATTTTAAAGTATCTGTTTTGGAACAAATTAATCTAAGTTATATAAGTGAAAATAGAATGAAATACCTTCTTAGAAAAAAAAGAATTAATTTTGATATTAAAATACAATACATTACAACCTATGGGACTCAATAGAGAATGCCAATGGAAAAGTTTTATATAGTGATGTTACTTTAAGAATGTGAACTTTTTATTTGGAAATTTCTTGTTTTAACTTTAATATTTAATCGATTGCATCTGCTTTTGGTGATTGTCTAATAGATGAATTAATTTGCTGTGATATAAAAAGTGAGGCTTTTTAACATACAAAGTACTCTGTAAAGGCTGTTTTAGCCGAGGTGTAGGAGATATATGTGTTGCCTGTTCATAGTATTTGATTGTCAAGATTGGTTTGCTGCTATTTTCATCATATATATTGTTGGAATGAGTTTTTATGCTGCTATTTAGCATCTGCTGAGTTGCACAAATTGTCTTTTGGCTGCTATTAGTTCAATAACCAACGAATTACGAATTCAATAACCAACGAATTACGAATAAAACTGAATTACATCCAGTATTTAGGAGTGCGGAATTCTCTGGTTCCAGTGGTTCATTTTTTGGTTTTCTCTAAAGTGGTTCATATAAATATTTTAAAATACCCAGCTAAGATAAGCATTTATACTTGCTCATGGTTTGCAAACTATTCATTGCAACAAATGTGACTTTTCACAGAACACAAAATATGGTTGACAGTGGTGGGACTGCTGCATCATTTTTTTATCCCCATGGAAGAAAAGGTATACCCTAGAACAAATGAATAATGGTGTTAAGGTCAGAGAGGATATAAAGGGACAAGCCAATGAGAAAGATAAGCATGTGAAGGCCTTGGGTCTATATTAGAACACCAAACATTCAAAATGTCGAGTGTTCTAATATCGAACCCTACCAATCAAAAATACCAAACATCGAACGTTCAGAACAGCGAATATTTTTCCTAGGGAAACAATTTGCTGTTCGAAAACACATACACACAACACAAGCACACCTAACAAACAACAATCCACACACATACACCTAAAATCTTACACCTAACCCTACACTAAACTATACACACACCACTAACTAGCTACTTACCTTAACTCTAACCCTAAGGTCCGTCACTATCGCACACTCACCTCACCTGTGCCCTAACCCTAACTCACATAACCCGCCCTAACCCTCATGTCCACACAATCGCACACATACCTAACCCGCGCCCTAACCCTAACTCGCCTAACCTGCCCTAACCCTCATGTCCACACAATCGCATATATACCTAACCCACACTCAGTCGCACACTTACCTGAACTTGACCCGTAACTTTCCAGCAGAGAGGATTGAGGGGATGGCCTAATGGTTAAGGTGTTTGCCATACAAGCACAAGGTGCAGGGTTCAAGTCTCACAAGGGATAATTGGCTAAGCTTAAAATGGCTTGCATGGGCAGTTAGCTTAGTACTAATCTATGAATTTATGAGCACTGAAAATTCCAAAGCAACAGAAAAAAAACAACCAAATTCTTTTCCTAGGAAATAATTTGGTTTTCTGCTTCTTTGATATTTTCAGCATTCGCTGAAAATGGGTTGATATTAGAACACTCAACATTTTAAATGTTCGGTGTTCTAATATAGACCCGAAGTCCTTAGAACAGTGAAACTACATCTTACCATTCCTGTTGCCAAACGAAAATGGATGTGACTAACTCTATTCTATTCAATCTGTTTAAAACTTTAGAAATGGGCCAGTGCCTGTCAACCATATTCATGTACAGATTTAAATTGTAAATAAGCTGACCATTTTCAGTACTTTTATTCATCTTGTTTTAATGCATATAAAAAATCCCTAATAGCCAAACCAGTTTGGGAGTTAAGTCTGCTATTTTCACTGTCTTAGCTACAGTAAATCCCTAGTATGTTCTATGTCTATGAATTGCAGAAGTTGTTATGACATAAGAAAAAAAGCAAATCTCTCCTTTGTCCTATGCTAATATCTAGAGCAGTTGTTCCTGTGCAACTAGTCTTCCCTTTTGTTGATTTGTTCTTCCTTAAGGAAAGTGTGTACTACCCTTGGTATTAGGTTACATTGTCTAGTGATACATATGTCCTGGTTATTTCCTGTCTAACCAGGTCAACTTCCAAGTATGAAGATTGGCTCACTGGCTTCATAAATAGGAACTAATGGAATTTTCTTCCTCTTAGATGCATAATTATTATGCCAATATCCAGAGCAGTCATTCCTGTATAACTATTTTTTTTTCTTTTTGTTGATTCTTCCTTAAGGAAAGTGCATGCTACCCTTAAGGTTG